>NC_028642.1:38123581-38154933 GCF_001406875.1 Solanum pennellii | reverse complement strand
ATATATATATATATATATATATATGACAACAAATATGAAACCTGTTCATATGGGCTCTTATTAATGCCATCTTCAAACAAGACCTTTGGCTTTCTAAAAAAATTAAATTAAATTAATCCCTCATAAACTACTACTACATTAACTAAATTTATGTCAGCTAAGCTCTTTTTCTATAATATGGATAAATACCAACCAAAAAAAAAGTATAAAAGGGAGAAAGGATATACATATGAATATTTTTTTAGCAATTTTTATGTAATCAACTCATTTTTGTTTTCTTCTTTGTCAGTAAAAAAAACAGTAAAAGAAGGATGCACAACAGTAAAAAGTTTGAATAAGAATTGTGCGCGATAAGTTCTTTGTTAGAGAGAAATACATTCGTACAATATTGATTGATATGAAGGTATACAATATTTATGTGGAACTATCTATGAAATTATAAGTCGTTTACTATATTGGTATGTAGTATCTTTATTTTTAGAAATTTGGATGTTCTCCTTGTACTTGAGTTTCTTATTTTCGTAAGTCAAAATTACCCGTCATTACCAAATTCGTAAACATTATAAACAGAGTGTTCCTACTTTAGTTATGCAAAGAGAATATTGATGTCTCTTTCATTCTCTTCTTAATTAGAAGGCATATGTTATTTTTTTGGAGAAGTGTCTAAAGCTTCAATAGAATGATTTGCAAAGTTATGTTGGAACTTTTAAGAACATGGCTATTTATTATCTATTCGAAATAACACAATTGTGACTATCATTTTATTACTTTTGTAAAGATATGCCTTTTGTCTCAAAACTGAGCAATCAAAATAAATCACATCATATTTTGTATCATAAATGAAACATAGAACATTCAAAAATAAATGATCATTCTAGAATTCTTATTAACGTTTCTCCTCCAGAATAGTTGGTCACTTCACCATTTGGAGAAATCATTAACAGTGCAATATTTGTGTCACATAAAAGCCCCAACTCATTTGACTTCTTAACAATGCTCTCCTTGCAGTTTGAGTAGAACTGTTGACGGGATACTGGATCCTCAATTATCTTCATCACAATCTTATTGCAACCCATGAAATTAAATGATGCAAACTAGAATTGGAAGTTAGATGCAATGGTGTTCTTCAATGAACTGAGAAATATATTGATCAACACAAAAGAAAAGGAAAAAGTTATCTGAAAGAATTTAATGAAATAACATATTAGTCTTAAGTTAAAACTGTTAATATATTACAATCTAATAGACAATCAAATATTTTTTTTAGAAGAAATGACTTTCTACGTATGCATACAATTGATTAACAAATATTTGTGGGCGGTAACTTGTTGAGAGGAAAATAAAAATAACTTCTAAGCTCCTTCTTTCACATAATGATGATAGACAAAGTCCTATTTACTACTTTCCCTAGAATTTTAATGGCAATATGATATTATTTTAGTCTATAGAAGAATTAATATTTTGATATCTTAAGATAAGTACAAGGTGCATGGGTAAATTGATAAAAGAATGAAAAAAGTCTCACATTAGTGATTAATGAGATGGGTGGACTCCTTATAAGGCTTGAGCAATCCTCCTCCATTTGAGCTAGCTTTTGGGGTGTGAGTTAGTCTTAACGGATAATTTCACACAAATCACCTTTAATAGAATTAAAATTATACTCCATCTGTACCAATTTATGTGTCACTTTTTGTTTTTCGAGAGTCAAGTAGTTTAAGTTTGACAAAAAAATTGTGCATAAAATCTTTAATTTTTTTAATGAAATTTATATATTTATAAACCATGTAAAGAGTACTATAAATCACAATAATTGTAAATTTAAAATAGTTAAAAGATATATTAAAAATTTTACTGTCAAAGATAGATTTTTTTGAATCTCGAATTGTTAAAAGTGTTACATAAATTGAGACAGAGGGAGTATATTCGTAAAATAAATTTATGTCAATATGGAGTAAAACTATTTCTTTTAGTATGATTATAGCATTGCATGATAGGGAAACTAAAATATGTGGGTCAAAGTCAGATTCAAGATGTTAAATTCATAGGTTCTAAATTTTAAAATCGATTGAGGCCAGCATATTTTTATTGTTAGGTGAGTTTTTGATACAAATATAAAGTTTGAATCAATCCTACTGAGGTACAACTTAATCGATAACTTACAGTGTAGATTTGCGTAACTTATGATGAAACACGATACTTAATAATGATACAACTAAAAATAGTATAAGAAAAAAATAGGTCATATCATTTGGCTGTGTGACATCCTCCTCTCTTGTTTATCAACTTTACCCTTGACCTAACAATAAAATATGTGATCACAACTTATAATTTTTTTTCTGAAGTTTATATACTTATATTTTTAAATAGTAGATAAATTTGCGAGGACTAGTGACACATGGTTAGAGATTTTTGGTATCTTTCTCTATATTCTATTAGCAACCCTTTTTGTTATAGGGTTCAAATTCAAATCATGCACTAAACTCATAACATGTCGTGCTCTGACCAATATACCATATAAACGGCGGAAATTCATACATTGAGTTATTTATATACCTATTCAAAATATAGCTTAAAACTTTATCATGGACCCTTTGATTGAAATTATCAGCTCATACTGAATGGTGAACTTATTATTAAAATAAACAAACTTAAGATTATTGAATGTGAACTGAGAAAGTCATAAAGTCTAGCTAACATCAACCGCCACAAACTCACTTCTCATGATGCAAGCATTTATCATCATTGCATGAATAATGCTGCGTTCACTCCCTTCGTAAAACAATTGTATTTTGAATTGAAGTAATGCAAACTCGTTTTCCCACTATATCATATATAGGATTTTTGGAAAGATACCTGGTTTCTGTTAAAATTAACATTTTTTTTGGTTCATTGAGTGTGAAGAAACATCATATAAGCCAAAAAATGTCAACATTCAAATACTCACACTCAATTACCTAATGTGGCGAGCACCTCAAAGAAATATTTGAATCTTTGTTCAAATAAAGCTATGTAAGCCCCTTGTGAAAAGGAATGATCATTTGTATTGGAAAAACTCCACTTCTTGGTAAAAGCTCAACAATTGATCTACGTGAAAACATGCATTTTTCTCATGTTCAAGGAAAGTTTATTTATACGTATTTTATGTGTTCTTTTCGAGATTAAATATAAAAATCAGAACTCTTTCACTATTCGATACACATTCGTACTGCTTCACGTGTTGAATTGCCTTGTATACTTTCCAAGGCTCAAAGAGCTCCCATCACTTTCCTTTATCATCAACAAGTTTCTTGTTTTTTCCTTTTTTTTCTCTTTCCCGCATTAATCTTACTCGATACATTTAATTTTTCTTGATACTTCAAAATGCTTCAAAGATTTCCCATTACTTTCTATTATCATCAATAAGATTTAACTATGCCTTGATTTTCTCTTTCCTACATTTGTCCTACTCCACACATAAAATTTCCCCCAATACTTTTGATCATAAAGAAGAATCTAGAAATTAGGTAGAAAAATATCTAACGAGGAAAAAGATTCATTCAATGATTAAACGTACCGATTATGACTTCTGTTAGTAACTAATGTTCCTATAACTAACAACCAGAAGATTAGTTATAACTAACTCATGAAAATACTGTTGAATCCATCCCATTTTTTGGTCAACTTTAGCTATTCAATTGCTACAAGCAATTTTAAAAAGGAAGAGTAATTGGAGTTGAAAATAAAAGATTTGGTGGTTGGCAAATTGGTAAGATTTGCAACCATTATTGACTTTGCTATATTTACCTATGTCTTTAGTGACATAGGCATGGTTTTATCCTTCTATAAATAGAGCATTCTTGCTCATTTGTAGAACACACCAAATTAGAGAGAAAAAACATTTTGAGAGAAAAGTGAGGTATTCCATAGACTATACAAGAAAAATAGTCTGTGAAAAAAATAAAATGTGAGTGATATTTTAGTAAGGTGGAAACCAAAAGAGTGTTCTTCCTTTTGAGTGTGCAGTAGTCACTTTGAGTATTGTATTCGTGACTACACAGTGTAAAATTCCTTACTATAGTAATATCAGTTGCTCCTCTTGGCCCGTGTTTTTTTCCCTTATTTAGAAGAATTTCCACGTAAAATTCTTGGTGTCGTTATTTTCCAATTTTATTTCCATTATTTTTAACATATATATTGTTGTGTTTATCCGCATTTTCCCAGCAAACTGGTATCAGAGACAAGGTTTTATCTGAGTATGCTCTGTGGTTGCAGCACAGTCTGAACTTCCACATCAGAAAAGATTTACTCTGATTTGAGATAACAATATTTTTTGGGGAAAAACAATGGAAGCCAACACAAGTAGAATGGTTACTTTGAATTTTGTTAATTATGCCATTTGGAAGGGGAAAATGGAAGATTTTCTTTATGTCAAGAACTTTTACAAACCAGTATTTACCACTATAAAGCCTGATAATAAAACAGATGAAGAGTGGAATCTTTTGCACAGACAGTTTTGTGGATTCATTAGGCAATGGGTCAACGATAATGTGTTGAACTATATTTCTGGGGAGACACATGCTCGAGCCCTATAGGAGAATCTTGAAAGTTTGTATGCTCGGAAGACTGGCAATAAAAAAATGTTCTTAATGAAGCAGATGTTGAGTTTAAAGTATCATGATGGTTCTCCGATGAAAGACCATCTAAATAATTAGGGGATCATAAATCAGTTATCTGCTATGGGCATCAAATTTGATGAAGAAATTCAAGGCTTGCTTCTACCGGAACCTTGAGTATGGGTAATGAGACTGCCTGTAGGGTGGTTGGTACTGGTACAATTTGTTTGAAAACTAGTGTTGGAACTAAACTAGTTTTGAACAATGTGAAACATGCTCCTAATGTTCGTATGCACCTGATTTCTGTTGGTGTTTTAGATGATGAAGGATATGTTAGTACCAACGGTGATGGAAAATGGAAGCTCATTAAGGGTTTCTTGGTTGTGACTTGTGGTAACCAATGTCGTGCTCTATACTAGACTACGGCCTCTACTTGTGTTGATATGGTGACTGCGGTTGAGAGTGATAACTCTTCAACGTTATGGCATAAGAGACTTAGACACATTAGCCAGAAAGGACTTAATGTTCTATCCAAGAAGAAGTTTTTGTAAAATTACAGAAGTGCTAAATTAGAAAAGTGTGAACATTGCTTGGCTGGTAAAAAAATAGAGTTTCCTTTAAGTCCTACCCTCCTTCGAGAAAGACAGAGTTGCTTGAGTTGGTGCACTCTGATTTATGTGGTCCAATGAAGACAAATAAATTGGGTGGTGCACTCTACTTTGTCACCTTCATTAATGATTGCTCGAGAAAAGTTTGGGTCTATGTCTTGAAGACTAAAGACCAAGTGTTATGTGTCTTTAAGCAGTGTCAGGCTTCAGTTGAAAGAGAAACTTGAAAGAAATTGAAGTGTATTCGTACTGATAATGGTGGTGATTATTGTGGACCATTTGACAAATACTGCAAGCATCAAGGTATTAGACACCAGAAGACTCCTCCCAAGACTCCTCAACTTAATGGTTTGGCTGAGAGAATGAATAGGACCTTGATGGAAAGAGTTAGATGTTTGCTTTCAGAAGCAAAGTTGACGAACTCATTTGGGGTGAGGCTTTATTGAGCGCTGCACATGTTGTTAATCTATCTCGTGCTGTTGCTTTGCAAAGTGATGTACGAAATAGTGTTTGGAACGGAAAGGATATTTCCTATGACCATTTGAGAGTATTTGGTTGCAAAGCTTTTGTACATGTGCCAAAAGATGAGAGGTCAAAGTTAGATGCCAAGACAAAGCAACATCTTAATTGGATATGGCCTGGATGAATTTGGTTACAGAAATGATCCAATTGAAAAGAAACTTGTGAGAAGCCGTGATATTATTTTCATGCAGAATCAAACAATCGAAGATATTGACGTAGCGTAGAAGCTAGAATATTCAAGTTTTGATGGTATAGTTCATCATGATGAAGTTCCTCACACAAGTGTGCATGATGTTGTTGGGCTTGATAATTATGGTGGCACCCAGAATCATGTATCGAATCAACATGTTGATGTTACTAATAACAATGATATTGTTATTGATGATCCTTTTGCTCATTAAGTAGTGGACGAAAATATTCCGCTTCGGAGGTCCACAAGACAGCGGTTTCCTTCCTCCCGTTATTCACCCAATGAGTATGTGTTACTCACTGACGGGGGAGAACCTTAATGTTATGAGGAGGCCATGGAAGATGAGCAGAAGGATTAATGGATTGAAACCATGGAAGATGAGATGAAGTCTCTGCATGAGAACAATACTTATGAGTTGGTAAAATTGCCTAAGGGCATGAAAGCTTTGAAGAACAAGTGGATGTTCAAAGTTAAAGTTGAAGAACACAACTTTAAGCTCAGGTACAAAGCTAGATTGGTTGTTAAGGGATTGGTCAAAGGAATGGTATTGACTTTGAAAAAAATATTTTCTCTTGTTCTGAAAATGTCCTCGATTCACAAGTTCTAGGTTTGCCTGCTAGTCTTAATATAGAGATTGAGCAGATGGATGTGAAGACGGCTTTCCTTCACGGTGACCTAGAAGAAGAGATTTATATGGAACAACCCGAGGGCTTCAAAGTAGATGGTAAAGAAAATTTGTGTGCAAACTTAGAAAGAGTCTATATGGCCTAAAGCAAGGTCCTAGAAAGTGGTTCAAGAAGTTTGTATCTGTTATAGAGGAGCAAGACTACAAGAAAACTTCATCAGATCATTGTGTATTTGTACAAAAATTTTCTGGCCATGATTTTATCATCCTTTTGTTGTATGTGGATGATATGTTGATTGTGGGAAAGAATACTTCCAAGATTGACGAGATGAAGAAATAGTTGTGTAAGTCTTTTTCTATGAAAGACTTGGGTCATGCCAAACAAATTTTGGGCATGATAATTACTCGTCTCAAGGATGAAAAGAAGATTTATTTTTCCTAGAAGAAGTACATTGAACATGTACTAGAGCGTTTCAATATGAAGAATGATAAGCATGTTAGCACACCTCTTGCTGGTCATATGAAGTTGAGCAAGAAGATGTGTCCTACAACTAAAGAGGAAAAAGAGAGCATGGCAAAAGTTTCATATTCCTCCGTTGTTGAAAGTATAATGTATGCAATGATGTGCATTAGACCTGATATTGCTTACGCAGTTGGTGTTGTCAGCAGATTTCTCAAAAATCCAGGAAAAGAGCATTGGGAAGCTGTGAAGTGGATACTCAGGTATCTTTGAGGAAGCTCAGATGAATGCTTGTGTTTTGGAACATCAAATCCAATCTTGAAAGGCTATACAGATTCTGATATGACAGGTGACCTAGATAACAGAAAATCCACAATTGGATATTTGTTTACTTTTTTAGGGGGAGTTATATCCTGGCAGTCAAAGTTGCAGAAGTGTGTTGCACTATCTACAACTGAAGCTGAGTATATTGTGGCTACTGAAGCCGGCAAGGAGATGATATGGCTAAAGTGATTTCTTCAAGAGCTTGGTTTGAATCTGATGGAGTATATTGTCTATTGTGACAGCCAAAATGCTATAAACTTGAGTAAGAACTCCATGTACCATGCAAGAACAAAACATATTGACGTCAGATATCATTGAATTTGTGAGGAAGTGGAGAGTAATTAATTTCACATCAAAAAGATCCACACAAGTGAATGTCCTGCAGATATGCTGACCAAGACGATACCCAAAGACAAGTTCGAGTTGTGCAAAGAGCTTGTGGGTATGAGCTCTCTCTAAAGAAAATGAAGATGTCTCCTTTTAGTGAATGGGTCTGGAGGGGGAGATTTGTTTAATCCATCCATTTTTTGGTCAACTTTAGCTATTCGATTGGTACAAGCAATTGTTAAAAAGGAATAGTAATTTGAGTTGAAAATAAAAGATTTGGTGGTTGGCAAATGGTAAGATTTGCAACCAATTTTGAATTTGCTATATTTACCTATGTCATTAGTGACATAGGCATGGCTTTGTCCTTCTATAAAGAGAGCATTCTCTCTCATCTGTAGAACACACAAAATTAGAGAGAAAAATCATTTTGAGAGAAAATAGAGGTATTCCATAGACTATACAAGAAAAATAGTCTGTGAAGAAAAATAGAGTGTAATCGATATTTTAGTAAGGTGGAAACCAAAAGAGTGTTGTTACTTTTGAGTGTGTAGTAGTCACTTTGAGTATTGTATTCGTGACTACACAGTGTAAAATTCCTTACTATAGTAATATCAGTTGCTCATCTTGTCCTGTGGTTTTTTCCCTTATTCAGAAGGGTTTCCACGTAAAATTCTTGGTGTAGTTATTTTCACATTTTGTTTCCATTACTTTTACCATATATATTGTTGTGTTTATCCGCATTTCCCAACAAAGACTACATTGCCCTTAACTAATCGTAATAGTGTTACCTAACTACCATTTATTTCTTCATATCACAACACTCCCCTTCAAGCTAGGTAGTGCAAAGACATTTAACATTCCTAGCTTAGATATAAGATGGTCATGTTGTAGTCTAGATAGCCCTTTAGTTAACATACCAGCAGGTTGTTCTTTGGTAGGTAGATAGTTTACTTTGATTCATCCTTGTTGAAACCTCTTCCTTATAAAATGATAGTCAATCTCAATATATTTAGTCCTCTAGTGGTACACTGGATTTTCAGCAATCTGTGTTGCAGCTTTGCTGTCACAATACAGTTTAACTGGTAGTTGTACTTCACCGCCTACTTCCTTTAGTACTCCAAGTGAAAAGACTAGTTCAAATACAATAGAGGCAAGACTCCTGTATTTAGCTTTTGTTCAGCTCTTTGAACTTGTAGTTTGTTTCTTGGCTTTCCATGACACTAGAGAATTTCCCACTTGGATCATATAGCTTGTTACAATGTCCTGGTTATTAGACAAGAGGCCCATTGAACATCACAAAATGCATTGACCCTCTTATAAGATGTACAAGCTCATAGTAATCCCTGTTCAGGTTGTCTTTTTAGATATCTGACCACCCTTAGTGCAACATCCATGTGTGACTCTTTCGTTGTTGCAAAAATTGATTTGAAGTCTGAGTGCTAAAGAATTATTAGGTCTTGTCATGTTGAGATATAGCGCAGTATCCCTATCAATATTTGATACTTTGTTGAATCTATCAAAAGGTCATCAGAGTCCTTCTGTCCCTTGTGTATATGATCATAATACCACTTAGATGTTTGTTTGACATTAATATCTAAGTTCTATTATAAGTTCAAGGGCATACTTGCTTTGATGCATTAATATACAATTTGCTGACCTAATGAACTCAATTCCTAAAATAATATTTCAGCTCTCCTAAGTCCATTTGAAATTCTTGTTGTAGTGCCTTCTTTGTCTTTTCAATCAAGAACACTTCCAGTTATAAACATATCATCTACATACACAAGTACAACAACCATTCCTTATTCTTATTTCTTAATGAACATAGATTAGTCATCTGAACTTTTTTTGAACCTGAGTGTGATGAGATCTACTGTCAGCTTATGATTCCACTGTCTTGGAGATTTTTTGAGTCCATATAGAGACTTTCTTAGTCTACGCACCTTCTCCCCTTGGCTGAGAAACCCCTAAGGTGTGTCTGTGTTTGTGTGTGTGTGTGTATATATATATATATATATCATCCAAATTACCCTGAAAGAAGGCATTAAACACATCCATCTGATGAATATGCCAATGTCTAGAGGCTTCCAAAGCAACCAACCTTGGCTTGAACATTTCTATATCACCGGTAGATTTGTACTTGACTTTGTATATCCTCGAACAACCTATATGCCTCTTCCCTCTTGGTAAGTCAGTGAGTTCCCAAGTTTGTTACTCTCCAAAGCTTGTATCTCAGTCAGCATAGCATCCAGCCACCATTTATCTTTGATGGCTTCTGCATATGACATAGGTTCTTTAACAGTGGAAGTAGCAGGAATGCAACATTGATAAGAGGGGGACAATGTTGGGAAAACGCGGACGAACACCAAAATATATATGGTAAACGTAATGGAAATAAAATGGGAAAATAACGACGCCAAGAATTTTATGTGGAAACCTTTCTGAATAAGGGAAAAAACCACGGGCCAAGAGGAGCAATTGATATTACTATAATAAGGAATTTTATATTGTGTAGTCACGAATATAATACTCAAAGTGACTACTACACACTCAAAAGGAAAAACACTATTTTGGTTCCCGTCTTACTAAAATATCGCTCAAACTCTACTTTTCTTCACAGACTATTTACTTGTATAGTCTATGTAATACCTCACTTTGCTCTCAAAATGGTTTTCTCTCTCTAATTGGTGTGTTCTACAAATAAGCAAGAATGCTCTATTTATAGAAGGATAAAACCATGCCTATGTCNTATGGAGGGTTAGGATTCGATCTAGGATCTATTTTAAAGATGATTGGATGATATGAAGTCTTAATATTAGATGAGACAAGATATGGAATGACTAAAATTGTAATTAAATTGGCTAGAATTGAAATGAAATAGAGGCTATGATTGAAATAAAATTTAATTGGAGTAGCTAGAAATTGAAGGAAATTTTAATAGAATAGGCTAGAATTTAAATAATTTTAAGGAAAGTGTAGGAATTACTATTTAATTAAAATACTACATATATTAAAATATTTTTTTAATATTGAAAATAATTTAGATTTTAAAACATTTGAAATTCATTAATAATTTTAAAATATTTTAATAATATTTACGATAGTTTTATAAAGTAAAACATATGAAAATATATAATTTTCGAGCAAAATCGACTAAAAATTCTAACTTTAAATAAATTTAAAAATACGTATTTAATCGAACAGTATTCCTAAAAATGGTTAAAGGTCGGTCAAAATTGGGTGTCAATACTCAGCTTCAGTTGTAGATAGTGCAACACACTTCTGCAACTTTGACTGCCATGATATAGCTCCCCCTGAAAAAGTAAAATATATCCAGTAGTGGATTTTCGTTTATCAAGGTCACCTGCCATATCAGAATCTGTATAGCCTTTCAAGATTGGATTTGATGCTCCAAAAACACAAGCATTTATCTGAGCTTCCTCTAAGATACCTGAGTATCCACTTCACAGCTTCCCAATGCTCTTTTCCCAGATTTTTGAGAAATCTACTGACAACACCAACTGCGTGAGCAATATCAGGTCTAGTGCACACCATTGCATACATTAGACTTCCGACGATGGAGGAATATGGAACTTTGGCCATGTTCTCTTTTTCCTCCCTAGCTGTAGGACACATCTTCTTGCTCAACTTCATATGACCAGCAAGAGGTATACTAACAGGCTTAGCATTTTTAATATTGAAGCGCTCCAGTACGCGTTCAATGTACTTCTTTTGGGACAAATAAATCTTCCTTTATCTCTAAGACGAATAATTCTCATGCCCAAAGTTTGCTTGGCATGACCCAAGTCTTTCACAGAAAAAGACTTACACAACTCTTTCTTCAGCTCGTCAATCTAGGAAGTATTCTTTCCCACAATCAACATATCATCCACATACAACAAAAGGATGATAAAATTGTTGTCAGAAAATGTTTGTACAAATACACAATGATCTGAAGAAGTCTTCTTATAGCCTTGCTCCCCCATAACAGATTCNGCTCCCCCATAACATATTCAAACTTTTTGTACCACTGTCTGGGATCTTGTTTTAGGCCATATAGACTCTTTTTGAGTTTGCATACAAAATTTTCTTTACCATCTACTTTGAAGCCCTCAGGTTGTTCCATATAAATCTCTTCTTCTAGGTCACCTTGAAGGAAAGCCGTCTTCACATCCATCTGCTCAATCTCTAAATTAAGACTAGCAGCCAAACCTAGAACTGTGCGAATCGAGGACATTTTAACAACAAGACAAAATATTTCATCAAAGTCAATACCTTTCCTTTGACCGATCCGTTGACAACCAATCTAGCTTTGTACCTGGGCTTCAAGTTGTGTTCTTCAACTTTAACTTTGAACACCAACTTGTTCATCAAAGCACTCATGCCCTTGGGCAATTTTACCAACTCATAAGTGTGGTTCTCATGCAAAGACTTCATCTCGTCTTGCATGGCTTCAATCCATTGATTCTTGTGCTCATCTTCCATGGCCTCCTCATAACATTCAGGTTCTCCCCCGTCAGTGAGTAACACATACTCATTGGGTGAATAACGGGAGGAAGGAAACCGCTGTCTTGTTGACCTCCGAAGCGGAATATTTGATTCGTCCATAACTTCATGAGCAACAGGATCATAAATAACAATATCATTGTTATTATCAACATCAACATGTTGATTCGATACATGATTCTGTGCATCACCATGATTATCAAACCCAACAACATCATGCACACTTGTGTGAGGAACTTCATCATGATGAACTATACCATCAAAACTTGAAGATTCTACCTTCTCCGCTTTATCATTATCTTCAATTGTTTGATTTTCCAAGAAAATAATATCACGGCTTCTCACAAGTTTCTTTTCAATTGGATCATATAGCCTGTAACCAAATTCATCTAGGCCATATCCAATGAGGATGCATTGCCTTGTCTTGGAATCTAACTTTGATTTCTCATCTTATGGCACATGTACAAAAGCTTTGCAACCAAATATTCTAAAATGGTCATAGGAAACATCCTTTCCATACCAAACACTATTTGGTACATCACTTTGCAAAGCAACAACAGGAGATAGATTAATAACATATGTTGCGATCAATAAAGCCTCACCCCAAAATGAGTTTGGCAAATTTGCTTCAGAGAGCAAATATCTAAGTCTTTCCATCAAGGTCCTATTCATTCTCTCAGCCAAACCATTAAGTTGAGGAGTCTTGGGAGAAGTCTTCTGGTGTTTAATACCTTGATTCTTGCAGTATTTGTCAAATGGTCCACAATATTCACCACCATTATCAGTACTAATACATTTTCTTTCTAGTTTCTCTTTCAACTGAAGCCTGAAACTGCTTAAAGACACCTAACACTTGGTCTTTAGTCTTCAAGACATAGACCTAGAGTTTTCTCGAGCAATCATCAATGAAAGTGACAAAGTAAAGTGCACCACCCAATGTCTTTGTCTTCATTGGACCACATAAATCAGAGTGCACTAACTCAAGCAACTCTATCTTTCTCGAAGGAGGGTAGGAATTAAAGGAAACTCTATTTTGTTTACCAGCTAAGCAGTGCTCAAATTTTTCTAATTTAGCACTTTGGAAATTTGACAAAAACTTCTTCTTGGCTAGAACATTAAGTCCTTTCTCACTAATGTGGCTAAGTCTGTTGTGCCATAATGTTGAAGAGCTATCGCTGTCAACCGCATTCACTATATCAACACAAGTAGAGGTCGTAGTCTAGTATAGACCACGACGTTTGTTACCACGAGCCATAACCAAGGAACCCTTAATGAGCTTCCATTTTCCATCACCGTTGTACTAACATATCCTTCATCATCTAAAACACCAACAGAAATTAGGTGCAGACAAACATCAGGAGCATGTTTCACATTGTTCAAAACTAGTTTAGTTCCAACACTAGTTTCCAAACAAATTATACCAATACCAACCACCCTAGAAACAATCTCATTACCCATACTCAAGGTTCCAAAATCACCAAGAGTGTAGGAAAAGAAAAAATCCTTCCTTGATATCACATGAGATGCGACACCAGTGTCCACAACCCATCTTGACTCATCACAAGCAATATTTATCATGTTTGCATCAAGAACGGTAACAAGATCTTCGGTGGTGATGGTGGCTGGGCAATTTTCATTGCCATCTTCCTTAGTTTCCTTTTTGTTTTTGTTCTCCCTCTTCAACTTCATGAAGAACTTCTTTATGTGCCCTTTCATGCCACAATGATAGCACTCAATATCCTTAAGTCTGCCTCTGGATTTGTTCTTGTTTTGTTCTCTATTCTAAGAACCACGAGTTTTATTTCTCCCCCTGGGGCCAGTTATCAGGACATCCGACGAAGAGGAACCTTGAGTTTTTCTTCTAATCTCTTCGTTCAAGACACTATTTTTGACGGAATCCATTGAGATCACACCATCCGGAGCATAATTTGACAATGAAGTTCAAAATGTTTCCCAAGAATCTGGTAGAGAACCAAGTAGAAGCAAGCCTTGAATTTCTTCATCAAATTTGATGCCCATAGCCGATAATTGGTTCATAATCCCATGAAAATTATTCAGATGGTCTGTAATCGGAGAATCATCATGATACTTCAAACTCAACATCTGCCTTATTAAGAACATTTTGTTGTTGCTAGTCTTTCGAACATACAAACTTTCAAGATGCTCCCATAGGGTTCGAGCGTGTGTTTTCCCAGAAATATGGTTCAACACATTATCGTCGACCCAATGCCTAATGAATCCACAAACCTGTCTATGCAACAGATTCCACTCTTCATTTCTTTTAATATCAGGCTTTACAGTGGTAAATACTGGTTTGTAAAAGTTGTTAACATAAAACAGATCTTCCATTTTTCCCTTCCAAATGACATTATTAACACCATTCAAAGTAACCATTCTACTTGTGTTGGCTTCCATTATTTTCCCCCAAAAATGTAGTTATCACAAATCAAAGTAAATCTTTCCTGATGTGGAAGTTCAGACTATGTTGCAACCACAGAGCATACTCAGATAAAACCTTGGCTCTGATACGAGTTTGTTGGGAAAACCCGTACGAGCATAAAAATATACATGGTAAACATAATGGAAATAAAATAGGAAAAAAATGACACCAAGAATTTTATTTGGAAACCCTTCTGAATAAGGGAAAAAACCACGGGCCAAGAGGAGCAATTGATATTACTATAGTAAGGAATTTTACACTGTGTAGTCAAGAATACAATACTCAAAAAGACTACTGCACACTCAAAAGGAACAACACTCTTTTGGTTTCCGTCTTACTAAAATATCGCTCATACTTTATTTTTCTTCACAGACTATTTACTTGTATAGTCTATGTAATACCTCACTTTTCTCTCAAAATGGTTTTTCTCTCTAACTTGGTGTGTTCTATAAATGAGAAAGAATACTCTATTTATAGAAGAATAAAACCATGCCTATGTCACTAATGACATATGTAAATATAGAAAAGTCAAGAATGGTTGCAAATCTTACCAATTTGCCAACCACCAAATCTTTTATTTTCAACTCCAATTACTATTCCTTTTTAACAATTGCTTCTACCAATTAAATAACTAAAGTTGACGAAAAATGGGATGGACTCAACAGACAAGTGATCATAGCTTCTGTAATTACACAGTGGGTACTTTACATCCTTAGTTATATTTAGTGAGATAACGTCCCTCACCCATGTAGGAGTTTTTGTATTTCTACTAGACATCTTGGTAGGCCCTGGTACTGCAAACTCAACTACATGATCAACTTTATCAGTAACTATATGAGGCACTACATTCTCAATTGCCTGATTAAATCTATTAGTTACTTCTAGCTTTTGTTGTTCTGTTACTTCCTGCTCTTGCTGCTCTATGACATGCATATAATATCCTCTATCATCTAACACAACAGTTTCCTCATCACAGCTTAGTGGAGTAGGAGGGGACTCAGTGAAGGCTTGAGACAACTACCCTGAACCACGTACGGTGCCTTCAAATATAGGATGATAATTAGAACCACTCTCATTTGCAAAAGGAAATGCATCTTCCCTGAAGATGACATGTCTTATCACAAATAAGGTCCTATTGGTCAGATAAAAAAGAACATATTTCTTATAGACTTCTGAATATCCCATAAGAAAAACTGGCGTTGATCTTTCCATCAGTTTGACATGTCTGGTGAGATTCTTAGAAAGATAAGACAGACCTGGTTGGCTTCCATATAATAACTTCTCAGAAGTAGTTTGATGACATATCACACTACTTGGTAATCTTTTGATTAGATAAACTGCAACTAAGACATAGTGCCCCCCATAACTTCAAAGGAATGTGTGCCTGCAATTTGAGTGCCCTAGTTACTTCAAGTATATGTCTATGTTTTCTCTCAACAACCCCATTTTTATAAGGGTATATGGATAAGACCTTATGAAATACAAGTAAAAATTGCATTAGCTTTGATATATGCTCATTTTAGATCGTTGAACCCGTTTCATAGCACCCACAAGATACCCCTTATATGCATCAGCTTCTTCCTCTGTGTTTATATTCTCCACTTGTGGTTCATAAGAACTGTTAGGTCCAAGGGAAGAAATCGTTATGAAATAGCAACACTTTTTAGAATATTTAAAAATAGAGTGAACAACTCTTCAACCTTCTTTTCTCATTTCCTTCACTTAGTATTTTTTGGAGCTCAGTAAGCTTCTCTTTATGAGCCTATTATAAAAATGCATTAAAAATATATCAAGTTATAGATTTTTTAGTAATAATAAATATAGGCTTATAATTACTAACTGAAGGGGACCCCCGTTCTAAATATTTCGCTATCAGAGTGATATATTATAGGTGTTTTTAAGTATACACAATCAACACTAGTGTGGAAACATCAAACCTTACCTCAACACTAAAGCACATTGTCCAAGCATCAGCATCAAAAAAACACCCAACAAAAATAACAAGAATTATTCAATCATGTAGAAAAGTACGACACAACAAAGAAATAAATCAACAGAAAAGAACTAGAGAAAAGTAGAGTGTCATACGTAGAAATCTTTTCAATCATAACTCTTTCAAATTTTGATTGAACGAGACTCTACATCAAATGCTGCAAAATAAAGGTCATGTTAAGGTCAAATGAAACTCCAAAGATTAGTAAAAGATGTGTAAAATTTAGTACCTCTTCATCTGGATTTGGACTGGATCTTCAGCAATAAAAAAAAGCATTTGAGTTAGTCAATTGAATGAAATTGGTGATGTCTAATTCATGAATTTAACATATTAAAATAAACATACTGTCGATTCAGTTCATTAGGTTCGTTCATTGCTTTGATCATAATATCTTCAAAACTAAGCTTTCAACAGAAATTACATCATATATTGTATCATAAACGAAACATAGAGCATTCAAACATAAAATATCATTCTGGAAATCTCAATAACATTTCTCAGCTAGAATAGCTGGTCACTTAACCATTTGGAGAAACCATTAACAGTGCAATATTTGACTTCATAACAATGCTATCCTTACATTTTGAGTAGAACTGTTGACGGGATACTGGATCCTCAATATTCTTCATCATAATCTTATTGCGATCCATGAAATTAAATGATGCAAACTAGAATTGAAAGTTAGATGCAATGTTGTTCTTCAATGAACTGAGAAATATATAGATCAACACAAAAGAAAAAGGAAAAGTTAGCTCAAAGAATTTTAATGCAATAACATGGCAGTCTTAAGTTCAAGCAGTTAACATGTTACAATCTAATAGACAATCAAATAACTTTTTTTAGAAGAAACAACTTTGTACATATGCATACATGTTATAATCTAATAGACAATAAAATAATTTTTTTAGAAGAAACAACTTTCTACATATGCATAAAATCGATGAACGAAAATTTGTGGGCGGTAACTTGTTGAGAGGAAAATAATAATAACTTCTAAGCTCCTTCTTTCACATAATGATGTTAGCCAAGTCCTACTTATTACTTTCCTAGAATTTTAATGGCAATATGATATAATTTTAGTGTATAGAAGAATTTATATTTTGATATCTTAAGATAAGTACAAGGTGTATGGGCAAATTGTCAAAGAATGAAAAAAGTCCCACATTAGTGGTTAATGAGGTTTGTGCAATTCTCTTCCCTTTGAGCCAGATTTTGGGGTGTGAGTAAGGCCTAATACATAATTTCACACAAATCACCTTTAATAGAACTAAAATTATACTCCTTCTGTACCAATTTATGTGTAACTTTTTGTTTTTCGAGAGTTAAGTAGTTTAAGTTTAACAAATAATTTGTGCATGAAATCTTCAATTTTTTAATAAAATTTATATATTTATAAACCATGTAAAAAGTAATATAAATCAAAATAATTGTAAATTACAAATAGTTAAAAGATATATAAAAAATTTGCTGTCAAAGATACACTTGTTTGAATCTCGAATTCTAAAAACTGTCACATAAATTGAGACACAGGGAATATATTCGTAAAACAAATTTATGTCAGTACGGAGTAAAACTATTTCTTTTAGTATGATTATATCATTGCACGATAGAGAAACTAAAATATTTAGGTCACAATCGAATTCAAGATGTTAAATTCATAGGTTCTATATTTCAAAATCGATCAAGGCCGACATATTTTAATTGTTAGGTGGGTTTTTGACACAAATATTGAATTTGAATAAAACCTACTGAGGTAGGACTGAATTTATAACTAACAATTTAGATGTGACTAACTAATGATGAAACATGATACATAATAATGCTACAACTAAAAATAGTATAAAAAAAGAAAATAGGTCATATCATTTTGCTGTGTGACTTCCTCCTCTTTCGTTTATCAACTTTACCCTTGACCTAACAATAAAATGTATGATCAAAACTTCTAATTTTTTTATGTTTATCTACTTATATTTTTAAATAGTAGATAAATTCACGAGGACTAGTGACACATGGTTAGAGACTCTTGGAATCTTTCTCTATATTCTATTAGCAACCTTATTTGTGATAGGGATCAAACTCGAATCATGCACTGAACTCATATCATGTCATGCTCCGACCAATATTCTATACAAGCGGAGGAAATTCATACATTGATTTCTATATATATACCTATTCACAATATAGCTTAAGACTTTATTATGGACCCCTTTAATTGAAATTATCAACTCATACTGAATAGTGAACTTATGTTCAAATAAACAAACTTAAGATTATTGAATCTGAACTGAGAAAGTCATAAAGTCTAGCTAACATAAATCGTCAAAAACTCACTTCTCAAGATGCAATCATTTATCATCATCGCACGAATAATGCTACGTTCACTCCCTTTGTAATACAATTGTATTTTGAGTTGAAGTAATACAAATTTGTTTCCCACTATATCATATGTAGGATTGTTTGTCAAGATACCTGGTTGCTGTTAAAGTAGAACTGTTTTCCCTGAAGATGAAATGTATTCTGACAAAGAAAAGACCTATTGGTTAGATAAAAAAGAACATATCCCTTCTAGACTTCTGAATATCTCATATGAAGAACTGGCCTTTATATTGCCATCAGTTTGACATGTCTGGTGAGATTCTTAGCAATGCACAAGAACCCTAATGTCCTTAAATGAGATAGACCTGGTTGGTTTCCATATAATAACTTCTTAGAAGTAGTCTGATGACCTATCACACTACTTGGTAATCTGTTGATTAGATAAACTGCAACTAAGACATAGTGCCCCCCAAAACTTCAATGGAATGTGTGCATGCAATTTGTGTGCCCTAGTTACTTCAAGTATATGTCTATGTTTTCTACCAACAACCCCATTTTTATAAAGGTATATGGACAAGACCTCTCGTGTATAATTCCCAACTCTTTGAACAAAGCAGTGCATAGAGAGTTAGCAAAATCAGTCCCATTGTGTGAACTGTATGTTGTAGCAAAAAATACAATCCTTATTCCTCTTTACCGACCTCCTTCACCTTTACACTTTAAAGTTCCCAGAAAACATAAAAATGAGGAAAGAAGGTGACTGAACTACCTAGTTCCTTTGTATTTTTCTTACATACAATAGGTTATGCTGGAATGTAGGTAGGTAAAATATATTTGTAACAACATTGTTAGTTGACAAATCATAATTACCCACAAGAGTCACTTGAGTAGTGTTACCACTTGGAGCATCAAGTTGTGTCATAGACCCCTTAGACATCATATCCAAGTTAGAGACCGCATGATGTGTAGCACTAGTATCTACAATCCAAATTTTGTTATTTTCATAAACAATAAATGATTTACCTGCAGTATTACCATCATTGCAACCAAACATTGGCTAATTTGACTTTTGCTAGAATATTTTGAGGATGTGATCATATTGGTCTTTTATGAATGTACATCCTTTAAGTAGTTGTTTGACATCTTTCTCAGCTTGGCTTAATGACGTAAATCTTTACCCATTCAGTTGCATAATTACACCATTACCAATTTGAGACTCATCAACCTTTCTCCCCCACTCAGAAATCTGTACATTTGTGTTAAGAGCATAGGAGAAATGAGCCTGGGGTACTGAAGTCTGACCATACTGACAAGACTCACTACCCTGAACCTTTATTTTAGACTTGAAGTCAGGTGGATACCCGACAGTTTTGTAGAAGAACTCCTTGATGTGGCCTCTACACTTGTAGAAATCACAATTTGCACAGAATTCTTCTTAAACCTTTGCTCACCCCTGAACTACTAGTTGTGCTCACCCCTGAGCTACTACTAGTTGTCCCTTGTGAAACAGTCTGGTTCTTCCTCTAAAAAAAATGATTCAACCCACCGGCAGCCACCCTTTTTCGGCTGCTGGTTTACAAGCATCTGGTTTATCAGGTGCATTTTACCAACATTGCTGGGATATATTGGGTAACAATATTTTCAAAATGGTACAAGATTTTTTCATATGTTATTCTCTTCCTAAATCCATAACTCACACTAATTTGGTCGTTTTACCTAAGAAGGAACAAACTCGTTCTCTTTGTGACTTAAGATCAATTAGTTTGAGTAAATTCATTAATAAGATTCTATCTGGGGTTGTTCATGACATAATTGAAGTTTAATCACCTAAATTGATCACCCATAATCAATCAGTTTTTGTTAAAGGTAGAAGCATCATAGAAAATGTGATATTGACAGGAGAGATTGTTACTAACATCAGAAAGAGGGGTAAACCATCAAATGTGGTCATAAATCTTGATATGACCAAGGCATATGACATTATCTTGTTTTCTTCTGATGAATGTTTTAAGAAACGTGGGGTTTTTAGAATTGTTTGCTGATTTGATTTGGAGATTGATTTCCAACAACCAGTATTCAATTTTGATCAATGGCCAAACCCATGGCTTCTTTGATTCCACTAGGACAGTGAAACAAGGAGACCCTCTATCTCTGTCTCTCTTTATATTATTAGCAAAACTGCTTTCAAGGGCCCTAAATACGTTGTTTGAGGATGATCAATTTGTGGGATATGGTTTACCAAAATGGAGTGCTAAGCTTAATAAAACTCTCACGGTAAGTGATAGTCATATTGAAGGAGAAAAATTTTGAGGAACAATTAAAACAGGTTGGAAGTTGTTGAAAAGGATGATGAAGGAACAATTAAAGATTAACGGATAGGGGCTGAAAAGAGTGACGTTCAAGATCAAAATTTGGTGCCGCAAAATTCTGTCCAGCGTCTGGCAGTGTTAGACGACTACTCTTATCCCAATCAACAAAGCTGTAATTCAGCTGATCGTGTTGAATTTGAAGAGAAACTCGTTGTGGATACAAATAAATCAAACGATGCAGAATTTGCGCAAAAAATTGACAAGATAAAAGAGAAGGGAGTTGTTGCTGAAAATTTAATTATGAGGCAAGGTGATAAGCATACTCTTGAGAAACTTCACAATGCTATACAGACGCCAAAATCTGATATGCAACTTTAGAATTTGGCTATTGATGGACAAAAATTTGAAGGATAAAAAATAGGTGATTTGCAACCTTTTGAACCTGTCGATTTGCAGGTTGAAATTTCCGGTCGTGATTAGAATGCAACTGGGAATCGGAACACAATTGCACAAAAACAATCAATTTCTATGTGTATTAGTTCCTCGGCAAGTCGAAGTAAATCTCCACGTCTTTAAAATAAGCAATAGCTAACTACTAATCTAGTAGCGCAATCTAATGAACCGAATGACATTGTTTGTACAAATCCGTTCGAAGCACTTGAGGTGGAGAAAGAATTATAGTTAGTGGATTCTAATCCCAAGAATTAGAAAACTTTATTTCGAGCAGATTTTGATAATAATATACAATTAGTTAGCACACCAATTGGAGTATGTAGCATGCCGACTGAAATAACGATAGTGTTATGAGTCCTACATATATCTCTAATCGTGAAGTATCTAAGATTAGTGAAGAAAGTGAGGCTTCCATGTCGCTCAAACCCAATTCAACGATCAAGTCACCCATGGTCACATTGAATACCTCAGCTCATGAGGTCTCGAAAGAAAAGCAAAGGGAGATGAGTACTCCTAGGTGAGCTGATATGGTTGATGAAGAAGAGCATGTTTCACCTCCGCTTTTGAATAGAAAACTAAGTCCACAAGCTTTGGATACCTAAAAGTATAGTTGCAAAGAAGGAGGAACAAAAGTCCTTAACCTCAGAATTTAGTCCAACTAGGGTTATGATCGTGATTTGGGCAATGGCCCTTTTCATGAGGATGAGGAAGAAAATATGTTGGATATATGCTTTGAAAAAGTGTCTAGGGATGGATATATCTCACCTCGACATCAAAGAAGTGGAAGCAACAAAAATAAAAAGAAGACACATGATAGGCAACACAGTTGGGATAGTAAACTGACAGGAGAGTTCATTCCAAGGCACCTACCAATGCGACTGGCAAAGCAGAACCATATGAAATTGTCAATGACTTCAACAAGATCCACTACATCCAAGAAGAAATGATGAACTATCAAGTTTTGTTGGATGGATTTGAAGAATAAGACAAGATGAAAATACTTCAGGTCACTTTAGATGGGCTATCTATCAATTTTAATTCACACATTTGTAAAAATAAATTTGAGGTTGATAACTCATTTTATATTTGTGCATTTTTCAAGTATTCTCATTTGTAATATCATCATAGAGTGTATTTCAAATTCTGTGATGATAATAAAATATCTAGTTCTCTCTAGCTCTTTTTTTTTCCATGTTTGTTAATTAGTAGAGGTTTGTTGCCTCATTAGGATTTAAAAGGTAAGGCCAATCCCACCCCTTGAATGTACTTATTTGTATTGAGTATTTTTATTTTTAATAATAAACAACTAGACGCTCTGTCTAGTGGTATAAATTGAAAAAAAAAAGAAAAAAAAGTGCAGGGGCCGCTGAGATAGAATTGGTGGAGGAATGCGTTGGTATGTCTAAAGGTCATTTTCCTTTAAAATACCTTGGTCGTCGTATCACCCACTCCAAAAAAAGGAAAAGAACACTACAAAGAGCTTATAAAGAAGGTGAGGCAAAATTTCAATCTTCGAAAGGAAATATATTGTCATATGGAACAAATACTGTAAGAAGCATATTCCAACTTTGGCTGAATGGAAAGGTACTTATCAACTATGGCAAAATGTGTTACACAATAGGGAGTGCATTGAAAAATTTCAATGGTGGGAACCTAAGAGTGGGACTTCTTCTGTTTGATATGATAATTGGACCCAACTTGGGCCTGTTTACACATATCAAACTGAAGTACAAACTTGTCACTGATTGACGAACATTGATTTTTTCCTAAAGGAAAAAGGGTGGTATTATGATAGTATGCATGATCATTTGCATGATCATATTGTGAAACATATCATACATCATATGCATCATAATAGACGAATTAATATGGACGGAGATCAAAACCAGCACCTGAAAGTTCTCAGTTAAGAGTGCTTGGGAGATTTTGAGAAAGAAAGTGCCAGAAAGTGTGAATTTCAAGAAGATATGGGCAAGATCTTCCTGTCAAGATATCATTCTTTAGTTGGAGATTTTGGAATACTAGAGTTCCAGTAGCTGTTGCTATAGATAATTGAAACAGTCCCAACTTTGCTTATGTTGTACTGCCCCAAAAAGGGAAACTATGGAAAACTTATTTTTGAAAGGTGAAATTGCATATAGAGTGTGGCGATATTCCTCTTATGGAGCGAGAATATTAGGTCCTTGGATTCAGTTAACGTACTCTATCAAGAAATGGTGGGATGTTCAATTAAATACGAGGCAAAACGTTATTTTCATGCTATTCCTAATTTGATTTTATGGTTTTTATGGAAAAGGAGAAATATTGTACTTAATGGTGGTAATTATACCACAAGTAAAGTGATTTTTGACGTAGAAATTCATGAAGTTGAGATTCTGAATACACTTATATCCCTTCAACTTGGCCTCGACTAGTTGCTTTATTAGATGGTTTTAGTCCTGAGTTTATTTCGAAATGGGTTAAATGGTATCCTCCACCATGGGGTGGTAGAATTGTAATACAGATGGGGCTTCGAGGGATAATCCTGGACCTAGTAGTACTGCTACCTTTTGTATCACAAACCATGAAAGAGAGTTAATGTTTGCTAAGGGGTGCAGATTCCCGATTCTACGAATGTAGTTCTTGAAGCTATTGCTATTAGAAAAAGTCTTCAATGTTGTTAGGAAAACAATTTTAAAAACATTATAATTGCAACCTACTCTTTGGCTTTGGTACATATGCTAAATGGAGGGTGTGAAATACCTTGGAATGTAACAATGGATGTGTATTCCATCAACATATTAAGAAACTCTATGTCAGTAGGAGTACAAAACTCCTTAAGAGAGGGAATACTCTAGCTGATTTTTTTGCTAATTTTGTTTTTCGTTTTGCAGGTACATATGAATTTAGATCTTTTCAAGAGGTTCCAAATACAATCAATAGAATTATACAGCAGAGGATAAAGCAGTCAAATACAATAGGGTACTCATAAATTTAACCATTTTCAAGAAGTCCCAAGTGAAGGAGCAGAATCATCAATTTAGATAAATACAACATTCAATAGTTGATATTAAGACAAACAAGTATGACTCAATAAAGTAATCTTTATTGTATCAAGTCTCAATTCCATATGAAGTTTTACATGAATCATAGATTGAGTACGCTGCTAACGTACCTCAAGATGTTTTAATTAGTTTCTGGTTGTTAATATATCATGAACCTGGTGAGAGCATTGAGGTTTTACATATGATATAAAATCAGGACTTAAGGGGGATAAAATAGCATATTTAATCTATACTTATGTTAAATTTCATATACTGCTCATTCATGTATTGAAAACTACTGAATGATCATTAGAGGAGAAACAAAAACTGAACGATGAATTAAAGGTACTATTTTCTTACACAAGTGATGTGGAGTGTATCAACATAACCTCACAAAATCAATTAGTAATATTTTTGTTGATTTGGGTTGTGGTGGTGGTATTAAATGTATTTGATTCAATCCACCAAATTCAAATTGATTAAAGGAAAACTAATTTTACTCGAGATTTCTTCTACAATATCCAGATTCTAAGTTCCACAGTTCAATAAGATCATTTTTTATAGCAAACCTCATTCAAGTATTTAAAGAGAGAGAGTAGAAAAAGTACACCTGAGAAGATGAAGTTGAAGTTCACCTCGTGGTTGCAAAACTTTACGCAGAAACTGGATTAGCTGAAAATGATGCTCGACCCCATCTCTGATGCCAACACCTCTATGCCTCTTCATCTTCCTCCATTTTAAGGAAATTAATGCTCATATAATGGTTTGTCTCTTTAGGTTTTGACTTTTATTTTGTTCTGTTTAGTTCCAACATTGGGCCAGTTTTGGGCCTAATTATTTTTTAAATGAAAATAAATAGGCTATAAGCCTGAAACTTTTGGTTTAAAAAAATCTCTTTCGAAAGAAAATACCCTCAACATACTCAAAGCCTTTTCTCCTGACTCATTAATTCTTGGTTTTAATCCTCCTCCAAAAATCATTATTGTCACCCTAACTTCAATCAATACCACTACACATTTCTCTACCACTCAAAATCACAATCAGAAATGTTGAGTTCAACCCAGTTTTTTGATCTTCATCATCTGTCTCAAACTATGAGAAGTTTTACTACACACAACTTTGCAACCGCATAAAGTCTAGTACAATACTTGGCATTAAGGAAGCTAGCCCAAAAGGATGGGATTATGTACCTCCACTATCTTTTAACCACTAGAGTGGTACTAATATCATCAAAGCTTATAATTAATATGTCCCATCCATCTTATGGAAGCTACATTTATTTTCAAGTACGCCAATGATGTTTGTTTTGTTCCTAGAAGATCACCAAAAAGTTAGAGATCTACTTCTCAATCAACTCTAAAGTGCCTTTAGGGGGGCTTAAGGCAAGGAGTATGTATATTGGATGGGATCAGTTTATTACAACGCCATAAGATGTATTATGGTGTTAGTTGTAAATTTGAAAAGATAAACCTCATATCTATGAGGTCATTATTATAAATAATTTAAATTAGAATTTTGATATTTATTTATAATTTATTTTCTCGAATTGAGCGCAAGACATGATTGGTCAATAGAAAACTTCTCCATTATTAAGCATTTTCATCACCACAAATTTTATGTGAAATGGACTTTTATCTCCAAATAAAGCTTTAATTGATGAGGAATGGAGCTTAAAGTTTTTTTTTCCAAATAACAACAGATAATTGTCCGGTCTTATTATTATACAATCAAAATTTTAAATTAGGCCCAACAAGAGCTTTTACAGAATCAAAAAGTAAACAAAAAATAAAAAACATAAATAAGTAAACATATTAATAAAAAGAAAACACTCGATCTGCAGATTTGGAAAGTTTCAGTAATTTCTTCATCTACTTTCTTCTCAACTAGAGCTTCAACAATGGTGTGTTCGGTGCAATTGTTCCGAGCGAAAGAATATTGGTCGATTTATGGGTGTTGAAACACCCCAAATCTTATCCGGATTTTCTTTTCAACTTGCAAGAGTTCTATCAACCTGATGCTCAAGGATTTCCTTTACCATTCACATGTCTGATCTCTCATGTACTTCAGCGAAGTATCTCTATCTGTTCTGTTTTCTCTTTACATTGGTATTAACTTTTCTAAGTCTTAATGGGTTGAACCCCAATGGGTTTGACACCACCATTAAAGCTTTTAATAAGTTAATAGTTAATAATGAGAACTTGTTATGCTTCTCTTTCTATGCTTATGTCAGTTCGATTGGAGTTGACTAATTTCCACAAGAAGCTAATGCCTTGATTTTGTACCATTGGATGCCCCAAGCTCTCACAAGGCGTAAGTACAAAATTTATTGAATTTACTTCAAACACTAGCTTAGCTATTTAGAAATATTAAAAACTCTTGCACGAATCTGATTATAATCCGAAGAATATGTAATGTTTGGTGTTGTTGTTAGGTGTTTTTTATTCCTTCGTGTTTCTTGTTATGTATGACGTTCCTTGTTTATCTAGATTGAGTAATTTTCTTCCCTAAATTGGAGTATCTTGAAAATAGTTGATCAAAAAAATTACCTGCAAAAGAGAAAATTGATTTTGTAAAAAAATCAGCAAGAGCATTTTCCTCCCTAAGGGAATGCTTTACTCTTGCTGAAACACTTCTTCATAATATCCTGATGGTACTAACTTCCAATGCCACATTCAAGGGTACATCCCAGTTGACCTCAATTATATGAACCATAGCTAGTGAGTTTGTCTCAATAATAAGATTGGTAATACCATGCTCACTACAATATGAAAGGCTTTTCCTTATAGCTCTAGCTTCTGCCACCAAGATTGTAGTATCCTTAATCTTTAAACCCTTAGCAACCACCAGATTTTATACTCAAACTTAAGCCTATATTGCTCCAATCCTGATACAATATAAGGCCAAGAATTTCTGCTTCAGTTTAATTTAAATCTTACATACATGAACTTTAAACTGTATCAACAATACCTGATATCACGCTATAATCTGAAAAAATACGTCCATGCATTTCTCCTTTTCCACAAAAACCACACAATGATATTAGGAATAGCATAGGATCTAGGATTCCTGATGCATACCTAAAATAATTTCATATTCTGGTAGCTACTTCTACATTAAGAAAAAGATGCTCAATTGTCTCTTCTACATGAATAACACAACATCTACAATCACTTGAAAACCAAGTCCTCCTCTTTAAGGATGAAATTTTATCTATGCATTAAAAATTCCACAGAGATCTTTCCAAACAAAGTCCTCCTCATTAAGAATGAGATTTTGAATGGAATACCTTTTATCCATAACTTTACATGTTTTCAATTTTGTCTTTCTTGTTTCTCAAAAGTCCCCAAAACTGATTTTACTGTGAATTTACCATTACTAATTTCAGTCCATCAAGATTTATCAACTTTATTACTGATATACGCAAGGTGCAGATTTTCCTTAACATGGTCCCATCCTTCCTTTAAAAATTCACCAATATCTTTCATAGGATAACAACTGTGCACATCTGAGTCATGTATATGTAGGGGTCCTAAGAGAGTTAATTATTCATATTTATTGATTTTACTTTAAATTATTGCATTTTCCATAGGAGTTTGAGAATAACTCAAAGGACAAAAGTAAGAAATAATGTTCAGTTTATTACTGGTGTGCATTACCTCAACCATTCACTATTTTTAAATTGGAGAAAGTAATATATGTGATTTCACTAGTAGTATACTTGTATATTTAACATACACGCGCAAAACACATGTCCAAAAACTAATTATACTAAAAGGTTTGAAGAATATATGTAGAAGTCTTTTTAAGTCGTGAAATTTTGATTCTTAACCACTTACAAAATGAATAAAAAAAATAAATAGTTCTTTCAAGATCTCTTATCATATCATATATTATTATAAGTGGGAAGCTCCTAATCTGAAAGTTGAATTACCATTTTGCCCTTATCTTACAACTAAAATAAATTAATATTAATATCTATTTAATTAATTAAATATAAGTAATAGTTATATTTAAATTCATGCATCAAACAAGATCTTAATGCATCATATATTCATGTACTGATTAAATGTGGGTAATGAAGAGTTTAATAACCTTTCAATTTTAATTTGTATGATAAGTGGGGGTAATGAAGAGTCTATCAAACACACTCACACCACATTATATATGTTCCTTCTTTTATTTAAGTTTGTGATCGTCTTTCATTTTACAGTAGGTTAGTCTACATCAGTTGTAAAATTTTCATTACAGTTTGTAATTATAAGAATTCTTACTATTTTAATTATTTATTCTTATTATTTAAAATTTCATGCATATTCATCTTTTTTTTTTCCCGAGAAATATGTAAATTATAATAGTTGCATGATGAATATGCTCCAATATGAAGTTGTAAGTGAATTTGTATTTTTGTGTATCTCCATCATTTTGTGTTTTTAAACAGAACTTTGTAATTGATTACTGTATTTTTGTATTCGTTCTTTCTTCTATCTTTAGGATATATATAGTAAAGCTAATCACATTTTGTATTTATTATTAATTATTTTGAGGGTAAACATGTTAAATCCCATAGAATAATAATTATGTCTTTCTCATTGTTTGATAATCAGTTATCTTTTTAGATCAATATATTTGTACTTTTTATTTTTTATATGTAATCTCAAAAGTTTAAAAAATTCATGTACTTAACTGTTACAGTGAGGTACGAAACAAGTGCAAAAGTAATAAATAAATAAATAATAATGTACAGTAAAAATATGACTAAATGATACATTGAAATAACATTGTTTAGAGAGAGAGAGAGAGAGAGAGAGCCTTTAATATATAGTTCAAGAAATATAGTGTATCTTTATTCTTAACATATTCATGCTATCTTTTTCATTTTTATTATTAATATATGATTATAGTTTTTTTATACATATGATATGTTTTGTCTACAATAAGTCGACTTCTAACAAAATGTAATTGAATTAGTCTGAAAATATTTTTGTCTATATATTTTAATGTGATGTCTTTTATTGTGAATTTCATGTCTTTTATTTACTCTTTTTTTTCGTTTGAATTTGTAATTTTTTCTATAAATTTGATGGTATACCGCCAAAACATTTAGTAATATTTTTCTTTATACATATCTTTTTTAATAGGCAATTTCTTTTTGATTATTAAAACTTATGCTTAGTAATTAAAATATATTAATTCCTCTAATATAATAAAAAGTTTATTTTTCATGAAGTATTTAAAATATTTAACCTCCAACTTCTAACACAATATTTTCATGTTATATTTTGTGCAGAGTTATATTCTTATGTTTAACTTACATATGAAATGACTTAGAGTTGAACTTAGCTATATAAATTAACTTTTCTACTATCAATTAGGGGACAAGCGTGCAATGCACGTTCTGAGAACTAGTATTATTATAAGTGGGAAGCTCGTAACTTAAAAGTTGAATTACCATTTTGTCCTTATTTTATTCCTAAATTAAATTAAATATTAATATATAATTAATTAATATTTAAATACATGCATCTAGACACAATGGTTTAAATTCTAATTATTTACATACTAAGTAATAATTATATTATATTATACTAAATACTAAAAATAAGAAGGTGTAAAGTCAAACTTTGAAAGACAAAAATATTTTATAGAAAATTGTTAGAAATTATTTCATAGGAAATTGTTAGGAATTACTTTTTTAAAAAAATAAAAATTATCTATTCTTTCTCTATAAGTAATGTGATTAAATGATTAAATTTGTTATCCTCTCTCTTTAGTTAGTATAAATAAATGTATTCAATCATTAGTAAAAACAATCACCTTTCCCTCTACCCCATGTCTAAGATCACTTAACTTATAAATATTAACTTAAACAACTCTTCACCTTTTCATCTTATCCAGTGAATCTTTAGCTATATATATGTATCATGAAAAAATAATTTTTCTTTACCACTTGACTCGTGTTGATGTGAATCATCAGACAATTTTCATGTACTTTTTTTTGTTTTGAAATATTAATATTTGTTGATCCTCATTAGAATGATATTTTGTATCATAAATTTTATCTTTATCATTTTAGAATTTTTTTTTTGTTACGGGAGAAAAAAAAACTCTACCCCTTGTGTTTTTCTTTTTACGATATATATTGTTATAATAAAAGACTTAAGAAGGATATGAATGTTGTATTTATTCTTATCTGTTTAATTTTTTTGTATTCTTTACCGATTATACTTCTTTAATATAATCTTCCATGAAATTATGAATTTTACAAGTCTATTTTTATTAGTGTGGAAATTACTAATTTATGACATTTAGATTCGTTTTTAAATGTACTTTTATAATATTTATTTACTTTTATCTTTCCTTACTAATATAGTTTCTTTAAGTAGCTACATATTTGTGTACTAACTATTATGGAGCGTAATGAGATATTATTAAGGATAAGTCATATAGATATTTTCATATTATTAGATGCTATAATTATTTTTCCATATTTCTTGCTTGATGGTCAATGTACTATTTGATTATTATGAATTTTATTTAATTAATGAAATATAAATTAGTAAAACTAATATTTCTAATTTCGACATTATATAATAATTCAACTTTATAATAATTATATGGGACAAACGTGCAACGCACGTTTCCGAAACTAGTATATATATATATA
>NC_028642.1:38120098-38123354 GCF_001406875.1 Solanum pennellii | reverse complement strand
TATATATATATATATATATATATATAGCTTCTAATTTAAAGATTTAGATTTAAAGATTTAGAAAGTTATCAAAAACTTTATAAACTATGAGGATGTAAAAGTTATCAAATTAAAATAAAAACCATATCAAACAAACCGGATTACTTTCTATTTCAAAACACAATATCTATGTTTTGCTATCACATAAGAACTATTAAAGTTGCATTAATAATATGCATATGCAACATAATTTATATTCTTGCTTGCTTTGTTGGTGCAAGTTATTCATTCTACTACGTTTTTTATAAATAAACTAGTATATCATAATTCCTTGTTCAATATATTCCTCTGAGTTTAAATGAAGGAGTGCAGATTTAACATCAACTTGTTTGAGACTGAAGTCTGTAAGTTATTGTATAGATTTACTAATATATATACCATTCGATGACTAGTTTGATAATAAAGATTATTCGTCACAACGCATATCCTCTATGTTACCGAATCCATCTAGAGATCATAACGTTAATAGTCAATTTCATACAAGATTTGAAAAACAATTAAGTATTCCTTCAAATATGACACAATAAAAAAATGTCTTACCGCGACATTTTCATTTCTCTTGAGACATTTCTGGTTATCCAAGAGTTTTTCCAGGTAAGAAGAATATAAAACATGATCATGCCGATCTTAATTCATCTAACAAATTGGTGTCATTTTGTGTATGTGTGTGTATTGGAGGTAGGTGAGTCAAGTTTTGAGCTTTAGGTTTTTTTGGAATCTCTTGACCTAATTAAAATAGAAGTTAAAAAATGCATGGTTGTGATAGGCTCACTTTGGATCGTTGAATCTGTTTCGTAGAACCCAGAAGATACTACTTGTATGCATCAGTTTCTTCGACGGTATTGATACTTTCCACTTTTGGTTCATAAGAGCTGACCGATCCAAGGAAACAAATCGTTATAAAAGAGGACATTTTTAGAATATCTAAAAATTGAGGAAAGAAATCTTCAACCTTATTTTCTCATGTGCTTCACTTAGTGTTTGTTTGAGGTCATTGAGCTTCTCCATATGAGCCTATTATGAAAATACATTTAAAAAAATATCAAGTACGAGTTTTTAGTAATGATAAATATAGGCTTATAACTACTGACCGAAGGTGATCCCCCTTCAAAATATTGCCCTATTAGAGTGATAATCCTAAGAGTTTTTAAGTATACACAATCCATACTAGTGTGGAAACATCAAGCCTTACCTTAACACTAAAGCACATTTTTCAATCATCAGCATCGTAAAAATATCTAACAAAAAATATTCTATCACGTAGAAGGTACCACAAAATAAAGAAATTAATCAGAAGAAAAGATTGCGAGAAAAGTAAGTCTGTCATACATAGCAATATTTTCAATCATTTCTCATTTAGATTTTGCTTGCGCGAGACTCTGCATCAAATGCTGCAAAATAGAAGTCAAGGTCAGATGAAACTCCAAACATCAGTAAAAGATGTGCAAAATTTAGTACCTCTTCATTTGGATTTGGAGTGGATCTTCAACAAAAATAACATTTGTGTTTGTCACTTGAATGAAATTGGCAAAGTCTAATTCATGAATTCGACATATTGAAATAATCATACCAATGCATTGATCATGATATCCTCAAAATTGAGCAATCAAAAGAAATTACATCACATTTTGTATCATAAACAGAACATATAACTTCAAACATAAAAAGGAAAATCATTCTAGAAATTTCATCAACCTTTCTCGGCGAGAATAGTTGATCACTTCACCAGTTGGAGAAAACATTAGCAGTGCAATATGTATATCATATAAAAACCCCAACTCACTTGTTTGACTTCTTAACAATGATATCCTTGCAATTTGAGTAGAACTATTGACAGGATGTCGGATCCTCAATATTTTACATTACAACCTTATTGCAACCCGTGAAATTAAATGATGCAAAATAGCTCAAATAATTAAATGCAATAACATTCCATTTTAAAGTTAAAGACGTCAGTATGTTACCATCTAATATACAATCAGATAATTCTTTTTTTGAATAAAAACAGCTTTCATTGCTAATGTTTAGTCAAAATTAGTGTTTTTCTACATATTTACACAATTGGTGAACAAAAATCTGTGGACAGTAACTTATTGACTGGAATATAACAGTAACTCCTAAGCTCCTTTTTTTATATAACGGAAAAGGTCTTTAAATACCCTCGAAGTATTGGAAATGGTACAAAACTACACTCCATCCACCTATTTGCTCCAAAATGCTTGCTCATCCACCCATTGTCTCCAAAATGCCCTTCAATCAACAATGTTATCCTTCCTCTTTGAGTAGAAATGTTTACGCAATTTTGGATCATCCATTTTCTTCATTACAACCTTATTGTGGCCCATGAAATTAAATGATGTAAATTACTAGAAAATTAGAAGTTAGATGCAATGTTGTTCTTCAATGAACTGAGAAAAATACAGATCAACAGAAAGAAAAAGGAAAAAAAATAACTAAAAGAATTTAATGTAAGTCTTAAGTTAAAGTTGTTAATATGTTAAAATCTAATAGACAATCAGATACATTATTTGAGAAGAAAACGACTTTCAGTGTTAATCTTAAGTCAAAATTAGTGTTTTTCTACATATTTCACACAATTGATTAACAAAATTACGTGGGCGTAACTTGTTGAGTGAAAAATAACAATAACTCCTAAGTTTCTTCTTTCATATAAGGATATTAGACAAGTCCTACTTATTGATATACCGTGGTTTCACGGTATAATTAATACTTTTTCCTTAAGTTTAGTGTGTCCGAAAGCCTTGTTTGTGCTAATTTTGATATAAGTTTCTCTTTGTTTTGCAGGAAATCTGTCCAAAGCTGAATGCGGAGATTTTGAGCGAAAATTGCAGAAGAGACCACCTACGGAGCTTATGACGGTCCGTCGTGCTTGTGACGGTCCGTAGGTGGCAACGTAGTGCAGCTGCTGAAGAAAGATGGGGAAGTCTGACTAAGTGTGGGATTAAGAAGCTTGTGACGGTCCGTCGTGGCTATGACGGTCCGTCCTGCAGGTCCGTCGTGAAGTTCAGAGAAGTGATCCCAGTACCCAAATTCCGAGAGTTGAAGTATTTTGGAACGAAGACCCTCGACGGACCGTTGTGCTTATGACGGTCCGTCATACCTGCCGTCGAGGGGAATGAAGAAAGCAGCAGAAGAATTGCACCAAGTATGGGATGACGGAGTCCACGACGGTCCGTTGTGACCGCGACGGTCCGTC
>NC_028642.1:38104979-38115593 GCF_001406875.1 Solanum pennellii | reverse complement strand
CAGATGCTACGCGGACTCCCCACACTGCCGAGTTTGACTACCGCTGGCAGATAGTGAAGGATGGCTAGTTCTTGCGCGAGCAGGCACTGAAAGAGACCACCAAGAGGTGGATGGCCCTGCATCTATCAGTCGTCGGAGAGGGTGCAGATTGGGTCACTGAGCCGAAGGGGGCCATCAAGAAGGCCAACCTCACGTTCGTCGCGAAGTTCTTGTGGCTGCTCGTCCGTCACTGCCTTTCCCCCACAGCTGCTGATAACATCGTCACTTGGGATCGAGCAGTGTTGATGGCGGCGATGATAGCCGGCTTCGAGGTGGACTACGCATGGCTTCTCCAGGCGGTCATGCACGAGAGGGCATTCAAGGTCACTACCACCTACCCCTTTCCGTGCATGATCTTTGCTCTTTGCAGGTCTGCAGGTGTGCCCATATGGCACATAGATCAGTTGAAGACCCCGCAGGGCACCGTTGACGTCGGCCTCATCAGAGACGAGGCCAATGAGTTGGCCCCACGTCGAGGGCCCCGTCCAGAGCTGCCACCACTTACTGATGATCTTGTGGATACGGTGTCCCAGGCCCGCACCGCTACACAGGCGTCCACTGACACTACCCCGGTCGAGTCTATCCCGGGTAGTAGCCCAGCCCCGAGCTCCTCTCGCACAGCCTCTCTACCGTTACCGGCCCCGCTTGCTAGGGTCCAAAAACTGGAGGCACAAATGGCCATCCTTCTGCATCATATCCAGCCGTGGATGCTGAAGTCTATTACTGAGTCTGAAGCGCGTATGGAGAGGAAGATGCAGCGGAACATTGCTGAGGTTTACCAGCGCCTCGATGCATTTGAGTTGAGAGTGTTAGCCCGCCCAGCCCCTCCGGTAGATGTGTCGACTCTTCAGGCTGCAGTCGACAGTCTTCGTGCAGACATTGACACGATCCTAGAGGCGAGAGTGCCGGAGCCTGTCGAGCCTGTTGAGGACACTGTATTGGCGGCCCTGTTTGCTACATCAGATATTCCCCCACCTTTCCCTCGAGAGAGTGCCAAGAGGCGTAGGGGTCGATCAGAGGATGAGGCACGAGCAAGGAAGAAGGAGCGCCGAGAGATGGAGGCCGCGAGGAGAGCCTCACTTGCTGAGGCGGAGGCACACCAGATCAGAGCATCGCAGATAGCGGCTGAGGCTTCTAGCTCCCGCACTGTAGAGACAGCAGGAGGCACTACTGATGGTGCGGTTGTTGCTGAGGACATCACTGAGGGTGTCCAGATTGCTGAGGACACCACTGAGGGTGTCCAGATTGCAGAGGATGTGGGTTCTGGGAAACCGGACCCACCAGCTTGCTGATCGACGGCGCTATGCGCCACAGGTTTGCTTCACCTACCCCTCTAATCTTTAGATTTTTTTTTTGCATTGGGGACAATTGCATGCTTTTTTGTTGGGGGTGGGGTAAATGGAAAGTGAGTGTTAGGGTGAAGTCTGAGTAGCCCAACTCACTATCCTCTTTTGGGGTTTTCTTGCCTGTGTTCTTTTTCCCCAAAAGACTGATTACTTTTTCTGTTGAACCGGCACGTTATATCTTTTGTACATAGTTTAACTCTGAAGCATGATGGCTAAAATGATATCCTGATAAAACTGGAAAATGTTGCATGACTAGGCGTAGTAACTGATAATTGTGTGGCTCTAAACATGAAATAGAGTTACACCATTGCATTACCCTAAGTCTTCAAGTCAAACTAGGTGTCTAATAATCTGGTATAGTGATGACATGTCAAGTGAGTGTGAGGAAATTTGAATAGTCCACGATTGGTACTGAGCTAGAACTTGCCTGGTTAGTCCTGCTAAAAGTAAGCTGTAACAGACAATTAGGAAAGGATCATAGGCCCTTATTCAAGAAAGCCCATTTCTAGCCTAAATAAAAGAAACCAAATGAAAGTTATCCTTCTTTGATCCAAATAATCTGAGCTTAAATTAGACCTTTCTTTTTCACCCTAACTAATCTTTTCGGGGAACAATGTGTTGGCCCTGGTCCCTCCTTGGACATGTGCACCTCAGCTTATGCCAAAAGCATAAGTTGAGGGTGGCTAATGCAGTAAACAACCTTCGTTTTGGCCCTGACCCAACTTTGGGTATTGTGTACCTTGACTCATGGCAAAGCCATGAGTTGAGGGTGGCTATTACGAGGAATGCTCTGGAAAGTGGGGTTGAAAGAACAAAAGAGAGAGAAAGAACAAAAGTAAGGTGACTCAAAATTAGTTGAAAGAAAAGTAAAGAAAAAGAAAAATCACTTACACAAATGAAGAAAGAAGAGAAAATTGAGCAAAGGGAAAGAATATGAGAAACTGGGCGAGATAAGATGATAAAAAGGGAAGGTTTAGCCGATATGTCAAGGAGGGCAAAAAGTCACTAAAGTATACCTAAAAATATACCCTACCTGACCCTGAGCCTATGTTACAAGCTAAAAAAGTCCTATCGTGATCCTAAGGGTTGTATAGCGAACTTAAGGCAGTGAAAATAAGGGCAAGCTTATGGCAATAGGTATGAATGAGTGTGACTTTGTTCTGAGAGCGAGTGTTGAAAAGTAATCCTTATACTCAAACTGAAATCATTGTGTGAAAAATGAGGATTTTGTTCTAAAGTGAGGACATTAGTTGCAATACCAGAATTGTTAGCACCTCGGTGAGAAATTGAAGAGGATAGGTGTTAATGCATGGTGAGTCTGTGTCATGTTCTGATCCCACAAAAATTCAAGCCTAATAGTGATAGCATGCATAGATTTGATGAGATTAATCGGGATTGATAGCCAAATGATTGCAAAGGATAAAACATGGATACTATTGTACAAAGATTTTGTATTGAGTCATAGTGCGTCGCTTGAGGACAAACAACGAATTTAAGTTGAGGGTGTTGATATACCGTGGTTTCACGGTATAATTAATACTTTTTCCTTAAGTTTAGTGTGTCCAAAAGCCTTTTTGTGCTAATTTTTATATAAGTTTCTCTTTGTTTTGCAGGAAATCTGTCCAAAGCTGAATGCGGAGATTTTGAGCGAAGAAATGCAGAAGAGACCACCTACGGAGCTTATGACGGTCCGTCGTGCTTGTGACGGTCCGTAGGTGGCAGCGTAGTGCAGCTGCTGAAGGAAGATGGGGAAGTCTGACCAAGTGTGGGATTACGAAGCTTGTGACGGTCCGTCATGGCTATGACGGTCCGTCCTGCAGGTTCGTCGTGAAGTTCAGAGAAGTGATCCCAGTACCCAGATTCCGAGAGTTGAAGTATTTTGGAACGAAGACCCTCGACGGACCGTTGTGCCTATGACGGTCCGTCATACTTGCCGTCGAGGGGAATGAAGAAAGCAGCAGAAGAAATTGCACCAAGTATGGGACGATGGAGTCCACGACGGTCCGTTGTGACCACGACGGTCCGTCGCGAGGTCCGTCGACCCAGCCGCGTTTTGGCAGATTTCCAGCAATTAGAATTCTTGTTTAATTAGGTTTTTGTTTTTTTATAAATAGTTCGAAAAACCTCGTTTTTGAGGTTAGACACCTGATAGTTAGACTCTTAGATTGTTAAAACTCCGTATTGGTAAACATTGTATTGTGAGATTCTTGATAATCATTAGACTTTTCGTGAGATTATTGATTACTTTGAGAATTCTTGCAAGTGATTTTTGGTGATTAATCAAGCAATCTTTTGGACTTTATTCTTTCTCATTGAAGTAAGTACATGAATTCTTATTTAATATATTTGAATATTGTGTTTATGGCTATGAGTAACTAAACTCCATAACTAGGGTTGTGGGAACCATAGGCAAATAATGAGATAAACCCTAGCTAAAATAACAATTCTAGAATAGTGTCTTGCATGTATTAATAATTCTTTCGCTTAGAAGTCTTTTTAACGGATGATCAATGTTAGAACTCGCCTTAATGCTACTTGCCGGACCAAGGAGGTAGATAATAGGAAAAGAATTATTAACATAGATTTAGTGTATACTATCTAATAGGCTAGTATTGATTGGTACGAGGTAATAACTTAGTCAAATATCGAATACGATGCTTAATATGAGGTAAAGATAAGGGTTAGGAAAGCAACACACGTAGCCGGACCAAGGTGCGGAGTGAGATTTTCTAGATGCCGGACCAAGGATTTAGAAATACATAACTTATCACTTTGCATGCAAGATACTAGGAAAGAATTGTTATAGTTAGAATTATCAAGTTATGAACCTGTGGGGAACACGTAAACCCTAGTTACTTTGATTAACTGATTAAAACCCAACTTTCAAACTCATTAAGTGTCTCTTTCAATTTAGTTAATTCTTTTTACTTATTAGGAAATACAAACCCCCCTTTTTACATTTTTATGTTTTTACTTTCTAAGGAAGTTATCAACCGAACAATAGTAATAACAAGTTAAAGTTAAGTCTAGACTATTTTCCTCGTGGGAACGATCCCAACCTCACTAGTTGGGTTATTTACTTGACGCGACCGCTTTACTTCTCATTTGAGAAGTAAGTTTGAGCGTATCACTTATCCCTTTTCCTAGAATTTTAAAGGCAATATGATATAATTTTACTGTATAGAAAAATTGATATTTTGATATTTCAAGTTAAGTACAAGGTGCATAGGAAAATTACATTTAACATAATTAAAATAATACTCCCTCTCTGCTACAACATCTAACTCCTATTATTTAGTTTGACTAAGTCTGCAGTATGGCTATATTTTAGCTTTCAGTTTATAGTTATTTTCTTTTTACTCGTGATAGTTTTTCAATTGTGTAGTATTGCAGAATTGTGTTCCTAATGTTTAGGTGAGTTGGTCTAGTGGAATTACATTAGTGGTTTAGTGTAATATGATTCCATAAAATGTAAATTTATATAAGGCTACAAAGTCTAGTAAATAATATCATCCAGTAATAATCTTTGCAACAAAATTTAGTTATCTTTTATTCTTCCTCTAATTTCCTATTTTTCAACTATTGGTTTTGTCACGCCCGAGCTACCCCGACAACGCGGACACGGGACCTAGGACCACAAGTGATCCCAAGCTAACCTAGTTGGAATGATCTTAAACATACTAAAGATAATAACATGTTGCAGAAGCTATATCATAAGTAAAATGAAAATATAGGGAATACTCATATGCTGTAACTGAGATATATAAAAACTGTTGAGTTCAATAGAATGAAGATATTTACTCAATACTAAGCTCAAACTGAAATAATATATAACTAAACAAGCACAAAAGCAAGTATAATAGTCTGAACATGATATACTGAATGCTGAGCTAACTGGATTGAATGACCAAATTTATAACATGCTGAGATTGATTACTAACTGAACTGTATATATGGTCAATGCAATAGAATCTGATGGAACTGTGGGATGTACTAATAACCGATAATAAAACCACATGAGCTAAATGTTGAGTATGATGTATATGTTCCATCGAGTTACTAACTGTAAGTCAATTGACGGTCCGTGCTGGTCGATCGTCATTTGCGAATGAGGATTGAAAGCCCCATCGACGGAGTCGACTGACGGACCATAAGTTAATTGACAGTTCGTATTGGTCGACCGTCGTTCACGAGTGAAGACTAAAAGTTGACTAGCCTATCGACGGATTCGACTGACGGACAGTAAGTCGACTGACAGTTCGTAGTTGTCTCTGTCGCTAGCACCTGGAAGTTTTGAAAATCTGCATTTTTGGTGTGTTTTGGAAATGGGGTGTAACACAAGTTGTCTTCATCATTTGGTATCAAAGATGTGTTTAAAAGAGAGAAAGAGATGCCACACATCTATAGCGATGACTGATTTACAAGCCATAGGTGGAGGTAAGAAACTCAACCATCAAAATTACAAAGCATGGATGACATGTATGACTTCCTAAAATGAAGGTCAAGATCATTGGGAGGTCGTCAATGGAAGTGAAGTAAAACTAGGGGAGGAAGAACCAAATGGCACATTGAGAAAATGGTAAATCAAAGCAGGAAAAACATTATTTGCCCTCAAGAACACCATCAAAAAGACGTCTTAGAACATATACGAGATGCTGGAACAACAACGGAAGCTTGGGACACGTTGGCTGCACTCTTTTAAAAGAAGAACGAGACACGACTACAACTGTCATTACCCAAAAACGGACAAGTCAGCCTAACCCGATAATTTCAATAAAATGCAGAAATAAAACCAAAGTCTCATAACGATTACTAATATAGAAACAATTTAAGTTAATTCGATTCCCAAGACCTGGTAGTCACCTGCACAAGCCTCTAATGTAGATACTAGATTGAAATAAAATTACGAGTCTAACATGAAGTTGTCTTTCAAGTAAAAAAAAGTCATAAACTGGATTAGGAAAGTTCGCTGAGATGACAAGCAACTACCTTACAATACTCCACAAGATGCCTCGGAAACGAAGAGAATGGAAGGTATCACAAAAATCCGGGCTCGTAACATACAAAAATTTGTGAAAGCAAGGGGTGAGTACCAAACCAAGCAGTACCCAATAAGCAAATCTCTAAACACAAGTTAAGAGAACAAAATACGGGTACTCCTTACACCCTATCTGAACCTCCACACTACAAACAGTTCACAAATTACCAAACACGCAACTCAATAACCAAACTCTATTAGTTTACATATTCCCAATAACAACTCAATATTCAACAGTCACAATTTTCACAGAGAAACACTAACAAGATCAGCAAACCACATATTCATGTTTATCAGTAATAAAAAATGTGTAATGCCATGAGATGCAATGTCAAGAATAGTAATGCATGTCTTCCCTAACGATACACACCTGCTGCCTCTCAGTCTGGGACCCATGGGGGACATATCTGTCAATGCATGTGTCGCGGCGCACGACACGACCCTCGATAATAGAAACCATCACGGCGCGCCATACATCCCTCGAAATATAATATCCATCGCGGCGTGCGATATGACCCTCGAAATGGTACATTCTCTGACCATAACCATGTCTTAGATACAGTGCAAATGACATGCTCAAATAAAAATGAGGAGATAACCATTTTGATAACAAAAAGAAATATACAACAAGGAATATAACACCAACAAATAAGAAACAAGTCTCCAAGTCATTGTCAACACCACACAAGGAAATACAAGAATTTGATACGCTTAACGAGGGTTTAGAAATCCACTTGTCTTAGTCAATCGAATAATCACTCTACGACTTGAGCCTTCCCTTTTCGTTGAACTTCTGAACCAATACAATCTATTCAAATATATATTCACAATAAGATTTCGGAACTAAAAACATCCTCATTATTAAGTGTTTAACCTTGAACTTAAAATTCACCCAAATGTATAATAAAATTCATAATTCTTGATGTCAACTAACATTTCAACTATCATATTTTCCAAGTTCCAAGTCTAAGGTTAAGTCCCTTTTTTTTCCAATACCAATTCTAATAATTCACATACGATATAGACACCAATAATTAATTTTCTATCTTAGTGTAGCAAAACTTGAATTATAATATGACAACAATAGCAAGGATATTTCTATAAATTTACTATTCTATACTTACCGATCTAGTCAAATGCTTATTTATTAGAGGTCACTATCCTGGTACATTCTCAACTTCGCAAAATTACAAATATTTACATATATTTTCTTTTCAAATAACTTCCAACAACCAATTCAATAATATCTTATTTTTATAGAATTATTAATGCGTATGATAGAGTTTCCTCGTAAATTGTGTGTCATGCAACCATTATACTCCACTTACAATTTTATATTGCAATTATATTGTGCCTATCAAGAACCCATTCTAATACAAATAACAAAATGTTATTCACATTCAAACATACATAACCAAAGCTAAACAATAACATATCTCAGCCATTATATAATTTATTAATTAATTACTACTCAATCTCTTATAAACGTGCCAACAAAAAAAAATTTCTTTAAACTCGAGTAGATCTTTTTTTCCTCAATACCGTGTCTACATCTTTCCTAATAATAATAATATAATATTAATAATAGTAACATTGTTTCTTGTCTTGTACTTCTTCCAAAAATTTCCAGATGCACAATATCATATGAATTATCACTGCCCAATTGCCTTTATCATACTATTACTCTACTAACCTAATAATAACACGGTTGATTCTCTTAGGAAGAATTCAATAAAATACTCAAATATACCTTAGGAATTACAGTAAATCTGACAACTTTTCTATTGAAAATTTCCATTAACCTTACCTTTTTGTTCACTACATTAATTCCTTTTGTCTTTTTCCATTTTCACTTTTCCCACAATAACCTTAATTTGTCCAAAAAGATAAAATAAAATATGCAGACCATCCAACATATATATATTGCTCATATTGAAAAGAAGAAAAGCTCGATTACTTTACCAGATTCACAGAGTTTTCTTTTATTCTTGTGTTTCCCTGCAGTCAGTCCTCTTGTTCTCTCAAGGCCACACGTTCTCCTCTTTACCCTTTTCAGTTATGTCCCATATGTTAACTTTAAATATTTTAATTCACTTTAACCCATGGTGTATAGAGTATTATTAAATGATTACTTTAGTCCATTAACTACTGATTAATTAATTCAAGTTGCACGAATATTCAAATTTTCCAAAAATGACCTTCCGGGTCATTACAACAACTTTTAGAAAGTGAGTTATTGTAGATAGCTCAAAATGATATGAGCATTGCACAACACTTTCACAAAGTGAAGTCGATATGCCATGAAATTTCAAGAGTGCAACAAACAACTACAACTGGGAAACCAGGATAAAAAAGAATAATCATTCATGGTTAGATATCTGAGTGTAGAAACTTTGTTACTGAAGTACAGGGACGGAAAGTTCAACCATCACTTGTTAAGTTTGAGAATATGTGTTCTAGGCAAGAAGCCATGGCTAAGCAAATGGGCGGAGTTTCATAAAAAAGTGAGGAGGAAGCACTCTATATCAACAAAAGCAGGGGGAACTAAAGTAGTACAATGTAGCTGTGATGAAAAGAAGTGACGATAAGAAAAAAAATCATCAAGGAGAGGAGAATTATCATCCAATAAGAGATTCAAAGAACTATTGGGGCAAAAACAAGAGGTTTTATGGGAAGTGTCATCACTACAGAAAGATGGGACATAAAGCCAAGGTTTGCTGGTTCAAGAAAAAGGTTGTTGAGAGCAATGCTGCAGCCACTTCTAGTCAAAAGAAAAAAGAATGAAGATGATTGGGATGCTGAAGCATTTTTTGCTGTAGAACAAGAGGAGTTAGGTCTTACAGTAACAACCTCTAAAAAAAATTGATTATGAGAGTGAATGGATTGTTGACTTAGGGTGATCAAACAATATGAATGGCGACAAGGAGAAGATGCAAAATCTAATCAAGTACAAGGGAAATCGGGAGGTGGTGACAACCGATGATACAAAATTATCGATAACTCATTTGCTGTAGTGTCACCAAATAGTAATGTTGATATGATGTTGCTTCAAAATGTTTATAATGTCCAAGGAATGAAGAAAAATCTTCTTTAAGTAGCACAGCTAACATCTACGGGTCATTTTATTCTATTTGGTCCGCAAGATGTAAGTGTATATCAAGATCTTGAGATTAATAAAAGCTAGTAAATAAGGGACAAAGATTGAATTCCGTTTATGTTATGTCGACAGAAACCACATATATAGACAGGACAAGGAAGAATGAAATTGCAGACTTATGGCATATTGATATACCGTGGTTTCACGGTATAATTAATACTTTTTCCTTAAGTTTAGTGTGTCCAAAAGCCTTTTTTGTGCTAATTTTTATATAAGTTTCTCTTTGTTTTGCAGGAAATCTGTCCAAAGCTGAATGCGGATAGTTTGAGCGAAGAAATGCAGAAGAGACCACCTACGGAGCTTATGACGGTCCGTAGGTGGCAGCGTAGTGCAGCTGCTGAAGGAAGATGGGGAAATCTAACCAAGTGTGGGGTTACGAAGCTTGTGACGGTCCGTCGTGTCTATGATGGTCCGTCCTGCAGGTTCGTCATGAAGTTCAGAGAAGTAATCCCAGTACCTAGATTCCAAGTGTTGAAGTGTTTTGGAACGAAGACCCTCGACGGACCGTTATGCCTATGACGGTCCGTCATAGTTGTCGTCGAGGGTGGTGAAGAGAGCAGCAGAAGAAATTGCACAAGTATGGGACGACGGCGTCCATGACGGTCCGTCGTGACCACGACGATCCGTCGTGAGGTCCGTCGACCCAGCTGCGTTTTGGCAGATTTCCAGCAAACAGAGTCCTTGTTTAATTAGGTTTTTTATTTTTTATAAATAGTTCGAAGAACCTCGGTTTTGAGGTTAGACTCCGTATAGTTAGACACCAGATAGTTAGACTCCGTATTGTTAGACATCATATTATTAGACTCTGTTAGGTTAGATTCTTGATCATCATTAGACTTTTTGTGAGATTATTGAATACTTTGAGATTCTTGCAAGTGATTTTTGGTGATTAATCAAGCAAACTTTTGGATTTTACTCTTTCTCATTGAAGTAAGTACATGAACTCTTATTTAATATATTTGAATATTATGTTTATGGCCATGAGTAACTAAACTCCATAACTAGGGTTGTGGGAACCATAGGCAAATAATGAG
>NC_028642.1:38099642-38101467 GCF_001406875.1 Solanum pennellii | reverse complement strand
GAATAAAACTCTATTTTGGGCATAAAGCATCGGGGAATGAAGCGATAGAGGCATACCATTTTGATGAAGTCTGAGTAATCAAGGGTCCCCAGTCGTGCCGCGACATTAAATCAGGCGCTTGTTGGGAGGCAACCCAATACTTATTGTCTTTTTAGTAATGGTAGCATTTTTCTACTAATGGGTTTTTAAATTTGCAGGCACATCACCAGGAAATTCTGCACAAAACTACACTGCAGCAGTCACTGACGGATACATCGACGGACCGTTGCGTCTGCGACGGACCGTCGTATGCCTCCGTCATACCAGGTACGTCTTTCTGTTATTTTCAAACTAGGGCACACACGACGGAACCAACGACGGGTCGTCACAACTGCGACGGACCGTCGTCGGGGAACCGTCGCGTGATTAATGAGTCGTACCCGACCCGACCCGGCTGGAGTCTTTTTCAAAATTAGACCGTTTAAACCCCCCCAACCCCTCATTTCACCCCATTCACTCATTATTCCTCCCACTTCCCTCTCTTTTTAACTTCCATATTCTCCCCACCGATCATTGCCCCCCACAATTCTCCAAAGCCCTAAAAGTGTTAATCTACTAGTCGGAGCTGCTGCTGTGGGTGTCTGCCTGGCCACCAAATACTTGTCTATTTGTTTTTCTCCATTTCTAAGGTATGTGTCTCTAATTTCTACTCATTTATCTTGCATTTTTGTTTATTAGTTAGTATTAGCTTAGTTCTTCGTCATATCTTGTTTCCTTTATATGATTCTGTCTAACCTAGATTCAAAATGTTCGAAATTGCCATGTTGACAACCCTAGACATAGGTGCTTTTGCATTGCTAGTTTCCTAGGTAGTTGGGATAGACAAATGTAGGTCCAAAACACTACAAGTTTGATGTGGTTTCATCGGGGATGCATAGGGTACCCCAGTTCTGTCACTGTTATTCAGAACGAGACCCCGATGACGGACCGTCGTACCCACGACGGACTGTCATAGGGTCCGTTCCAAAAGCCCTAGCACCCTGTCCCAACGGACACATGTGACGGACCGTCGTCTTCACGACGGTCCGTCCTGCACAACCGTTCTGGTTGTCAAAGACCCTGTTTCGAAGGGTCTCTCACTTTTTCTAAGTGTCCTTCAACGGACACATGTGACGGACCGTCATACCCACGACGGTCCGTCCTGCACGACCGTCATGACGGTCAGAGACCCCTCTGCTAAGGGTCTCCATGTTTTTTTTAAGTGTCCTACGACGGACACCTACGACGGACCGTCGTACCTGTGATGGTCCGTCCTGCACATACCGTCATGGTAGTCAGAGACTCTCCTTCAGGGTTCTCTATATATACATAGTCCAAGTAAAACACGACGGACCTCATGACGGTCCGTCATAGTCACGATGAGCCGTCACCAGGCCCGTCGTGTGTCACTGTTTCTATAGCAATGACATACTATTTTCAATGTTTTATTTCGTATGGTTTTGCTTGTCTTGTTTGCAACTACTCGTACTAATATTGATCCTTTACAGGTACTATCTACTATGGCACCCAAGCAAGACCGAATCTACGCACGCGGGCGATCAAAGTCTGTCGGCCCATCTGCCCGCATGGTCATTGGCTCTGATGATGAGTGTGACCCTGAGTATGTGCCCCCAGGCACTTCCACACCTTCCCGTGCTGCACGTGCTCCCAGAGCCACACCCAAAAAGGTGGCGTCCGGCGTAGTCACTGCCTCCCAGTCTGATGAGGAGCGCACACTGACCGGCACACCCTCTGGGTCAGCCACAAATGAAGAAGGAGCGTCTGGCTCCTTAGGAGTATCATGGTC
>NC_028642.1:38096660-38098912 GCF_001406875.1 Solanum pennellii | reverse complement strand
TCACTGCCTCCCAGTCTGATGAGGAGCGCACACTGACCGGCACACCCTCTGGGTCAGCCACAAATGAAGAAGGAGCGTCTGGCTCCTTAGGAGTATCATGGTCCGAGGAAGCCTCCGACTCTGATGAGGTTCCCGCACCCGCCACCGCTGCAGCGTCGGCCTCGTCTGATGAGGCTGATAGTTCAGAATCTACATCAGGATCACCAGTTCCGGTACCCACCCCAGCCACTTACCAGCCCAACCGGTGGTGTGTCGACGGGCAATTTCAAGTCTACTCCGACGCCAAGTTCCTGAATTATAAAGGAGTGATGACTCGAACACTCACCTTGGAACGGCGGGTCCTTACAGTGAGTCTCCCGACGATGCCTGAGATCCACAATCTCTTCACCAGGCATCGCTTGGAGTGGACAGCACGTCCGTTGGGACGATACAGTGAAGAAATGGTCCGAGAGTTCTACGCTTCCTACGTAGCGACTCTCTGATCACAGATAGATAGGCGGGCTGCCCCCGCCAAACAGTCCCCACTGGAGCAGGTCCGAGTACGGGGCGTGCAGGTTGACATTTCCCTGCCTGCCATCCGCCGGTTTCTATACGGCGAGGGTGTTGATTCTACTCGGACCCCTCTCACTGCCGAGTTTGACTACCGTTGGTAGATAGTTAAAGATGGCCAGTTTCTGCGCGAGCCATCACTGAGAGAGACCACCAAATGGTGGATGGCCCTGCACCTGTCAGTAGATGGAGAGGGTGCCGCTTGTGTGACTGAGCCAAAGGGGGCCATCAAGAAGGCCAACCTCACTTTCACGGCAAAGTTCTTATGGCTGCTTGTCCGTCACTGCCTTTCCTTCACAGCTGCTGATAATATCGTTACCTAGGATCGAGCAGTGTTGATGGCGGCGATGATTACCGGGTTCGAGGTCGACTTCGCGTGGCTTCTACAGGCAGTCATGCACGAGAGGGAATTCAAGGTCACTACTACTTACCTTTCTCGTGCATGATCTTTGCTCACTCCTGGTCCGCAGGTGTGCCTATATGGCACGTAGATCTGCTCAAGACCCCACAGGGCACTGTTGACGTCGGCCTCATCCGAGATGAGGCCAATGAGTTGGCTCCACGCAGAGAGCCCCGTCCAGAGCTGCCCCCACTTGCTGATGATCTTGCTGATGCGGTAGCCCAGGCCCGCACGGCTACACAGTCGGCGTCCACTGACACTACCCCGGTCGAGTCTATCCCGGTAGTAGCACCGCCCCGAGCTCCTCTCGCACAGCCCCTCTACCGGCACTGGTCTCGCTTGCTAGGGTCCAAAAATTAGAGGCGCAAATGGCTACACTTCTGCATCATATCCAGCCGTGGATGCAGAAGTCTATTACTGAGTCAGAAGAGCGCCTAGAGCGGAAAATGGCCCAATTTACAGAGTGGAAGATCGCTGAGGTTAACCAGCGCTTGGACGCCTTTGAGTTGAGGGTGCTCGCCCGACCAGCCCCTCCGGTGGATGTATCGACTCTTCAGGCTGCAGTTGACAGTCTTTGTGCAGATATCGACACGATCTTAGAGGCTAGGATGCCGGTGACTGAGGCCCCTTCTGTCGAGCCTGCTGAAGACACGGTGTTGGCGGCCCTATTTGCCACTTCAGAGATCCCACCACCTCCCCCTCGAGAGAATACCAAGAGGTGTAGGGGTCGAGCAGAGGACGAGGCGCGACCACGGAAGAAGGAGCGCCGAGAGATGGAGGCTGCGAGGAGAGCCTCACTTGCTGAGGAGGAGGCGGACCAGATGAGAGCATCAGAGTTAGCGGGTGGGGCGTCCAGCTACCGCACCGTGGAGATAGGAGGAGGCACTACTGATGGTGCGGTTGTTGCTGAGGACACCACTGAGGGTGTCTAGATTGCAGAGGACGTGGGTTCCGGGGAACCGGACCCACCAGCTTGCTGATCGACGGCGCTTTGTGCCACAGGTTTGCTTCACCTACTACTCTAGTATTTAAATTTTTATGCATTGGGGACAATTGCATGCTTTTTTGTTGGGGGTGGGGCAAATGGAAAGTGAGTGTTAGGATGAAGTCTGAGTAGCCCAACTCACTATCCTCTTTTGGGGTTTTCTTGCCTGTGTTCTTTTTCCCCAAAAGACTGATTACTTTTTCTATTGAACCGGCATGTTTATATCTTTTGTACATAGTTTAAGTCTGAAGCATGATAGCTAAAATGATATCCTGATAAACTGGAAAATGATGCATGACTAGGCATAGTAACTGATAA
>NC_028642.1:38042618-38095375 GCF_001406875.1 Solanum pennellii | reverse complement strand
AAATGCAGAAGAGACCACCTACGGAGCTTATGACGGTCCGTCGTGCTTGTGACGGTCCGTAGGTGGCAGCGTAGTGCAGCTGCTGAAGGAAGATGGGGACATCTGACCAAGTGTGGGGTTACGAAGCTTGTGACGGTCCGTCGTGTCTATGACGGTCCGTCCTTCAGGTTCGTCATGAAGTTCAGAGAAGTAATCCCAATACCCATATTCCAAGTGTTGATGTGTTTTGGAACGAAGACCCTCGACGGACCGTTGTGCCTATGACGGGTCCGTCATACTTTCCGTCGAGGGTGGTGAAGAGAGCAGCAGAAGAAATTGCACAAGTATGGGACGACGGAGTCCATGACGGTCCGTCGTGACCACGACGATCCGTCGTGAGGTCCGTCGACCCAGCCGCGTTTTGGCAGATTTCCAGCAAACAGAGTCCTTGTTTAATTAGGTTTTTTATTTTTTATAAATAGTTCGAAAAACCTCATTTTTGAGGTTAGACTCCGTATAGTTAGACACCAGATAGTTAGACTCCGTATTGTTAGATATCATATTATTAGACTCTGTTAGGTTAGACTCTGTTAGGTTAGATTCTTGATCATCATTAGACTTTTTGTGAGATTATTGAATACTTTGAGATTTTTGCAAGTTATTTTTGGTGATTAATCAAGCAAACTTTTGGATTTTACTCTTTCTCATTGAAGTAAGTACATGAACTCTTATTTAATATATTTGAATATTGTGTTTATGGCCATGAGTAACTAAACTCCATAACTAGGGTTGTGGGAACCATTGGCAAATAATGAGATAAACCCTAACTAAAATAACAATTCTAGAATAGTGTCTTGCATGTATTAATAATTCTTTCGCTTAGAAGTCTTTTTAACGGATGGCCAACGTTAGAACTCGCCTTAATGCTACTTGCCGGACAAGGAGGTAGATAATAGGAAAATAATTATTAACATAGATTTAGTGTATACTATATAATAGGCTAGTATTGATTGGTACGAGTTAATAACTTAGTCAAATATCGAATACGATGCTCAATATGAGGTAAGGATAAGGGTTAGGATAGCAACAGACGTAGCCGGACCAAGGTGCGGTGTGAGATTTTCTAGATGCCGGACCAAGAATTTAGAAATACATAACTTATCACTTTGCATGCAAGATATTAGGAAAGAATTGTTATAGTTAGAATTATCAAGTTATGAACCTGAGGGGAACACGTAAACCCTTGTTACTTTGATTAATTGGTTAAAATCCAACTGTCAAAGCTGTTAAGTGTCTCTTTCAAGTTCGTTATTTATTTTCACTCATTTAGAAATAGAAACCCCCCTTTTATGTTTTTACTTTCGAAGGAAGTCATTGACCAAACAATAGTAATAACAGGTTGAAGTTAAGTCTAGACTATTTTCCTCGTGGGAACGATCCCAACCTCACTAGTTGGGTTATTTACTTGACACGACCGCTTTACTTCTTATTTGAGAAGTAAGTTTGAGCGTATCACATATGCGGTTGACGCACGTTAGCTACTCTATACTTTAGTATCATGATGGAAAAGTCAATGTTTAAGGGTCTTCCAAAACTCCCACTAAGGACAGATGTTTTATGTGTGGATTGCCAATATGGTAAAGCACATCAATTTTCGTACGAGGATTTAAAATATAAAGCCAAGGAACCATTAAAATTAATTCACTCTGATGTATTCGGACCTCTAAAGCAACTCTCTATTTGTGGGATGAAATATATGTTAACCTTCATTGATGATTTTTCCAGGTATGTATGGATTTATTTTCTGAAGGAAAAGTCTTATACATTTTTAAAAATCAAAGAATTTATAAAGGTTGTCGAAACAGAAGTTGGCAAGAAAATTCTTTGCCTGCGAACTGCCAATGGTGGGGAATACACATCATATGAATTCTCTAAATTCCTTCTGAAGTATCAAATACGTCGTCAACTGACATGTCCAAATACTCCAAATGGTGTAGGAGAACGAAAGAACAGACACCTAGCAGAAATCTGTCGAAGCTTGCTTCACGCAAAAAATGTTTCGGGACAATTTTGTGCAGAAGCTATGAAAATTGCAACTTTTGTGCTCAATAGAATTTCTCAACAAAGTTTAAGTGTTCTTTCACCTTTTGAGAAGTTATGGTATATGAAACCGTTCGTTAGCCATTTTCATGTTTTCGGATGTGTATTCTATGTATTTGTACCTAACCATTTACGTAGCCATATAGACAAAAAGGTTGTTAGGTGTATCTTTGTTGCATATGACAGTCAACAAAAAGGGTGGCATTCTTTTGACGCAAGCACGGGAAAGAGTTACACTTTCGGAATGTGATATTTGATGAAGCTTCTTCATGGTTGCCTTCAAATAAGGAGATCCTATCAGATTCAAATGTTCTCAAAGATGTGTTGGACTCGTCTCATGTCCAGCCGAGTTTGGATGAAGCTGAAGATGAAGCTAACAAAGATATTGCTGGAAAAGGCGTGGCTCAAAATTCGTGGCAAATTGGTGTATATCAACAACAAAGTGAAGCAGATGAGCTAAGTGGAACAAACACCCCCCGTCTCTTAGAAGGTCATCAAGAAACAAAAAGCTTAATCAAAAGTATGCCAATGCTGTCATAGTAGAAGAAGAAGATGAAACAGAACCAAAGAATTTTGAGGAAGCATTCCAAAATCCGAAATGGATTAAAGCTACGAAGGAGGAAATTGATGCGCTAGAACTAAATCAAACTTGGGAGCTCGTGGTAAAGCTAAGAGATGTCAAACCTATCTCTTGCAAATAGATTAACAAGATAAAGCGTCACACAAATGGGTCAATTGAAAGGAACAAAGATCATCTTGCAGCATGGGGATTTTCTCAACAATATGGACTAGATTATGATGAAACATTTAGTCCAATGGCTAAGCTTACTACAGTCCGGATCATACTTGCACTTGCTGCCAGTAAAAATTGGAACCTATGAAAGATGGACATAAAGAATGTCTTTCTGCACGGAGAGTTGGATCGAGAGATCTACATGTATCAACTAATGGGATTTCAGAGTCAAGATCATCCCAAGTATGTATGTAAGATTTGAAAAGCGCTATATGGGTTAAAGAAAGCACCAAGGGCATGGTATGGTAAGATGTCTGAATTTCTTACTCATAGTTGTTATTCTGTAGCACTGGCAGATTCCAGCTTGTTTGTGAAAATTGTTGGAAAGAAACTATCCATTGTGCTATTATATGTGGATGATCTAATTCTAACAGGAGACTGTGAAGAAGAAATTCTTCTATCAAAATATGAATTTGTCAGTCTGCTTCCAGATTAAGGAACTTGGACAACTCAAACATTTTCTTGGGTTTGAGGTTGATTATAATGAAGATGAAAGTTGTTTGCATCACAAAAGATATTCTAAAGATCTGTTGATGAAGTTTGGAATGTTGAATTGCAAACCAATATCAACACCATTGGAGCCAAATGCTAAGATTTGTGCACATGAAGGAAAAGACTTAGAATATGTGACGATGTATCGACAATTGGTAGGTAACATGATTTATTTAAATCAGACTAGACCTGAAAATTCTTTTGCAGTTGGTATGATGAGTCGCTACATGCATAATGCAAAGAAGCACCCTATGGAGGTTTTTCGATGAATACTAAGATACGTGAAAAGTAAATTGATTATGGTCTTTTGTACAAGAAAGGTGAAGAATGCAAGTTGGTCGGATATTGTGACTCTGACTATGTAGGGGATCATTATACCCAAGGTTCAAAAACTAGTTATGTGTTTAATCTCGGAGATGGAGTGATTTCGTGGTGCAGTAAAAGGCAACCAACTGTGTCAGTGTCAACAACAGAAGCAGAGTATAGGGCAGCAACAGTTACAGAACAAGAAAGTATGTGGCTTATGCAATTGATTAAGGATTTACACAAACCAGTTGGCTACTCGGCTACCTTGTACAGTGATAATCAGTCAGCAATTTTCTTGGCTGAAAATCCTGTTTTTCATGATAGGAAGAAACACGTGAAAATACATTACCACTTCATCAGGGAAAAAGTGTTGCAAGGAGAGATTGATTTGCAGCATATTAAAACTGAGCAACAAATTGCAGACGTGTTCACGAAAGTCTTAAGTTTCCATAAGTTTTAAAGTTTATGTCAATAACTAGGCATGGTTAAGACCGAAGCTGATGTCGAGAGGGGGGTTAAAAGTTGTACAACATCAGCCGCTATTATTTGGTTTGGCTAAGTCTGCAGTAGATCTATATTTTAGCTTTCAGTTGGTAGTTGTTTTCTTTTTACTCTTGATAGTTTTCCTATTGTGTAGTATTGCAGAATTGTATCCTAATGTTTAGATGAGTTCATTTAGTGGAATTACATTCGTGGATTAGTGGGAATATGATTCAATAACATGTAAACCTATATAAGGCTACAAAGTCTATTAAATAATATCATCTAGTAACAATCTCTGCAACAGAACTTGGTTATCTTTTATTGTTGCTGTTATTTCCATTTCTTCAAATATTGGTTTCCTTATCGAGTTGTCTTCATCACTCTCTACCGATTTATGGTGCACTTTTTGTTCTTGGGGAGTCCAAAATTTTAAGTTTGATCGGGAATTTGCACATGAAATCTTCAAAATGTTTTAATGAAATTGATATATTTATAAAGGAAAAGGGTCATATTTTCCCTTGTACACTTGGAAAAGGGTCATTTTACCCTCCGTTATACTTTTTTGATATACTAGTTCTCGAACACGTGCAACACACGTGTATTTAATACCATTTTAAATTTCACAAACACACAGTCAACTATGAAACTGTGTGCTTCAAACATAGTCCATGTCCACATATCAAAGTTCAAATATGCACAGGCATAACTTATATCAATTTGAGTTTTATTGCAACAGAAACTTTTCCCAAATAGATATTATACTAAAAGAAGTGAATATGCTGCTAGATTAGAAAAAATACAAAAAGTGTGGTCTATATTTGTAGCTAAACCAATTAAATTTGGCACATATTTACGTAAAGTAGACTTTTTTGGAGGAGAAATCTAACCAAAGAAAGAAAATGAAATAATTGGGCAAACCCACCTTACGATACACTTTAAAAAGTATTTAACGAATGTGAAAAGATTGATCAGAATAAATATAATTTAGAAGATAAGACTATGTACAACCAATAATAACCAAGAAATTATTTATATATATATATATATATATATACACATATGTGTATATATATATATATATATATATAAATAATTTCTTGGTTATTATTGGTTGTACATAGTCTTATCTTCTAAATTATATTTATTCTGATCAATCTTTTCACATTCGTTAAATACTTTTTAAAGTGTATCGTAAGGTGGGTTTGCCCAATTATTTCATTTTCTTTCTTTGGTTAGATTTCTCCTCCAAAAAAGTCTACTTTACGTAAATATGTGCCAAATTTAATTGGTTTAGCTACAAATATAGACCACACTTTTTGTATTTTTTCTAATCTAGCAGCATATTCACTTCTTTTAGTATAATATCTATTTGGGAAAAGTTTCTGTTGCAATAAAACTCAAATTGATATAAGTTATGCCTGTGCATATTTGAACTTTGATATGTGGACATGGACTATGTTTGAAGCACACAGTTTCATAGTTGACTGTGTGTTTGTGAAATTTAAAATGGTATTAAATACACGTGTGTTGCACGTGTTCGAGAACTAGTATATCAAAAAAGTATAACGGAGGGTAAAATGACCCTTTTCCAAGTGTACAAGGGAAAATATGACCCTTTTCCTTTATAAATATATCAATTTCATTAAAACATTTTGAAGATTTCATGTGCAAATTCCCGATCAAACTTAAAATTTTGGACTCCCCAAGAACAAAAAGTGCACCATAAATCGGTAGAGAGTGATGAAGACAACTCGATAAGGAAACCAATATTTGAAGAAATGGAAATAACAGCAACAATAAAAGATAACCAAGTNTTAGAATAATTCTTAATTAAAATATCTAATTTAATTTATGTTTCTTGAAATTATTTAAAATATAATTTTTTTCATTTAATATTTATTTCGGGATTCAAGGAATTTTGATTGTTCGTATTATGCAATATTAAATTTGAATTACAATTTTACTCTTGTGTTATATAGATAGATAGATGGTATTCTATACTTATTTTATAAATGAGAAGCCACAAAATTAAAATTTAAAAAACCATTTTGTCTATCAAATATTGAACGTTCATTTGGCACTTCAAGCTTTCATTATTTCTAATAATGCCATCTTCAAATAAGACCTTTGGCTTTCTAAAAAAATTAAATTAAATTAATCCCTCATAATCTACTAGTACATTAACTAAATTTATGTTAGCTAACCTCTTTTTTTATAATATGTAGAATTCAAAAGGTCAATAAGTAATTAAAATTGAAAAAGAAATACCAACCAAAAAAAAAAGCTAAAAGGAAGAAAGGATTTACATCTGAATATTTTTAGCATTTTTTATGTAATCTACTTTCTTCTTTGTCAGTAAAAAAACAGTAAAAGAAGCATGCAGAACAGTAAAAAGTTTGAATAAGAATTGTGCGCGATAAGTTCTTTGTTAGAGCGAAATACATTCATACAATAATGATTGATATGAAGATATACAATACTTATTTGGAACTATCTATGAAATTATAAGTCGTTTACTATATTGGTAAATAGTATCTTTATTTTTACAAATTTGGATGTTCTCCTTGTACTTTAGTTTCTTACTAGTGAAACTATTCGCGCTTCGCGCGATTATATGAAATATTTATAAGATAATAATATGAATTATATAATATTTAGGTTAGTATCGAATATATAGATAATATTTATATTTCTCCACGTCTGCGATATCATAGAATTTTTTAAAACATCTAAAATATATTTATTTGTTTTGTATATGTATATATTAGAACAAAATATTCACCGTAGTAAAGTAAATGGAATAAGGGATAATATGTTGAAATAACAATATATTGTATTAGGTTGAAAATATTTTAGATGTTTTAATTTTCTCTATCTTTTCTAGGAGTAGTGATGTTCTATCCAAACTCTGATTTCGTCAAAACAAAATTGTTTTCTTTTATTTTATTATTACATTTGGTTATTATAATTTTTTAAACATTAATTAAATATTTATAAGATTTACGAAAAATGAAGCATATAAAGTCATGATTCATATTTGGTATTAAACTTTACAAGTAAGATGAAGAGACATGAGTTATAAATAATTCAAATGTATAATTTTATTAGCCACTAAATGTATTGCTAATTATGTATTGATTTTATTTGTAAAATAAAAAAATAAAAATAATTTGTGAAAATACAAAAAATGAACAGAGAAAATATAATAATTGGTGACTACATAAAATTATAAATACATTTCAAAGCAAAAAGAACGACGACAGATTGTTACATACGCAAAAATTGACATCATTAAAATAATAATATATTTTTCAATTACTTTTTATAATTTATAGTGAAACTAATCATCATAAATTTTGTTGTTGTTAAAATGAAATAATTATATTTATATTTTTCATAACAAAGAGAAAATAGAATACTAAAGGATCAAATGATTAGTATTGACAATATAATACGTTTAGCTAAATTATTTACATAAATAAAAATTTTAAAAACTCTAGCAAAAGTAACTATGTTGCTAATAAATTTCAAAGTGAAAAAATAATCTCTAATTATGCTTCTTTTTTTTTCCTTGTGCCATCTTCCTTTGCAAAGAGATCCGCCATCATGTTTTGATCCATATGTCAAACTCTTCATATATGCAACCAACTGAATAAAAAAAATGCATATACGAATTAAAAATAATTATATCAAAAGAAATAATGAAATATAAACCATATTTAATATATTTATATATTATCTTTTCAATAGTAATAACAATACTAAATAATAATTATTTCTTGAAATCTAACAAATATTATAATCAAACTATATTATATATGGAAAACTAACTATTAGAAAGAGTAATTGCGTACGGACAAAACATTGTTAAGAATTAAACAGATTTTTTTAATCATACTTGATAAATTATAATACAAACATAAAAATATATATTAAGAAAGCATGTCTAAGTACATAAAAAAAACAAAGACTTAAGAATGAAATATATCTTACCTTCATATACCTTTTTTTTGTTACATGTTAGCTAATTCACAAACAAGTATTATGAAGAAGAGAAATTATAACTTTGTATGTGAATCTTCATGAAAATAAATATGAATCTATATAGACAAAATAAAGGAAATGAAAAAATAAGGACTTGAGAATGATATATTTATTAACTTCATGTACTTTTTTTTTGTTACATGTTAGTTTCCTTCACAAATCAAATACGAATTTATATAGACAAAAATAGAGGAAATAAAAAATAAAAATTTCAATGAAGTATTTCTTACCTTCATGTACTTCTTTTTTTGTTACAAGGGAAAAGGGTCTGATATACCCCTCAACTTTGTCATTTAGAGCTGATATACCCCTTGTTATTAAAGTGGCTCATATATACCCCTACTTGTAAACAAATGGCTCACATATACCCTTTTTCTCTAACAGAAATGAAAAAAAAATAATTTTAATCTAAATTTTTATTATTTTTTTTCTAAAAAATATAATCCTATATGAGTAAATTTAATCCTCGTCAAACATATTTTTTTTGACTTTTTTTGTTTCAATGACTAATTTATAATTATTATTTCGAATCAAATTTATTTATGTTTCACTAATATTCTTGTAAAACTTATTGTAGATGACCAAATTTTTTCTTCGAATACAAAATTAAATTACAATACACACAAAAAATAGTTTAATTTTTTTTCTTTAAACTAAGGAATGTAAGAATAAAAAAAATAAGAATAAGAAACTAAAATAATTATAATAAAAGAAGTCAAAAAATAAATTATGTATGAAAAAAATTAAAATATACCTTGAACTTTGATAGAAGAATCATATATACTCCTAAATATTTTTTTTAAAAAAAATAGAACTAATAAATATAGATATAAAACTAATTTTTTAACTTCCGTTAAGTGAAGGGTATATGTGAGCCATTTTGTAACGGCAGGGGTATATGTGAGCCGTTTGTATAACGGTAAGGGCATATATGAGCCACTTTTATAACGAGGGGTATATCAACTCCAAATGACAAAGTTGAGGGGTATATCAGACCCTTTTCCCTTGTTACAAATCAAACTTATATGATGAAAAATAAAGAATAATTGTGAATGTGAATCTTCATGAAACTAATATAAATTTATAGGCAAAATAAAGGAATTCCATAAGACACATAAACTTATAAATTTAAATTGGAGGTTATGAATATAAAAATTATGAGAGTCATGAATATTATTAAAAGTAAAAATTAAAGAGGGGCAAGTAATGGGTAGTAACTCCTAGTGAATAAATTAAAAAATAAAAATAAAAATACTTAAAATGTAAAAAAAAAATACTATGATTCATCATTAGAAATGAGATAAACAAATAGAAAAAAAATAGAGAGAGTTTTTTAATTATAAATGTTCATACATTAATAAAGTATTTATTTGTATATTTGTATAAATGAAGTAATATATTTTTACAATAAAATAATTAATTAAAATTTAAAAAAATCAAAAATAAATAAATTATGTTTCTTTTTTAATTATAAGTGAGATAAATAAATAAAATATGAAGAGTTTTTGTTATAAATGACACACCATTAATAAAATATTTATTTGTAATAAATTTGAGTAATTTTTTATGATAGATAATAATTTTTTTTTAAAAAAAAAAGATGGAAAAAGCTAAATGCAAATGGAGGCCATATAGAGGTGCCACATCAACTCCTCTATGGTCCTCATTTATATATATATATTGATTTTTTGTAAGTCAAAATTACCCGTCATTACCAAATTCGTATACATTATAAACAGAGTGTTCCTACTTTAGTTATGCAAAGAGAATATTGATGTCTCTTTCATTCTCTTCTTAATTAGAAGGTATATGTTATTTTTTTGGAGAAGTGTCTAAAACTTAAATAGAATGATTTGCAAAGTTATGTTGGAACTTTAAAGATCACGGCTATTTATTATCTATTCGAAATAACACAATTGTGACTATCATTTATTATTTTTGTAAAAAAATGCCTTTTGTCTCAAAACTGAGCAATCAAAATAAATAACATCACATTTTGTATCATAAACAAAACATAGAACGTTCAAACATAAAAGATCATTCTAGAATTCTTATTAACCTTTCTCCTCCAGAATAGCTGGTCACTTCACCCTTTGGAGAAACCGTTAACAGTGCAATATTTGTGTCACATAAAATCCCCAACTCATTTGACTTCTTAACAATGCTATCCTTGCGCTTTGAGTAGAACTGTTGACGGGATACTGGATCCTCAATTTTCTTCATCACAATATTATTGCGACCCATGAAATTAAATAATGCAAACTAGAATTGGAAGTTAGATGCAATGTTGTTCTTCAATGAACTGAGAAATATATAGATCAACACAAAAACAAAAAGGAAAAAGTTACCTGAAAGAATTTAATGAAATAACATGTTAGTCTTAAGTTAAAACAGTTAATATGTTACAATCTAATAGACAATCAAATATTTTTTTAGAAGAAACGACTTTCTACATATGCACACAATTGATTAACAAAAATTTGTGGGTGGTAACTTGTTGAGAGGAAAATAAAAATAACTTCTAAGCTCCTTCTTTCACATAATGATGTTAGACAAAGTCCTATTTACTACTTTCCCTAGAATTTTAATGGCAATATGATATAATTGTAGTCTATAGAAGAATTAATATTTTGTTATCTTAAGATAAGTACAAGGTGCATGGGTAAATTGTTAAAAGAATGAAAAAAGTCTCACATTAGTGATTAATGAGATGGGTGGACTCCTTATAAGGCTTGAACAATCCTCCTCCCTTTGAACTAGTTTTTGGGGTGTGAGTTAGGCTTAACGCATAATTTCACACAAAACACCTTTAATAGAATTAAAATTATACTCCCTTTGTACCAATTTATGTGTCACTTTTTATTTTTCGAGAGTCAAGTAGTTTAAGTTTGACAAAAAATTTGTGCATGAAATCATTAATTTTTTTTAATGAAATTTATATATTTATAAACCATGTAAAGAGCACTATAAATCACAATAATTTTAAATTTAAAATAGTTAAAATATATATTAAAAATTTTACCGTCAAAGATAGATTTTTTTGAATCTCGAATTCTTAAAAGTGTTACATAAATTGAGACAGAGGGAGTATATTCGTAAAACAAATTTATGTCAATGTGGAGTAAAATTATTTCTTTTAGTATGATTATAGCATTTCACGATAGGGAAACTAAAATATGTGGGTCAAAGTCAGATTCAAGATGTTAAATTCATAGGTTCTAAATTTTAAAATCGATTGAGGCCAGCATATTTTTATTGTTAGGTGAGTTTTTGACACAAATATAAAGTTTGAATCAATCCTACTGAGGTACAACTGAAATGATAACTTACAGTGTAGATTTGCCTAACTAATGATGAAATATGATACTTAATAATGATACAACTAAAAATAGTATAAGAAAAAAAATAGGTCATATCATTTGGCTTTGTGACATCCTCCTCTCTTGTTTATCAACTTTACCCTTGACCTATCAATAAAATATGTGATCACAACTTATAATTTTTTTCTGAAGTTTATGTACTTATATTTTTAAATAGTAGATAAATTTGCGAGGACTAGTGACACATGGATAGAGATTCTTGCTATCTTTCTCTATATTCTATTAGCAACCCTTTTTGTTATAGGGTTCAAACTCGAATCATGCACTTAACTCATAACATGTCGTGCTCCGACCAATATACCATACAAACGGAGGAAATTCATACATTGAGTTATTTATATACCTATTAAAAATATAGCTTAAAACTTAATCATGGACCCCTTTGATTGAAATTATCAGCTCATACTGAATGGTGAACTTATGATTAAAATAAACAAACTTAAGATTATTGAATGTGAACTGAGAAAGTCATAAAGTCTAGCTAACGTCTACCGCCACAAACTCACTTCTCAAGATGCAAGCATTTATCATCATTGCATGAAAAATGCTACGTTCACTCCTTTCTAAAACAATTGTATTTTGAAATGAAGTAATGCAAACTCGTTTTCTCACAATATCATATATAGGATTGTTTGGAAAGATACCTGGTTGCTGTTAAAATTAACATTTTTTTTGGAACAGTGAGTGTGAAGTAACATCATATAAGCCAAAAAATATCAACTTTGAAAAACTCACACACAATTACCTAATGTGTCGAGCACCTCAAAGAAATATTTGAATCTTTGTTCAAATAAAGCTATGTAAGCCCCTTGTGAAAAGGAATGATCATTTGTATTGGAAAAACTCCACTTCTTGGTCATAGCTCAACAATTGATCTACCTGAAAACATGCATTTTTCTCATGTTCAAGGAAAGTTTATACGTATTTTATGTGTTCTTTTCGAGATTAAAAATAAAAAATTAGAACTTTTTCACTATTCGATACACATTCGTACTGCTTCACATGTTGAATTGCCTTGTACACTTTCCAAGGCTCAAAGAGCTCCCATCACTTTCCTTTATCATCAACAAGTTTCTTGTTTTTTCCTTTTTTTCTCTTTCCCGCATTCATCTTTCTCGATAGATTAAATTTTTCTTGAGACTTCAAAAGGCTTCAAAGAGTTTCCATTACTTTCTATTATCATCAATAAGATTTAACTATGCTTTGATTTTCTCTTTCCTGCATTTGTCCTACTCCACACATTAAATTTCCCCCAATACTTTTGATTGTAAAGAAGAATCTACAAATTATGTAGAAAAATATCTAAGGAGGAAGAACATTCTTTCAATGATTAAACGTACCTATTATGACTTTTGTTAGTAACTAATCTTCCTGTAACTAACAACAAGAGGATTAGTTATAACTAACTCATGAAAAGACTGTTGAATCCATCCCATTTTTTGGTCAACTTTAGCTATTCAATTGCTACAAGCAATTGTTAAAAAGGAATAGTAATTGGAGGTGAAAATAAAAGATTTGGTGGTTGGCAAATTGGTAAGATTTGCAACCATTATTGACTTTGCTATATTTACCTATGTCATTAGTGACATAGGCATGGTTTTATCCTTCTATAAATAGAGCATTCTTGCTCATTTGTAGAACACACCAAATTAGAGAGAAAAAACATTTTGAGAGAAAAGTGAGGTATTCCATAGACAATACAAGAAAAATAGTCAATGAAAAAAAATAAAGTGTGAGCGATATTTTAGTAAGGTGGAAATCAAAAGAGTGTTCTTCCTTTTGAGTGTGTAGTAGTCACTTTGAGTATTGTATTCGTGACTACACAATGTAAAATTCCTTACTATAGTAATAGCAGTTGCTCCTCTTGGCCCGTGGTTTTTTCTCTTATTTAGAAGAGTTTCCACGTAAAATTCTTGGTGTCGTTATTTTCCAATTTTATTTCCATTACTTTTAACATATATATTGTTGTGTTTATCCGCATTTTCCCAGCAAACTGGTATCAGAGACAAGATTTTATCTGAGTATGCTTTGTGGTTGCAGCACAGTCTGAACTTCAACATCAGAAAAGATTTACTCTGATTTGAGATAACAATATTTTTGGGGAAAAACAATGGAAGCCAACACAAGTAGAATAGTTACTTTGAATGTTGTTAACTATGCCATTTGGAAGGGGAAAATGGAAGATTTTCTTTATGTCAAGAACTTTTACAAACCAGTATTTACCACAATAAAGCCTGATAATAAAACAGATGAAGAGTGGAATCTGTTGCACAGACAGTTTTGTGGATTCATTAGACAATGGGTCGACAATAATGTGTTGAACTATATTTCTGGGGAACACATGCTCGAACCTTATAGAAGCATCTTGAAAGTTTATATGCTCGGCATACTGTCAATAACAAAATGTTCTTAATGAAGCAGATGTTGAGTTTAAAGTATAATGATGGTTCTCCAATGACAGACCATCTGAATAATTTTCAGGGGATCATGAATCAGTAATCTGCTATGGGCACCAAATTTGATGAAGAAATTCAAGGCTTGCTTCCACTTGGTTCCCTACTAGACTCTTGGAAAAACATTTAGAACTTCATTGTCGAATTCTGCTTCGGATGGTGTGATTTCTATGGATTCCGCCAAGAGTAGTGTCTTGAACGAAGAGATAAGAAGAAAAACTCAAGGTTCTTATTCGTTGGATGTCAGGATAACTGGCCCTAGGGAGAGAAACAAAACTCGTGGTTCTCATAATAGAGAACAAAACAGGAGCAAATCAAGAGGAAGACTTAAGGATATTGAGTGCTATCATTGTGGTATGAAAGGGAACACAAAGATGTTCTGCAGGAAGTTGAAGAGGGAAAACAAAAACAAAGAGGAAACTAAAGAAAATGGCAATGAAAATTGCCTAGCCACCGTCACCACCGAAGACCTTGTTAACGTTCTTGATGCAGACATGATAAGTATTGCTTGTGATGAGTCAAGCTGGGTTATGGACACTGGTGCCGCATCTCATGTGACATCAAGGAAGGATTTTTTCTCTTCCTATACTCCTGGTGATTCTGGAACCTTGTGTATGGGTAATGAGACTATTTTTAGGGTGGTTGGTATTGGTATTAATTTGTTTGAAAACTAGTGTTGGAACTAAACTAGTTTTGAACAATGTGAAACATGCTCCTAAAGTTCTTTTGCACATGATTTCTGTTGGTGTTTTAGCTGATAAATGATATGTTAGTACCAACGGTGATGGAAAATGGAAGCTTATTAAGGGTTCCTTGGTTGTGGCTCGTGGTAACAAACGTCGTGGTCTATACTAGACTACGACCTCTACTTGTATTGATATGGTGATTGCGGTTGAAAGTGATAACTCTTCAATGTTATGGCATAAGAGACTTAGACACATCAGCGAGAAAGGACTTAATGTTCTAGCCAAGAAGAAGTTTTTTGTCAAATTTCAGAATTGCTAAATTAGGAAAGTGTGAACATTGCTTGGCTGGTAAAAAAATAGAGTTTCCTTTAAGTCCTACCCTCCTTTGAGAAAGACAGAGTTGCTTGAGTTGGTGCACTCTGATTTATGTGGTCCAATGAAGACAAAGACATTGGGTGGTGCACTCTATTTTGTCCCTTTCTTTGATGATTGCTCGAGAAAACTTTGGGTCTATGTCTTGAAGACTAAAGACAAGTGTTAGGTGTCCTTAAGCAGTTTCAGACTTCAGTTGAAAGAGAAACTGGAAAGAAATTGAAGTGTATTCGTACTGATAATGGTGGTGAATATTGTGGACCATTTGACAAATACTGCAAGCATCAATGTATTAGACACCATAAGACTCCTCCCACGACTCCTCAACTTAATGGTTTGGATGAGAGAATGAATAGGACCTTGATGGAAAGATTTAGATGTTTGCTTTCTGAAGCAAAGTTGACGAACTCATTTTGGGGTGAGGCTTTATTGACCGCTGCACATGTTATTAATTTATCTCCTACTGTTGCTTTGCAAAGTGATGTACCATATAGTGTTTGGTACGGAAAGGATATTTCCTACGACCATTTGAGAGTATTTGGTTGCAAAGCTTTTGTACATGTGCCAAAAGATGAAAGGTCAAAGTTAGATGCCAAGACAAAGCAGCATCTTCATTGGATATGGCCTTGATGAATTTGGTTACAGGCTATATGATCCAATTGAAAAGAAACTTGTGAGAAGCCGTGATATTATTTTCATGAAGAATCAAACAATTGAAGATATTGACAAAGCGGAGAAGCTAGAATCTTCAAGTTTTGATGGTATAGTTCATCATGACGAAGTTCCTCACACAAGTGTGCATGATGTTGTTGGGCTTGATAATCATGGTGGCACCCATAATCATGTATCGAATCAACATGTTGATGTTGATAATAACAATGATATTGTTATTGATGATCTTGTTGCTCATGAAGTTGTGAACGAATCAAATATTCCGCCTCGGAGGTCCACAAGACAGCGGTTTCGTTCCTCCCGTTATTCACCCAATGAGTATGTGTTACTCACTGACGGGGTAGAACCTGAATGTTATGAAGAGGCCATGGAAGATGAGCAGAAGGATTAATGGATTGAAACCATGCAAGATGAGATGAAATCTCTGCATGAGAACAACACTTATGAGTTGGTAAAATTACTCAAGGGCATGAAAGCTTTGAAGAACAAGTGGATGTTCAAAGTTAAAGTTGAAGTACACAACGTGAAGCCTAGGTACAAAGCTAGATTGGTTGTTAAGGGATCCGATCAAAGGAACGGTATTGACTTTGACGAAATAGTTTCTCTTGTTGTGAAAATGCTTCTCGATTTGCACAGTTCTAGGTTTGCCTGCTAGTCTTAATTTGGAGATTGAGCAGATGGATGTGAAGACGACCTTCCTTCACGGTGACCTAGAAGAAGAGATTTATATGGAACAGCCTGAGGGCTTCAAAGTAGATGGTAAAGAAAATTTTGTGTGCAAACTCAGAAAGAGTCTATATGGCCTAAAGCAAGCTCCCAGACAGTGCGTCAAGAAGTTTGTATCTGTTATGGGGGAGCAAGACTATAAGAAAACTTCTTCAGATCATTGCGTATTTGTACAAAAATTTTCTAACCATGATTTTATCATCCTTTTGTTGTATGTGGATGATATGTTGATTGTGGGAAATAATTCTTCCAACATTGACGAGCTGAAGCAATAGTTGTGTAAGTCTTTTTCTATGAAAGACTAGGGTCATGCCAAACAAATATTGGGCATGAGAATTACTCATCTCAGAAATAAAAGGAATATTTATTTGTCCTTGAAGAAGTACATTGATCATGTACTAGAGCGCTTCAATATGAAGAATACTAAGCCTGTTAGCAAACCTCTTGCTGGTCATATGAAGTTGAGCAAGAAGATCTGTCCTACAACTAAAGAGGAAAAAGAGAGCATGGCCAAAGTTCCATATTTCTTGACGACGGAGGAATATGGAAATTTGGCCATGTTCACTTTTTTCTCCCTAGTTGTAGGACACATCTTCTTGCTCAACTTCATAAGACTAGCAAGAGGTATCCTAACAGGCTGAGCATTCTTCAAATTGAAGCGCTGCAGTACGCGTTCAATGTACTTCTTGTGGGACAAATAAATCTTCCTTTTATTTGTAAGACAAGTAATTCTCATGCCCAAAATTTGCTTGGCATGACCCAAGTCTTTCATAGAAAAAGACTTACACAACTCTTTCTTCAGCTCTTCAATCTTGGAAGTATTCTTTCCCACAATCAACATATCATCACTTACAACAAAAGGATGATAAAATCATTGTCAGTAATTTTTTGTACAAATACGCAATGATCTGAAGAAGTCTTCTTATAGCCTTGCTCCCCCATAACATATTCAAACTTTTTGTACCACTGTCTAGGAGCTTGTTTTAGGCCATAGAGACTCTTTTTGAGTTTCCATACAAAATTTTCTTTACCATCTACTTTGAAGCCCTCAGGTTGTTCCATATAAATTTCTTCTTCTAGGTCACCGTGAAGGAATGTCGTCTTCACATCCATCTGCTCAATCTCTAAATTAAGACTAGCAGCCAAACCTAGAACTATGCGAATCGAGGACATTTTCACAACAGGAGAAAATATTTCATCAAAGTCTATACCTTTCCATTGACCGGATCCCTTAACAACCAATCTATCTTTGTGCCTGGGCTTCAAGTTGTGTTCTTCAACTTTAACTTTGAACACCCACTTTTTCTTCAAAGCTCTCATGCCCTTGGGCAATTTTACCAACTCATAAGTGTGGTTATCATGCAAAGACTTCATCTCATCTTGCATGGCTTCAATCCATTGATTCTTGTGCTCATCTTCCATGGCCTCTTATAAAATTCAGGTTCTCCCCCGTCAGTTAGTAACACATACTCATTGGGTGAATAACGGGAGGAAGGAAACCGCTGTCATGTGGACCTCCGAAGCAGAATATTTGATTCGTCCACAACTTTATGAGCAACAGGATCATAAATAACAATATCATTGTTATTATCAACATCAACATGTTAATTCGATACATGATTCTGGGGGTCACCATGATTATAAAACCCAACAACATCATGCACACTTGTGTGAGGAACTTCATCATGATGAACTATACCATCAAAACTTGAAGACTCTACCTTCTCTGCTTTGTCAATATTTTCAATTGTTTGATTCTCCACGAAAATAATATCACGGCTTCTCACAAGTTTCTTGTCAATTGGATCATATAGCCTGTAACCAAATTCATCCAGGCCATATTCAATGCATTGCCTTGTCTTGGCATCTAACTTTGACTTCTCATCTTTCGGCACATGTACAAAAGCTTTGCAGCCAAATATTCTAAAATAGTCATAGGAAACATCCTTTCCATACCAAACACTATTTGGTACATCACTTTGCAAAGCCACAGCAGGAGATAGATTAATAACATGTGCAGCGGTCAATAAAGCCTCACCCCAAAATGAGTTTGGCAACTTTGCTTCAGAAAGCAAACATCTAACTCTTTCCATCCAGGTCATGTTCATCCTCTCAGCCAAACCATTAAGCTGAGGAGTCTTAGGAGGAGTCTTCTTGTGTCTAATACCTTGATTCTTGCAGTATTGGTCAAATGGTCCACAATATTCACCACCATTATCAGTACAAATACATTTCACTTTCTGTCCAGTTTCTCTTTCAACTGAAGCCTGAAACTGCTTAAAGACACCTAACACTTGGTCTTTAGTCTTCAAGACATAAACCCAAAGTTTTCTCGAGCAATCATTAATGAAAGTGACAAAGTAAAGTGCACCACCCAATGTCTTTGTCTTCATTGGACCACATAAATTAGAGTGCACTAACTCACGCAACTCTGTCTTTCTCGAAGGAGGGTAGGAATTAAAGAAAACTCTATTTTACCAGCCAAGAAATGCTCACATTTATCTAATTTAGCACTTTGGAGATTTTACAATAATTTCTTTTTGGCTAGAACATTAAATCCTTTCTCACTAATATGGCTAAGCATGTTGTGCCATAATGTTGAAGAGCTATCGCTCTCAATCGCATTCACCATATCAACACAAGTAGAGGCCGTAGTCTAGTATAGACCACGACGTTTGTTACCACAAGCCACAACAAAGGAACCCTTAATGCGCTTCAATTTTCCATCACCGTTGGTACTAACATATCCTTCATCATCTAAAACACCAACAAAAATTAGGTGCAAACAAACATCAGGAGCATGTTTCAAATTGTTCTAAACTAGTTTAGTTCCAACACTAATTTCCAAACAAATTTTACTAATACCAAGCACCCTAAAAAAATCTCATTACCTATACTCAAGGTTCCAAGATCACCAGGAGTGTAGAGAGATAAAAAATCCTTCCTTGATGTCACATGAGATGCGGCACCAGTGTCCATAACCCAGCTTGACTCATCACAAGTAATATTTACCATGTCTGCATCAAGAACGGTAATAAGATCTTCGGTGGTGACGGTGGCTAGGCAATTTTCATCGCAATATTCTTTAGTTTTCTCTTTGTTTTTGTTCTCCCTCTTCAACATCCTGCAGAACTTGTTTGTGTGCCCTTTCATGCCACAATGATAGCACTAAATATCCTTAAGTCTGCCTCTGGATTTTTTCCTGTTTTGTTCTCTATTCTACGAACCACGAGTTTTATTTCTCCCCTGGGGCCAGTTATCAGGACATCCAACGAAGAGGAACCTTGAGTTTTTCTTCTAATCTCTTCTTCAAGACACTACTCTTGGAGGAATCCATAGAGATCACACTATTTGTAGCAGAATTTGACAATGACTTTCTAAATATTTCCCAAGAATCTTGTAGGGAACCAAGTAGAAGCAAGCCTTGAATTTCTTAATCAAATTTGATGCCTATAGCAGATAATTGGTTCATAATCCGAAGAAAATTATGCAAATGGTCTGTCATCGGAGAATCATCATGATATTTCAAACTCAACATCTGGTTTATTAAGAACATTTTGTTGTTGCTAGTCTTTCGAACATACAAAATTTCAAGATGCTCCCATAGGGTTCAAGCGTGTGTTTTCCCAGAAATATGGTTCAACGCATTATCCTCGACCCATTGCCTAATGAATCCACGAACCTGTCTATGCAACAGATTCCACTCATCATCTGTTTTATTATCATGTTTTACAGTGTTAAATACTCATTTGTAAAAATTCTTAACATAAAGCAGATCTTCCATTTTCCCCTTCCAAATGGCATAATTAACACCATTCAAAGTAACCATTCTACTTGTGTTGGCTTCCATTGTTTTCCCCAAAAAATATAGTTATCTCAAATCAAAGTAAGTCTTTTCTGATATGGAAGTTCACACTATGCTGCAACCACAGAGCATACTCAGATAAAACTTTGTCTCTGATACGAGTTTGTTGGGAAATCGCAGACGAGCACAAAAATATATATGGTAAATGTAATGAAAATAAAATGGGAAAATAACGACACCAAGAATTTTATGTGGAAACCCTTCTGAATAAGGGAAAAAACCATGGGCTAAGAGGAGCAATTGATATTACTATAGTAAGGAATTTTACACTGTGTAGTCACGAATACAACACTCAAAGTGACTACTACACACTCAAAAGGAACAACACTCCTTTGGTTTCCGTCTTACTAAAATATCGCTCACACTCTATTTTTCTTCACAGAATATTTACTTGTATAGTCTATGTAATACCTCACTTTGCTCTCAAAATGGTTTTTCTCTCTAACTTGGTGTGTTCGACCAATGATCAAGAATTCGCTATTTATAGAAGGATAAAACCATGCTTATATCACTAATGACATATGTAAATATAGTAAAGTCCAGAATGGTCGCAAATCTTACCAATTTTCCAACCACCAAATCTTTTATTTTCAACTCCAGTTACTATCCTTTTTAACAATTGCTTGTACCTATTGAATAGCTAAAGTTGACTAAAAATTGAATGAATTGAACAAACAAGTGATCATAGCTTCTGTTATTACACAGTGGATACTTTACATCCTTAGTAATATTTAGTGAGATAACGTCCCTCACCCATGTAGGAGTTTGTGTATTTCTGGTAGACATCTTGGTAGGCCTTGGTACTGCAAACTCAGCTACATGATCAACTTTATCAGTAACTATATGAGGCACTACATTCTCAATTGCCTGATTAAAGCTATTAGTTACTTCTAGCTTTTGTTGTTCTGTCACTTCCTGCTCTTGCTGCTCTATGACATGCATATAATAATATCCTCTATCATCTAACACAACAGTTTCCTCATCACAGCTTAGTGGAATAGGAGTGGACTCACTGAAGGCTTGAGAGAGATACCTTGAACCATGTACTGTGTCTTCAAATAGAGGATGATAATTAGAACCACTCTCATTTGCAAAAGGAAATTCATCTTCCTTGAAGATGACATGTCGTGTCACAAAGAAGGTTCTATTGGTCGAATAAAAAAGAACATATCCCTTCTAGACTTTTGAATATCTCATATGAAGAACTGGCCTTGATCTTGCCATCAGTTTGACATGTCTGGTGAGATTCTTAGCAAAATGAGACAGACCTAGTTGGCTTCCATACAATAACTTCTCAGAAGTAGTTTGATGACCTATCACACTACATGGTAATCTGTTGATTCGATAAACTGCAACTAAGACATAGTGCCCCCCAAAACTTCAAAGGAATGTGTGCCTGCAATTTGAGTGCCCTAGTTACTTCAAGTATATGTCTATGTTTTCTCTCAACAACCCCATTTTGATAAGGGTTTATGGACAAGACCTTATGAAATACAAGTAAAAATTGCATTAGCTTTGAGATATGCTCACTTTAGATCGTTGAACCCGTTCCATAGCACCCACAAGATACTCCTTATATGCATCAACTTCTTCCACTGTGTTGATATTCTCCACTTGTGGTTCATAAGAACTGTTAGATCCAACGGAACAAATCGTTATAAAAGAGTAACACTTTTTATAATATTTAAAAATAGAGTGAACAACTCTTCAACCTTCTTTTCTCCTTTGCTTCACTTAGTATTTTTTGGAGCTCGGTAAGCTTCTCTTTATGAGCCTATTATAAAAATGCATTAAAAATATATCAAGTTACAGAGTTTTTAGTAATTATAAATATAGGCTTATAATTACTAACTTAAGGGGACCCCTTTTCTACATATTTCACTATCAGAGTGATATTTTTTAGGTGTTTTTAAGTATACACAGTCAACACTAGTGTGGAAACATCAAACCTTACATCAACACTAAAGCACATTGTCCAATCATCAGCATCGTAAAAACACACAACAAAATAACAAGAATTATTCAATCATGTAGAAAAGTACCACACAACAAAGAAATAAATCAACAGAAAAGAACTAGAGAAAAGTAGAGTGTCATACGTAGAAATCTTTTCAATCATACCTATTTCAAATTTTGATTGAACGAGACTTTGCATCAAATGCTGCAAAATAAAGTTTATGTTAAGGTCAAATGAAACTCCAAAGATTAGTAGAAGATGTGTAAAACTTAGTACCTCTTCATCTGGATTTGGAGTAGATCTTCAGTAATAAAAAAAAAGCATTTGAGTTAGTCAATTGAATGAAATTGGAGAAGTCTAATTCATGAATTTAACATATTAAAATAAACATACCATCGATTCAGTTCATCAGGTAGGTTCATTGCTTTGATCATAATATCTTCAAAACTAAGCGATCAAAAGAAATTACATCATATTTGTATCATAAACGAAACATAGAATATTCAAACATAAAATATCATTCTAGAAATCTAATTAACATTTCTCCGCTAGAATAGCTTGTGACTTCACCATTTGGAGAAACCATTAACAGTGCAATATTTGACTTCTTAACAATGATATCCTTACATTTTGAGTAGAACTGTTGACGGGATACTGGATCCTCAATTTTCTTCATCATAATCTTATTGTGATCCAATGAAATTAAATGATGCAAACTAGAATTGGAAGTTAGATGCAATGTCGTTCTTCCATGAACTGAGAAATATATAGATCAACAAAAAAGAAAAAGGTAAAGTTAGCTTAAAGAATTTAATGCAATAATAACATGGCAGTCTTAAGTTCAAGCAGTTAATATGTTACATTCTAATGGACAATCAAATAACTTTTTTTTAGAAGAAACAACTTTATACATATGCATACATGTTACAATCTAATATACAATCAAATAATTTGTTAGAAGAAACAACTTTCTACATATGCATACAATCGATGAACGAAAATTTGTGGGTGGTAACTTGTTGAGAGGAAAATAAAAATAACTTCTAAGCTCCTTCTTTCACATAATGATGTTAGCCAAGTCCTATTTATTACTTTCCAAGAATTTTAATGGCAATATGATATAATTTTAGTGTATAGAAGAATTTATATTTTGATATCTTAAGATAAGTACAAGGTTTATGGGCAAATTGTTAAAGAATCAAAAAAGTCCCACATTAGTGGTTAATGAGGTTTGTGCAATTCTCTTCCCTTTGAGCCAGATTTGGGGGTGTGAGTTAGGCCTAATACATAATTTCACACAAATCACCTTTAATAGAACTAAAATTATACTCCCTCTGTACCAATTTATGTGTCACTTTTTGTGTTTCGAGAGTCAATTAGTTTAAGTTTATCAAATAATTTGTGCATAAAATCTTCAATTTTTTAATAAAATTTATATATTTATAAACCATGTAAAAAGTAATATAAATCAAAATAATTGTAAATTACAAATAGATAAAAGATATATTAAAAATTTGCTGTCAAAGATAGACTTGTTTGAATTTCGAATTCTGAAAACTGTCACATAAATTGAGACAGAGGGAGTATATTCGTAAAAAAAATTTATGTCAGTATGGAGTAAAACTATTTCTTTTAGTATGATTATATCATTGCACGATAGGGATATTAAAATATTTGTGTCAACGTCGAATTCAAGATGTTAAATTCATAGGTTCTATATTTTAAAATCGATCAAGGCCAACATATTTTAATTGTTAGGTGGGTTTTTGACACAAATATAGAATTTGAATCAAACCTACTGAGGTACGACTGAATTAACAACTTACAATTTAGATGTGACTAACTAATGATTAAACATGATACATAATAATGCTACAACTAAAAATAGTATAAGAAAAGTAAATAGGTCATATCATTTTGCTGTGTGACTTTTTCCTTTTTCGTTTATCAACTTTACCCTTGACCTAACAATAAAATATTTGATCACAAATTCAAATTTTTTTTTATGTTTATCTACTTATATTTTTAAATAGTAGATAAATTCACGAGGACTAGTGACAAATGGTTAGAGACTCTTGGAATCTTTCTCTATATTCTATTCGCAACCTTATTTGTGATAGGGTTCAAAATCGAATTGTGCATTCAACTCATATTATGTCATGCTCCGACCAATATTCCATACAAGCGGAGGAAATTCATACATTAAGTTCTATATATATACCTATTCACAATATAGCTTAAGACTTTATTATGGACCCCTTTAATTGAAATTATCAACTCATACTGAATGGTGAACTTATCATTGAAAGAAACAAACTTAAGATTATTGAATCTGAACTGAGAAAGTCATAAAGTCTAGCTAACATAAATCGTCACAAACTCACTTCTCAAGATGCAAACATTTATCATCATCGCACGAATAATGCTACGTTCACCCCCTTTGTAAAACAATTGTATTTTGAGTTGAAGTAATACAAATTTGTTTTCCCACTATATCATATGTAGGATTGTTTGTCAAGATACCTGGTTGCTGTTAAAATAGGATTGTTTTCCCTGAAGATGACATGTATTCTTACAAAGAAAAGACCTATTGGTCAGATAAAAAAGAACATATCCCTTCTAGACTTCTAAATATCTCATATGAAGAACTGGCCTTTATATTGCCATCAGTTTGATGTGTCAGGTGAGATTCTTAGCAATGCACAAAAACCCTAATGTCCTAAAATGAGACAGACCTGGTTGGTTTCCATATAATAACTTCTTAGAAGTAGTTTGATGACCTATCACACTACCTGGTAATCTGTTGATTAGATAAACTGCAACTAAGAGATAGTGCCCCCAAAACTTCAATGGAATATGTGCATGCAATTTATGTGCCCTAGTTACTTGAAGTATATGTCTATGTTTTCTATCAACAACCCCATTGTGAGACCTTAATACCTTACATTTCTCCCTAATTGAGTCCTAACATAGTGCATAAATAGTTTAAGAGAAATACACACATCAGACTTACGTTTAAGTAGAAATACCATTGTAAGGAAGTACTTGTTACCATAAAAATGGGTGTTTTACAAGGACCCTAGAAATCAACATGAATCAAATCAAAACAAGTACTTCTTTTTATACTACATGAAGGAAATCCAGACCTAGCAAGCTTAGAACAAGGGCAGAACGAGAAATTAGAGACTTTACATATGCTGTCTTTGTTCATATCAAAGATTTTTGCAAGAACTATCGAAGATACATGATCTAATGCTTGATGCCACAACTCCATGTTAGAAAGTACTCAGGAACAACAAATGTAGATTCCACTTTTTACTTTCATCCCCATGTGTGAACTGTATATTGTAGCAAAAATACAATCCTTATTCCTCTTTACCGACCTGCTTCACCTTTACACTGTAAACTTCCCAGAAAACATAAAAATGAGGAAAGAAGGTGACTGAACTACCTAGTTCCTTTGTATTTTCCTTGCGTACAGTAGGTTATACTGGAATGCAGGTACACAAAATATATTTGTAATAACATTGTTAGCTGACAAATCATAATTACCCACAAGAGTCACTTGAGTAGTGTTACCACTAGGAGCATCAAGTTGTGTCATAGACCCCTTAGACATCATATCAAAGTTAGAGACCGCATGATGTGTAGCACTAGTATCTACAATCCAAATTTTGTTATTTTCAGAAATAATAAATGATTTACCTGCAGTATTAACATCATTGCAACCAAAAATAGGCTAATTTGACTTTTGCTAGAACATTTTGAGGATGTGATCATATTGGTCTTTTGTGAATGTACATCCTTGAAGTAGTTGTTTGACATCTTTCTCAGCTTGGCTTAATGACGTAAATCTTTACCCATTCAGTTGCATAATTACCACCATTACCAATTTGAGACTCATCAACTTTTCTCCCCCACTCAGAAATCTGTACATTTGTGTTAAGAGCATAAGAGAAATGAGCCTGGGATACTGAAGGCTCACCATACTGACCAGACTCATTACCCTGAACCTTTCTTTTAGAATTGAATTTAGGTGGATACCCAACAATTTTGTAGCAGAACTCCTTGATGTGGCCTCTACACTTGTAGAAATCACAATTTGCACTGAATTCTTCTTAAACCTTTGCTCATCCCTGAACTACTAGTTGTGCTCACCCCTGAGCTACTACTAGTTGTCCCTTGCGAAAAAAGCCCGGTTCTTCCTCTAAAAAAATGACTCAACCCACCGGCAGCCACCCTTTTTCGATTACTAGTTTGCAAGCATCGGGTTTATCAGGTGCATTCTACCAACATTGCTGGGATATATTGGGTAACAATATTTACAAAATGGTACAAGATTTTTTCATATGTAATTCTCTTCCTAAATCCATAACTCACACTAATTTGGTCGTTTTACCTAAGAAGGAACAAACTCGTTCTCTTTGTGACTTAAGACCAATTAGTTTGAGTAAATTCATTAATAAGATTCTATCTGGGGTTGTTCATGACATAATTGAAGTTTAGTCACCTAAATTGATCACCCACAATCAATCATTTTTTGTTAAAGGTAGAAGCATCATAGAAAATGTGCTATTGACACAAGAGATTGTTACTAACATCAGAAAGAGGGGTAAACTATCAAATGTGGTCATAAATCTGGATATGACCAAGGCATATGATACATTATCTTGTTTTCTTCTGATGAAATTTTTAAAGAAACATGGGGTTTTCAGAATTGTTTGCTGATTTGATATGGAGATTGATTTCCAACAACCGGTAATCAATCTTGATCAATGGCCAAACACATGGTTTCTTTGATTCCACTAGGACAGTGAAACAAGGAGACCCTCTATCTCTATCTCTCTTTATATTATTAGCAAAACTGCTTTCAAGGGCCCTAAATACGTTGTTTGAGGATGAATAATTTTTGGGATATGGTTTACCAAAATGGAGTGCGAAGCTTAATAAAACTCTCACTGATGCTCAAGTTGATGCCACGGTCAGTGATTGTCATATTGAAGGAGAAAAATTTTGAGGCGATCTTCATGTTCATCTCAATGCTAAAAAATCTAATTCAAACAGGTTGGAAGTTGGTGAAAAGGATGATGAAGGAACAATTAAAGATTTATGGATAGGGGCTGAAAAGAGTGATGTTCAAGATCAAAATTTGGTGCCGCAAAATTTTGTCCAGCGTCTGGCAGTGTAGACGACTACTCTTCTCCCAATCAACAAAGTTGTAATTCAGCTGATCGTTTTGAATTTGAAGAGAAACTCGTTGTGGATACAAATAAATCAAACGATGCAGAATTTTCGCAAAAAAATAATAAGATAAAAGAGAAGGGAGTTGTTGCTGAAAATTCAAGTATGAGGCAAGGTGATAAGCATACTCTTGAGAAATTTCACGATGCTATACAAGCGCCAAAATCTTATGTACAACTTGAGAATTTGGCAATTGATGGACAAAAATTTGAAGGATCAAAAATAGTTGATTTGCAACCTTTTGAACCTGTCAATTTGCAGTTTCAAATTTCCTGTCGTGATTAGAATGCCACTGGGAATCGGAACACAATTGCACAAAAAAAACAATTTCTATGTGTATTAGTTCCTCGGCAAGTCGAAGTACATCTCCACGTCTTGAAAATAAGCAATAGCTAACTACTAATCTAGTAGCGCAATCTAATGAACCGAATGACATTGTTTGTACAAATCCGTTTGAAGCACTTGAGGTGGAGAAAGAATTATAGTTAGTTGATTCTAATCCCAAGAATTAGCAAATTTGATTTCGAGCCGATTTTGATAATAATATACAATTAGTTAGCACACCAATTGGAGTATGTAGAATGAAGACTGAAATAACGATAGTGTTATGAGTCCTACATATATCTCTAATCGTGAAGTATCTAAGATTAGTGAAGAAAGTGAGGCTGCCATGTCGCTCAAACCCAATTCAACGATCAAGTCACCCATGGTCACATTGAATACCTCAGCTCATGAGGTCTCGAAAGAAAAGCAAAGGGAGATGAGTACTCCTAGGTGGGCTGATATGGTTGATGAAGAAGAGCATGTTTCACCTCCGCTTTTGAATAGAAAACTAAGTCCAGAAGCTTTGGAATTTGTACCTAAAAGTATAGTTGCAAAGAAGGAGGAACAAAAGGCCTTAACATCAGAATTTAGTCCAACTAGGGTTATTATCGTGATTTGGGAAATGACCCTTTTGATGAGGATGAGAAATAAAATATGTTGGATATACGCTTTGACAAAGTGGCTAGGGATGGATATATCTCACCTCGGCATCAAAGAAGTGGAAGCAACAAAAATAAAAAGAAGACACATGAAAGGAAACACAGTTGGGATAGTAAACTGATAGGTGAGTTTGTTCCAAGGCACCTACCTATGCGACTGGCAAAGCAGAACCATATGACAGTGTCAATGACTTCAACAAGATCCACTACATCCAAGAAGAAATAATAATTGGACCCAACTTGGGCCTCTTTACACATATCAAACTGAAGTACAAACTTGTCACTCATTGACGAACATTGATTTTTTCCTAAAGGAAACAAGGTGGGATTATGATAGTATGCATGATCATTTGCATGATCATATAGTGGAACATATCATACATCATATGTATCATAATAGCCGAAGTAATATGGACGGAGATCAAAACAAGCACCTGAAAGTTCTCACTTAAGAGTGCTTGGGAGATTTTGAGAAAGAAAGTGGCATAAAATGTGAATTTCAAGAAGATATGGGCAAGAACTTCCTGTCAAGATATCATTCTTTAGTTGGAGATTTTGGAATACTAGAGTTCCAGTAGTTGTTGCTATAGATAATTGGAACAGTCCCAACTTTGCTTATGTTGTACTGCCTTAACAAGGGAAACTATGGAAAACTTATTTTTGAAAGGTGAAATTGCATAGAGAGTGTGGCGATATTTCTCTTATGCATCGAGAATATTAGGTCCTTGGATTCAATTAACGCAGTCTATCAAAAAATGGTGGGATGTTCAATTAAATACGAGGCAAAACGTTATTTTCATGCTATTCCTAATTTGATTTTATGGTTTTTATGGAAAAGGAGAAATATTTTACTTCATGGTGGTAATTATACCACAAGTAAAGTGGTTTTGGACGTAGAAATTCATGAAGTTGAGAGTCTTAATACACTTATATCCCTTCCACTTGGCCTCAACTAGTTGCTTTATTAGATGGTTTTAGTCCTGAGTTTATTTCGAAATGGGTTAAATGGTATCCTCCACCACGGGGTGGTTGAAATGTAATACAGATGGGCTTCGAGGGATAATCCTGGACCTAGTAGTACTGCTACCTTTTGTATCACAAACCATGAAGGAGAGTTAATGTTTGCTAAGGGGTGCATATTCCTGATTCTACGAATGTAGTTCTTGAAGCTATTGCTATTAGAAAAAGTCTTCAATGTTGTTAGGAAAACAATTTTCAAAACATTATAATTGCAAACGACTCTTTAGCATTGGTACATATGCTAAATGGAGGGTGCGAAATACCTTGGAATGTAACAATGGATGTCTATTCCATCAACATATTAAGAAACTCTATGTCAGTAAGAGTACAAAACTCCTTAAGGGAGGGAATACTCTAGCTGATTTTTTTGCTAACTTGGTTTTTCCTTTTGCAGGTACATATGAATTTAGATCTTTTCAAGAGGTTCCAAACACAATCAAAAGAATTATACAGCTGAGGATAAAGCAGTCAAATACAACAGGGTACTCATAAATTTAACCATTTTCAGGATGTCCCAAGTGAAGGAAGCATAATCATCAATTTAGATAAACACAACATTCAATAGTTGATATTAAGACAAACAAGTATGACTCAATAAAGTAATCTTTATTGTATCAAGTCTCAATTCCATATGAAGTTTTACATGAATCATAGATTGAGTACGCTACTAACGTACCTCAAGATGTCTCAATTAGTTTCTGGTTGTTAATATATCATGCACCTGGTGAGAGCATTGAAGTGTTACATATGATATAAAATCAGGACTTAAGGGGGCTAAAATAGCATATTTATTCTATAATTATGTTAAATTTCATATACTGCTCATCCATGTATTAAAAACTACTGAATGATCATTAGAGGAGAAACAAGAACTGAATGATGAATTAAAGGTACTATTTTCTTACACAAGTGATGTGGAGTGTATCAACATAACCTCACAAAATCAATTAGTAATATTTTTGTGGATTTGGGATGTGGTTGTGGTATTAAATTTATTTGATTCAATCCACCAAATTCAAATTGATTAAAGGAAAACTAATTTTACTCGAGATTTCTTCTACAATATCCAAATTCTAAGTTCCACAGTTCAATAAGATCATTTTTGATAGAAAACCTCATTCACGTATTTAAAGAGAGAGAGTAGAAAAAGTACACCTGAGAAGATGAAGTTGAAGTTCACCTCGTGGTTACAAAACTTTGTGCAGACACTGGATTAGCCTAAAATGATGCTCGACCCCATCTCTGATGCCAACACCTCTATGCCTCTTCACCTTCCTCCGTTTAAAGTAAATCAATGCTCACATATTGGTTTGTCTCTTTAGGTTTTGACTTTTATTTTGTTCTATTTAGTTCCAACATTGGGCCAGTTTTGGGCCTAATTATTTTTGAAATGAAAATAAATAGGCTATAAGCCTAAAACTTTTGGTTAAAAAAAATCTCTTTCGAAAGAAAATACCCTAAACATACTCAAAGCCTTTTCTCTTGACTCATTTATTCTTGGTTTTAATCCTCCTCCAAAAGTCATTATTGTCACCCTAACTTCAATCAATACCACTACACATTCCTCTACCACTCAATCACAATCAGAAATGTTGAGTTCAACCCAGTTTTTTGATCTTCATCATCTGTCTCAAACTATGAGAAGTTTTACTACACACAACTTTGCAACTGCATAAAGTCTAGTACAATACTTGGCATAAAGGAAGCTAGCCCAAAAGGATGGGATAGTTCTGTACCTCCACTATATTTTAACCACTAGAGTGGTACTAATATCATCAAAGCTTCTAATTAATATGCCCCATCCATCTTATGGAAGCTACATTTATTTTCAAGTACGCAATGATGTTTGTTTTTGTTCCTAGAAGATCACCAAAAAGTTAGAGATCTACTTCTCAATCAACTCTAAAGTGCCTTTAGGGGGGCTTAGGGTAGGGAGTGTGTAAATTGGATGGGATCACTAATATTACAACGCCATAAGATGTATTATGGTGTTAGCTGTAAATTTGAAAAGATAAACCTCATATCTATGAGGTCTTTATTATAAACAATTTTCATTAGAATTTTGATATTTATTTATAATTTATTTTCTCGAATTGAGCGAAAGACATGATTGGTCAATAGAAAACTTCTCCATTATTAAGCATTTTCATCACCACAAATTTTATGTGAAATGAACTTTTATCTCCAAATAAAGCTTTAATTGATGAGGAACGGAGCTTCAAGTTTTTTTTCCAAATAACAACAGACAATTGTCCGGGCTTATTATTATATAATCAAAATTTTAAATTAGGCCCAACAAGAGCTTCTACAGAATGAAAAAGGAAACAAAAAATAAAAAAACTTAAATAAGTAAACAAATTAATAAAAAGAAAACACTCGATCTGCAGAATTGGAAAGTTTCAGTCATTTCTTCATCTACTCTTTTCTCAACTAGGGCTTCAACAATGGTGTGTTGGGTGCAATTGTTCCGAGCCAAAGAATATTGGTCGATTTATGGGTGATGAGACACCCCAAATCTTGCCCGGATTTTCTTTTCAAACCTTCAAGAGTTCTATCAACCTGATGCTCAAGGATTTCCTTTACCATTCACATGTCTGATCTCTCCTGTACTTCAGCGAAGTATGTCTATCTGTTCTGTTTTTTCTTTACATTGGTATTAACTTTTCTAAGTCTTAATGGGTTGAACCCCAATGGGTTTGACACCACCATTAAAGCTTTTAATAAGTTAATACTTAATAATGAGAACTTGTTATGCTTCTCTCTCTATGCTTATGTCAATTCGATTGGAGTGGACTAATTTCCACAAGAAGCTAATGCCTTGATTTGGTACCATTGGATGCCCCAAGCTCTCACAAGGCGTAAGTACAAAATTTATTGAATTTACTTCAAACACTAGCTTAGGTATTTAGAAATATTACAAACTCTTGCACGAATCTGATTATAATCCGAAGAATATTTATTGTTTGGTGTTGTTGTTAGGTGTCTGTTTATTCCTTCGTGTTTCTTCTTATGTATGACGTTCCTTGTTTATTTAGATTGAGTAATTTTCTTCCCTCAATTGGAGTATCTTGAAAATAGTTGATCAAAAAAATTACCTGCACAAGAGAAATTGAATTCGTAAAAAAAATCAGCAAGAGCATTTTTCTCCCTAAGGGAATGTTTTACTCTTGCTGACACTTCTTCATATTATCCTGATGGTACTAACTTCCAATGCTACATTCAAGGGTAGATACCAGTCGACCTCAATTATATGAACCATAGCTAGTGAGTTTGTCTCAATAATAAGATTAGTAATACCATGCTCACTACAATATGAAAGACTTCCACTTATAGCTCTAGCTTCTGCCACCAAGATTGTAGTACCCTTAATCTTGAAACCCTTACCAACCACCAGATTTTATACTCAAACTTAGGCTTATATTGCTCCTATCCTGATAGAATATGAGGCCAAGAATTTCTGCTTCAGTTTAATTTAAATCTTACATACATGAACTTTAAACTGTATCAATAATACCTGATATCACTCTATCATCTGAAAAAATACCTCCATGTATTTCTCCTTTTCCACAAAAACCACACAATTATATTAGGAATAGCATAGAATGTAGGATTCCTGATGCATACGTAAAATAATTTCATACTCTGGTAGCTACTTCTACATTAAGAAAAAGATGCTCAATTGTCTCTTCTACAGGAATAACACGACATCTACAATCACTTGAAAACCAAGTCCTCCTCTTTAAGGATGATATTTTATCTATGCATTAAAAATGCCACAAAGATCTTTCCAAACAAAGTCCTCCTCATTAAGAATGAGATTTTGAATGGAATACCTTTTATCCATAACTTTACATGTTTTCAATTTTGTCTTTCTTGTTTCTCAAAAGTCCCCAAAACTGATTTTACTGTGAATTTACCATTACTAATTTCAGTCCATCAAGATTTATCAACTTTATTACTGAGATACGCAGGGTGCAGATTTTCCTTAACATGGTCCCATCCTTCCTTTAAAAATTCACCAATATCTTTCATAGGATAACAACTGTGCACATCTGAATCACTTTATATGTAGGGGACCTAAGAGAGTTAATTATTCATATTTATTGATTTTACTTTAAATTATTGCATTTTCGATAGGAGTTTGAGAATAACTCAAAGGACAAAAGTAAGAAATAGTGTTCAGTTTATTTCTGGTGTGCATTACCTCAACCATTCACTATTTTTAAATTGGAGAGAGTAATATATGTGATTTTACTAATAGTATACTTGTATATTTAACATACACGCGCAAAACGCATGTCCAAAAACTAACTATACTAAAAGGTTTGAAGAATATATGTAGAAGTGTTTTTAAGTCGTGAAATTTTGATTCTTAACCACTTACAAAATGAAAAAAAATAAAATAAATAATTCTTTTCAGATCTCTTATCATATATTATTATAAGTGGGAAGCTCCTAACTTAAAAGTTGAATTACCATTTTGTACTTATTTTATTCTTAAATTAAATTAAATATTAATATATAATTAATTTAATATTAAATAATCATATTTAAATACATGCATCTAGACACAATGGTTTAAATTTAATTATTTACATACTAAGTAATAATTATATTATATTATACTAAATACTAAAAATAAGAAGGTGTAAAGTCAAACTTTGAAAGACAAAAATATTTTATAGAAAATTGTTCGAAATTATTTCATAGGAAATTGTTAGGAATTACTTTTTTAAAAGAATTTAAATTATCTATTCTTTCTCTACAATTAATGTGATTAAATGATTAAATTTGTTATCCTCTCTCTTTAGTTAGTATAAATAAATGTATTGAATTATTAGTAAAAACAATCACCTTTCCCTCTACCCCATGTCTAAGATCACTTAACTTCTAAAAATTAACTTAAACAAATCTTCACCTTTTCATCTTATCCAATGAATCTTTAGCTATATATATGTATCATGAAAAAATAATTTTTCTTTACCACTTGCCTCGTGTTGATGTGAATCATCAGACAATTTTCAGGTACTTTTTTTTTGTTTTGAAATATTAATATTTGTTGATCCTCATTAGAATAATATTTTGTATCATAAATTTTATCTTTATCATTTAGATTTTTTTTTTTGTTACGGGAGAAAAAAATACTCTACTCCTTGTGTATTTCTTTTTACTATATATATTGTTATAATAAAAGTCTTAAGAAGGATATGCATGTTGTATTTATTCTTATCTGTTTAATTTTTTTGTATTCTTTACCGATTATACTTCTTTAATATAATCTTCTATGAAATTATGAATGTTATAAGTCTATTTCTATTAGTGGTGAAATTACTAATTTATGACATTTAGTTCGTTTTTAAATGTACTTTTATAATATTTATTTACTTTTATCTTTCCTTACTAATATAGTTTCTTTAAGTAGCTACATATTTGTGTACTTACTAATATGGAGCGTAATAAGAGATTATTAAGTAATATAATTATTTTTCCATATTTCTTGCTTGATGGTCAATGTACTATTCGATTATAATAAATTTTATTTAATTAATGAAATATAAATTAGTAAAACTAATATTTCTAATTTCGACATTATATAATAATTCAACTTTATAATAAATATATGGGACAAACGTGCAATGCACGTTTCCGAAACTAGTACACACACACACACACACACACANACACACACACACACACACACACACACACACACACACACACACATATATATATATATATATATATATATATATATATATCTAGCTTCTAATTTAAAGATTTAGATTTAAAGATTTAGAAAATTAACTAAAACTCTATAAACTATGAGGATGTAAAAGTTATCAAATTAAAATAAAAACCATATCAAACAAACGGAAATACTTTTTATTTCAAAACACAATATCTATGTTTTGCTATCATATAAGAACTATTAAAGTTGCATTAATAGTATGCATATGCAACATAATTTATATTGTTGCTTGCTTGGTTGGTGCAAGTTATTCATTCTACTAAGTTTTTAATAAATAAACTAGTATATCATAATTCTTTGTTGAATCTGTTGGACACATACAACTACCTCTCCACTGTCATCCAATTTGTTTCCTCAATTCTTCCATCCCCTACTGGTTCCTACAAATTTAGAGAAACAACTTTCAATATAATCCTCTGATTTTAAATGAAGGAGTGCTGATTTCACATCAACTTGTTTGAGACTGAAGTATGTAAGTTATTGTATAGATTTACTAATATATATACCATTCGATGACTATTTTGATAATAAAGATTATTCATCACAAGCCATATCCTCTATGTTACCGAATCCATCTAGAGATCATAATGTTAATAGTCAATTTCATACAAGATGTTTGAAAAACAATTATGTATTCCTTCAAATATGACACAATAAAATAATGTCTTACCGCGACATTTTAATTTCTCTTGAGACATTCCTGGTTATCCAAGAGTTTTTCCAGGTAAGAAGAATATAAAACATGATCATGCCGATCTGAATTCAACCAACAAATTGGTGCCATTTTCTGTATGTGTGTGTATTGGAGGAGGGTGAGTCAAGTTTTGAGCTTTATGTTTTTTTGGAGTCTCTTGACCTAATGAAAATAGAAGTTAAAAAATGCATGCTTGCGATAGGCTCACTTTGGATCGTTGAATCTGTTTCGTAGCACCCAGAAGATACTGCTTGTATGCATCAGTTTCTTCGACTGTATTGATATTTTCCACTTTTGGTTCATAAGAGCTTACCGATCCAAGGAAACAAATCGTTATAAAAGAGGACATTTTTAGAATATCTAAAAATAGAGTGAAGAAATCTTCAACCTTATTTTCTCATGTGCTTCACTTAGTGTTTGTTTGAGGTCATTGAGCTTCTCCATATGAGCCTATTATGAAAATACATTTTAAAAAAAATCAAGTTACGAGTTTTTAGTAATGATAAATATAGGCTTATAACTACTGACCGAAGGTTATCCCCCTTCTAAATATTGCCCTATTAGAGTGATAATCCTAAGAATTTTTAAGTATACACAATTGACACTAGTGTGGAAACATCAAGCCTTACCTTAACACTAAAGCACATTTTTCAATCATCAGCATCGTAAAAATATTTAACAAAAATAACAAAAAATATTCTATCATGTAGAAAGTACCACAAAACATAGAATAATCAGAAGAAAAGAACTCGAGAAAAGTAAGTCTGTCATACATAGCAATATTTTCAATCATTTCTCATTTAGATTTTGCTTGCGTGAGACTCTGCATCAAATGCTGCAAAATAGAAGTCAAGGTCAGATGAAACTCCAAACATCAGTAAAAGATGTGCAAAATTTAGTACCTCTTCATTTGGATTTGGAGTGGATCTTCAACAAAAAAACATTTGTGTTTGTCACTTGAATGAAATTGGCAAAGTCTAATTCATGAATTTGACATATTGAAATAATCATACCATTGCATTGATCATGATATCCTCAAAATTGAACAATCAAAAGATATTACATCGCATTTTGTATCATAAACAAAACATATAACATTCAAACATAAAAAGGAAAATCATTCTAGAAATTTCATCAACCTTTCTCGGCTAGAATAGTTGATCACTTCACCAGTTGGAGAAAACATTAGCAGTGCAATATGTGTATCATATAAAAACCCCAACTCACTCATTTGACTTTTTAACAATGATATCCTTGCAATTTGAGTAGAACTATTGACAGGATATTGGATTCTCAATATTTTACATTACAACCTTATTGCAACCCGTGAAATTGAATGATGCAAAATAGCTCAAATAATTAAATGCAATAACATTCCATTTTAAAGTTAAAGACGTCAGTATGTTACCACTAATATACAATCAGATAAATCTTTTTGAAATGAAAACAACTTTCATTGCTAATCTTTAGTCAAAATTAGTGTTTTTCTACATATTTACACAATTGGTGAACAAAAATCTGTGGGCGGTAACTTATTGACTGGAATATAACAATAACTCCTAAGCTCCTTTTTTTATATAACGGAAAAAGGCTTTAAAATACCCTCGAAGTATTGGAAATGGTAGAAAACTACACTCCATCCACCTATTGGCTCCAAAATTCCTTCTCATCCACCTCTCTGCTACAACATCAACTCCTATTATTTAGTTTGACTAAGTCTGCAGTATGTCTATATTTTAGCTTTCAGTTGACAGTTATTTTCTTTTTACTCGTGATAGTTTTTCGATTGTGTAGTATTGCAGAATTGTGTTCCTAATGTTTAGGTGAGTTGGTCTAGTGGAATTACATTAGTGGTTTAGTGGAATATGACTCCATAAAATGTTAACTTATATAAGGCTACAAAGTCTATTAAATAATATCATCCAGTAATAATCTTTGCAACAAAAATTAGTTATCTTTTATTCTTCCTCTAATTTCCTGTTTTTCAACTATCGGTTTTGTCACGCCCGAGCTACCCCCGAAACGCGGACACGGGACCTAGGACCACAAGTGATCCCAAGCTAAACTAGATGGCATGATCTTAAATATACTAAAGATAATAACATGTTGCAGAAGCTATATCATAAGTAAAATGAAAATAGGGAATACTCATATGTTGTAACTGAGATATATAAAAACTGATGGTTCAATAGAAAGAAGATATTTACTCAATACTAAGCTCAAACTAACTATGCATGAAAATAGCCTCTAACTGACTAGAATACTGAAAAGAAACTCATGACTATTGTCCTTCAAGAATGAGGACTCGTTACTGATTCTTCCAAACTCGAGATCGGGAATCGATCTAAGTGTGATCTGGATGCTGTGAACATGAACCTACATCAAGAGAAGATGTAGCGCACGTATGCGTCAGTAATTGAAAGGTACTGAGCATGTAGTATAGAGTAAAGCTGAAATAATATATAACTGAACAAGCACAAAAACAAGTATAATATTATGAACATGATATACTAAATGCTGAGCTAATTGGATGCAATGACCAAATTTATAACATGCTGAGATTGATTACTAACTGAACTGTAAATATGGTCAATGAAATAGAGTCTGACGAAACTGTGGGAGCTACTAATAACCGATAATAAAACCACATGAGCTAAATGTTGAGTATAATGTATACGCTCCATCGAGAGGACCCAATATACCCTGCCAGAGGTATAAAGGCATAATGGCGTGATCACTAAACTAATGCGCACAGAGGGGACTTGCAACCTACTTGCCTAGTAGTTCTGGGACTATTTGGGTGTATTATATCCCTAGTCTAACTCGGTGTTATGCTACTCCCAATGATTTAAGTAGTTAACTGATTATGACTGAGTTTCTATAAATATTTGATAGCTCAAACTCAGCATGTACACTGAGAATGCAACAATTAATATGATCATGATGCATTAATAATTGAGGCATGCATAACTGAATAACTTAAATATCTGACCTAATATGTGTAATTCAAGAACTAAAGAAATACATAGCAAGGGTTATGAAATTCATGCGATAAACTAAATATTAACGTAATAATCTGATTTGGATCATTCAAATATCTAAGAACCCTTCTAACATTCAAGAAACCCTAAGTCTAGTCATGATTTGGGATTCAAGAAACTTACTGAAAACTAGGGATCTAATGGGTGAAAGGAACCCACTAGTGAAATCCCACATACCTAGTGATGAAATCAACGGAGAAATCTTTAGATTTTGGTCTGGAACTGATGAAACCTTGTTGCATTCTTGAACTAGGGTTCTTGACCTTTTTCTCCTCTCTTGCTTCTAATTTTCTATGTTTTGATTAATGATTTGACTTAGTCAAGTTTTAGTTATGTTTCTAGGCTTAAACTTACTAAAATCTCATGATTTAGGGTTTAAACGATGTATAGGGGTTGAAAGAACTAGGAAAATACCAAAATACCCCTGAAATAATTATTGTTAGAGCAATCGACGACCTAGATTGACGGTCCGTCATTTGAGTTTGTTCGACATGCCTTTACTAAAATGGTCATAACGTTTTACTCGGAGGTCGGTTTTTAGCAAACTCAGCGGCGTTGGAAAGAGGATTCAATTGTCTATCACATATAGGTCATATGACACCTAATTCATTTTGTTCTAAGAGTTATGACCATTTGAAGTTCACCTAATAAGCAATTTCCCCTTAACTAAATGCTAACTTCACCTACGGCCTGACCTACGGATCATAGATCGAACGAGGACCGTGCTGGTCATGCATAGTTCATGTCAGAGGCTAGGTAAAAGGTTTCTCAATCCAAGAAAGAACATGGACCGTGGTCTCACTTACGGACCTTAGTTTTGTCTGTGGGTCGAGACTTAGACTATTTTTTTAGTTGAGTTTTGGAAGGGGTTGTAGATGTCAACTACGGACCTATAATACGGGCTGTAGATCAGACTACGGACCGTAGATGGTGACCATAGATTGTACCTGCAATTTCTGAAAAGGTAAAATCTCGTCTGTTTTAGATACGGGGCCTTACATGTTTCTCTATAAGTTATCACACCTCGAGCTATACCCGAGACGCGAACACTGGACCTAGAATCACAAGTGATTCCAAGCTAACCCTGCTGGCATGATCATGAGCATATAAATATAATTAAAATGAAAAAAATGGGGAATACCCATATACTAAAACTGAGATATCGGAAAACTGATGAGTTTAATACAAAGAAGATAGTAACTCAATAATAAGCTGAAACTAACTATGACAGAAAATAGCCTCTATCCGACTATCTAACAAAACTAAAACTAAAGGAGTAAAACTACCGAAAAGAAACTCATGACTATTGTCCTCGAGAATGAGGATTGACCACTAATTCTGCTAAACTAGAAATCGAAATCGATCTAAGAGTGATCTGGATGCCGAGAACTTGAACCTACATCACAAGAAGATTTACTGCACATATGCGTCAGTACTTGAAAGGTACTGAGCATGTAGGATAGAGTAGAGTTGAAATAATACAAAATTGAACAGCCCAAAAGGAAGTATAATATTTTGAACATCATATACTGAATGCTGAGCTAACTGGATGCAATGACCAAATTTATAACATGCTTAGACTGAATACTAACCGAACTGTAAATATGGTCAATTCAATAGAGTTTCACTGAAATATGGAATTACTAATAACCGACAATAAAATCATATGAGGTAAATGTGTTGTTTGATGTAGAGAAAAGACATAAAGTCACTATTGAAGTTGTCCTGAATTTTTAAAAGGACACCTTAACTTTGCAACCTATTATCCCACTAAACAATTTTGAATAGATATAATTACATTATTTTTCGTCCATCTAACAAGAGTTGTACACTCTCTCAAAGAGAGTGAGCACCCTAAAATAACTAATATAGTTTTATTTTTACAAGTATTTTATTATAAAATATATTTTCTTATTATTTTTATTATTTTAACTTTTTTCTCTTTTTATTTTTCTCTTTCTTTCTTCTTTGTTTTCAAAAATTGATTTTCATCTCCATCCATTGAAACTTCTTACTTTCATTGTCATTTTTATCACAACTTCACATTTTTTAATTACTATTAGTTTTACTCTCTTTAATGTTAAAATTTTAATCATAATATTTTCTTATATTTGGAACAATTCAATAAAATTATTAGATTTGAAGATGATTAGGAAGTATCATATAATTATTTTATTCTATTTCAATTAAGTTCTTTCAATTTTTGAGAAATTAATTGATTATTTTAAAATTATAATTTCTAATTTTGAATGTATATGAAAATGAGTAGTTGATAATACCTTCAAAATTATAAATTTTCTTTAAAAAATAATTAGTTCTGTTATTAATGATTCAATAAAGTCTAAATAATAGTATGAATTTTATAAAGAATTTGAACGGAGAAGAAGAACAAAAAAGAAAAGAAAAAAAATGAAAGTGAGTTTCAATTTGACATGGGGGGTTGGAGGATGAAGAAAAAAAAAAGAAAATGAAGGGATGAAAGTGGGAGGTGGAAAATTTAAGATATCAAAATTAAAATTCAAAAGTAAGAAAGAGAGAGAGAGAGAGAGAGAGAGAGCGAGAAAGAAAGAAAAATATAAAGGGAAAATTTTAAATGAAAAAAATATAATTTTAATTAACACGTGTCATGTAATGATTGGGGTGTGAACTCACTTGCTTGTTAAAATTTGGGGCTGATCGAAAAATGATATAATAACATGGTTCAAAATTGTTTAGTGGGATAATAAGACAGTTGCAAAGTTAAGGTGTCTTTATGAAAATCCAAAACAACTTCAATGGTGACTTTATATATTTTCTCTTTAATGTGTACGCCACATCGAAAGGACTCAATATACCCTGCTAGAGTTATAAAAGCATGCTGGCATGACCAATAAACTGATACCCATAGAGGGGATTTACAACCTACTTGGCTAGTAGTTTTTGTACTATTTGTGTACCACTGAACTAATCAAACTAATATTGATGCATTAATAAATGATGCATGTATAACTGAAATGTCTGACTTAACATGTGTAATTGAAGAACCAAAGAAGCACATAGCTAGGGTTTTAGAATTCAGGCGATAAATTGAATAACAACATGGTAATCTGATTTGGATCATTTTATAAGCTAAAGAACCAAACAATTCTAATAGGGAAAAAGGACAAATATACCCCCGAACTATCGTAAATGGTATGCAGGTACCCTTCGTCATACTTTAGAGAAATTGGTGCCCCTACCGTCCAAAAACTAGAGCATATATGCCCTTCATTTTAACGGATGAATAAATAGTGACACGTGGCACAATCTTATCCATCGATCCGATGTCGGGTCGATGGATAAGATTATGACACGTGTATGTCCGTTAGTATAAAGGGTATATATGTTTTAGTTTTTGGACAGCAGGGGTACCAATGTCCCAAAAGTATGACGGAGGGTATCTGCATACCATTTACGCTAGTTCGGGGGAATATTTGTCCCTTTTCGCATTCTAATATTCAAGAAACACTAGGTATAGTTAGACTAAGAGAATCAATAAACTGACTGAAAACTAGGGACCTAATGGGTGAAAGGAATCCACTAGTGAAATCCCACATACCTGGTGATGAATTCCACGGAGAGATATTTTGATTTCGAGGCTGGTATTGATGAAAATTTGTTGCATACTTGAACTAGGGTTCTTGACCCTTTTTCTCTTCTCTTGCTTCTAATTTTGTATGTTTTGATTAATGATTTGACTTAGCTAAGTTCTAGTTACGTTTCTAGATTTAAACTAAATAAAACTTTATGATATATGGTCTAAACGACATACCTTAGGGGTCCAACGAAATAGGAAAAGACCAAAAGACCCCTTAATTAATTGTTGTCAAAGTCATTGATGGAGTCGAGTGACTAACGTAAGTCAATTGACGGTCCGTGCTAGTCGACCATCATTTGCGAATGAGGATTGAAAGCCTCATCAACGGAGTCGACTGATGGACCATAGGTTGATTGACAGTCCGTATTGGTCGACCTTCTTTGAGAGTAAAGACTGACAGTTGACTGGCCTATCGACGGATTCGACTGACGGACAGTAAGTCGACTGACTGTTCGTAGTTGGATCTGTCGCTAGCATCTGCAACTTTTGAAAATCTGCATTTTTGGTGTATTTTGGAAATGGGGTGTTACACAAGTTGCCTTCATCATTTGGTATCAAAGTTGTGTTTACAAGAGAGAAAGAGATGCCACACATCTATTGCGATGACTGATTTACAAGCCATTGGTGGAGTTAAGAAACTCAACCATCAAAATTACAAAACATGGATGACATGTATGACTTCCTAAAATGAAGGTCAAGATCTTTGGGAGGTCGTCAATGGAAGTAAAGTCAAACTAGGGGTGGAAAAACCAAATGGCACATTGAGAAAATGGTAGATTAAAGCAGGAAAAACATTATTTGCCCTCAATACCACCATCAAGAAGACGTCTTAGAACATATACGAGATGCTGGAACAACAAAGGAAGCTTGGGACACGTTGGCTGCACTCTTTTCAAAGAAGAACGAGACACGACTACAACTGTCACGACCCAAAAACGGACTTGACTCGTCTTATCCCACCAAGACAAGTCAGCCTAACCCGATAATTTTTATAAAATGCAGAAATAAAAGCAAAGTCTAATAACAATTACTAATACAGAAACAATTCAACTTAATTCAATTCCTAAGACCTGGTAGTCACGTGCATAAGCCTCTAATTTAAATACTAGAATTGAAATAAAAATACGAGTCTAACATGAAGTTGTCTTTCAAGTAAAAACAAAGTCATAAACTAGAGTAGGAAAGTTCGCTGAGATGAAAACCAGCTACCTCACAAATACTACACAAGATGCCTCGGAAACGACTGTTGAGAGCAATGTTGCATTGTATACTATCCAAGGCTCAAAGAGCTCCCATCACTTTCCTTTATATATAGTAAATGAGAAGAAGAAAAATGTGATTGTCATTTAGATGACAATAAATATGAAACCTATTCGTATAGGCTCCTAATAATGCCATCTTCAAATAAGACCTTTGGCTTTCTAAAAAAATTAAATTTAATTAATCCCTCATAAACTACTACTACATTAAGTAAATTTATGTAAGTTAACCTCTTTTTCTATAATATAAAGAATTCAAAAGGTCAATAAGTAATTAAAATTGAAAAAGAAATACCAAACAAAAAAAGTATAAAGGGGAGAAAGGATTTACATCTGAATATTTTTTAGCAATTTTTATGTAATCTACTCATTGTTGTTTTCTTCTTTGTCAGGAAAAAAAAAAACAGTAAAGGAAGCATGCACAACAGATAAAGTTGGAATAAGAATTGTGCGCGATAAGTTCCTTGTTAGAGCAAAATACATTCATATAATATTGATTGATTTGAAGGTATCCAATATTTATGTGGAACTATCTATGAAATTTTAAATCTTTTACTATATTAGTAAATAGTATCTTTATTTTTACAAATTTGGATGTTCTCCTTGTACTTTAGTTTCTTATTTATGTAAGTCAAAATTACCCGTCATTACCAAATCCATAAACATTATAAACAGAGTGTTTGTACTCTAGTAATGCAAAGAGAATATTGATGTCTCTTTCATTCTCTCCTTAATTAGAAGGTACATGTTATTTTTTTGGAGAAGTGTCTAAAGCTTTAATAGAATGATTTGCAAAGTTATGTTGGAACTTTTAAGATCATGGCTATTTATGATCTATTAGAAATAACACAATTGTGTCTATCATTTTATTATTTTTGTAAAAAAAAATGCCTTTTGTCTTAAAGCAAACGGTTAAGAAAATGCAATAGAGAACAATGATCTGTTTGAAAGAGTTAAAGAAATTAAATTATGGTAATTAAAAAATTGTAGTCATTAACNTATATATATATATATATGACAATAAATATGAAACATGTTCATATGGGCTCTTAATAATGCTATCTTCAAATAAGACCTTTGGCTTTCTATCATAAACAAAACATAGAACGTTCAAACATAAAATATCAATCTAGAATTCTTATTAACCTTTCTCCTCCAGAATAGCTGGTCACTTCACCATTTGGAGAAACCATTAACAGTGCAATATTTCTGTCACATAAAATACCCAACTCATTTGACTTCTTAACAATGCTATCCTTGCACTTTGAGTAGAACTGTTGACGGGATACTGGATCCTCAATTGTCTTCATCACAATCTTATTGCGACCCATGAAATTAAATGATGCAAACTAGAATTGGAAGTTAGATGCAATGTTGTTCTTCAATAAACTGAGAAATATATAGATCAACACAAAAGAAAAGGAAAAAGTTATCTGAAAGAATTTAATGAAATAACATGTCAGTCTTAAGTTAAAACAGTTAATATGTTACAATCTAATAAATAATCAAATATTTTTTTTGGAAGAAACGACTTTCAACATATGCATACAATTGATTAACAAAAATTTGTGGGTGGTAACTTGTTGAGAGGAAAATAAAAATAACTTCTAAGCTCCTTCTTTCACATAATGATGTTAGACAAAGTCCTATTTACTACTTTCCCTAAAATTTTAATGGCAATATGATATAATTTTAGTCTATAGAAGAATTAATATTTTTATATCTTAAGATAAGTACAAGGTGCGTGGGTAAATTGTTAAAAGAATGAAAAAAGTCACATATTAGTGATTCATGAGATGGGTAGACTCCTTATAAGGCTTGAACAATCCTCCTCCCTTTGAGGTAGCTTTTGGGGTGTGAGTTAGGCTTAACGCATAATTTCACACAAATCACCTTTAATAGGATTAAAATTATACTCCCTCTGTACTAATTTATGTGTCACTTTTTGTTTTTCGAGAGTCAAGTAGTTTAAGTTTGACAAAACATTTGTGCATGAAATCTTTAATTTTTTTAATGAAATTTATATATTTATAAACCATGTAAAGAGTACTATAAATCACAATAATTGTAAATTTAAAATAGTTAAAAGATATATCAAAACTGTCAAAGATATATTTTTTTGAATCTCGAATTCTTAAAAGTGTTACACAAATTGAGACAGAGGGAGTATATTCGAAAAACAAATTTATGTCAACATAGAGTAAAACAATTTCTTTTAGTATGATTGTAGCATTGCACTATAGGGAAACTAAAATATGTGGGTCAAAGTCAGATTCAAGATGTTAAATTCATAGGTTCTAAATTTTAAAATCGATTGAGGCCAACATATTTTTATTGTTAGGTGAGTTTTTGACACAAATATAAAGTTTGAATCAATCCTACTGAGGTACAGCTGAATCGATAACTTACAGTGTAGATTTGCCTAACTAATGATGAAACATGATACTTAATAATGATACAACTAAAAATAGTATAAGAAAAAAAATTGGTCATATCATTTGGCTGTGTGACATCCTCCTCTCTTGTTTGTCAACTTTAGCCTTGACCTAACAATAAAATATGTGATCACAACTTATCATTTTTTTCTAAAGTTTATCTACATATATTTTTAAATAGTAGATAAATTTGCGAGAACTAGTGACACATGGTTGGAGATTCTTGGTATCTTTCTCTATATTCTATAAGCAACCCTTTTTGTTATAGGGTTCAAACTCGAATCATGCACTCAACTCATAACATGTCGTGCTCCGACCAATATACCATACAAACGGAGGAAATTCATACATTGAGTTATTTATATACCTATTAAAAATATAGCTTAAAACTTTATCATTGACCCCTTGGATGGAAATTATCAGCTCATACTGAATGGTGGACTTATGATTAAAATAAACAAACTTAAGATTATTGAATGTGAACTGAGAAAGTCATAAAGTCTAGCTAACATCAACCGCCACAAACTCACTTCTCAAGATGCAAGTATTTATCATCATTGCATGAATAATGCTACGTTCACTCCCTTCGTAAAACAATTGTATTTTGAATTGAAGTAATGCAAACTCGTTTTCCAACTATATCATATATAGGATTGTTTGGAAAGATACCTGGTTGCTGTTAAAATTAACATTTTTTTGGAACAGTGAGTGTGAAGTAACATCATATAAGCCAAAAAATGTCAACTTTCAAAAACTCACACTCAATTACCTAATGTGGCGAGCACCTCAAAGAAATATTTGAATCTTTGTTCAAATAAAGCTATGTAAGCCCCTTGTGAAAAGGAATGATCATTTGTATTGGAAAAACTCCACTTCTTGGTAATAGCTCAACAATTGATCTACCTGAAAACATGTATTTTTCTCATGTTCAAGGAAAGTTTATGCGTATTTTATGTGTTCTTTTCGAGATTAAATATAGAAAATCAGAACTCTTTCACTATTCGATACACATTCGTACTGCTTCACATGTTGAATTGACTTGTATACTATCCAAGGCTCAAAGAGCTCCCATCACTTTCCTTTATCATCAACAAGTTTGTTGTTTTTTCCTTTTTTTCTCTTTCCCGCATTCATCTTACTCGATAAATTAAATTTTTCTTGATACTTCAAAAGGCTTCAAAGAGTTCCCATTACTTTCTATTATCATCAATAAGATTTACCTATGCTTTGATTTTCACTTTCGTGCATTTGTCCTACTCCACACATTAAATATCCCCCAATACTTTTGATCGTAAAGAAAAATCTAGAAATTAGGTAGAAAAATATCTAAGGAGGAATAAGATTCTTTCAATGATTAAACGTACCGATTATGACTTCTATTAGTAACTAATCTTCCTATAACTAACAACCAGAGGATTAGTTATAACTAACTCATGAAAAGACTGTTGAATCCATCCCATTTTTTGGTCAACTTTAGCTATTCAATTGCTACAAGCAATTGTTAAAAAAGAATAGTAATTGGAGGTTAAAATAAAAGATTTGGTGGTTGGAAAATTGGTAAGATTTGCAACCATTATTGACTTTAATATATTTACCTATGTCATTAGTGACATAGGCATGGTTTTATCTTTCAATAAATAGAGCATTCTTGCTCATTTGTAGAACACACCAAATTAGAGAGAAAAATCATTTTGAGAGAAAAGTGAGGTATTCCATAGACTATACAAGAAAAATAGTCTGTGAAGAAAAATAAAGTGTAAGCGATATTTTAGTAAGGTGGAAACCAAAAGAGTGTTCTTCCTTTTGAGTGTGCAGTAGTCACTTTGAGTATTGTATTCGTGACTACACAGTGTAAAATTCCTTACTATATTAATATCAGTTACTCCTCTTGGCCCGTGGTTTTTTCCCTTATTTAGAAGAGTTTCCACGTAAAATACTTGGTGTCGTTATTTTCCAATTTTTTTCCATTACTTTTAACATATATATTATTTTGTTTATCCGCATTTTCCCAGGAAACTGGTATCAGAGCCAAGGTTTTATCTGAGTATGCTTTGTGGTTGCAGCACAGTCTGAACTTCCACATTAGAGAAGATTTACTTTGATTTGAGATAACAATATTTTTTTGGGAAAAACAATGGAAGTCAACACAAGTAGAATGGTTACTTTGAATGTTGTTAATTATTCCATTTGGAAGGGGAAAATGGAAGATTTCTTTATGTCAAGAAATTTTACAAAACCAGTATTTACCACTGTAAAGCCTGATAATAAAACAGATGAAGAGTGGAATCTGTTGCACAGACATTTTTGTGGATTCATTAGGCAATGGGTCGACGATAGTGTGTTGAACTATATTTCTGGGGAGACACATGCTTGAACCCTATAGGATCATCATGAATGTTTGTATGCTCGGAAGACTGGCAATAACAAAATGTTCTTAATAAAGCAGATGTTGAGTTTAAAGTATCATGATGGTTATTCGATTACAAACCATCTAAATAATTTTCAGGGGATCATGAATCAGTTATCTGCTATGGGCATCAAATTTGATGAAGAAATTCAAGGCTTGCTTCTACTTGGTTTCCTACCAGACTCTTGGAAAACATTTAGAACTTCGTTGTCAAATTCTGCTTCAAATGGTGTGATTTCTATGGATTCCGCCAACAGTAGTGTCTGAATGAAGAGATAAGAAGAAAAATTCAAGGTTCTTCTTCATTGGATGTCCGGATAACTTGCCCCAGGGAGAGAAACAAAACTCGTAGTTCGCAGAATAGAGAACAAAACAGGAGCAAATCCAGAGGCAGACTTAAGGATATTGAGTGCTATTATTGTGGTATGAAAGGGCACACAAAGAAGTTCTGCAGGAAGTTGAAGAGGAAAAACAAAAACAAAGAGGAAACTAAAGAAAATGGCAACGAAAATTTCCTAGCCACCGTCACCACCGAAGACCTTGTTACCATTCTTGATGCAGACATGATAAATGTTGCTTATGATTAGTTGATATACCGTGGTTTCACGGTATAATTAATACTTTTTCCTTAAGTTTAGTGTGTCCGAAAGCCTTTTTGTGCTAATTTTGATATAAGTTTCTCTTTGTTTTGCAGGAAATCTGTCCAAAGCTGAATGCGGAGATTTTGAGCGAAAAATGCAGAAGAGACCACCTACGGAGCTTATGACGGTCCGTCGTGCCTGTGACGGTCCGTAGGTGGCAGCGTAGTGCAGCTGCTGAAGGAAGATGGGGAAGTCTGACCAAGTGTGGGATTACGAAGCTTGTGGCGGTCCGTCATGGCTATGACGGTCCGTCCTGCAGGTTCGTCGTGAAGTTCAGAGAAGTGATCCCAGTACCCAGATTCCGAGAGTTGAAGTATTGTGGAACGAAGACCCTCGACGGACCGTTGTGCCTATGACGGTCCGTCATACTTGCCGTTGCTGTCGAGGGGAATGAAGAAAACAGCAGAAGAAATTGCACAAGTATGGGACGACGGAGTCCACGACGGTCCTTTGTGACCACGAAGGTCCGTCGACCCAGCCGCGTTTTGGCAGATTTCCAGCAATTAGAATTCTTGTTTAATTAGGTTTTTGTTTTTTTATAAATAGTTCGAAAAACCTCGTTTTTGAGGTTAGACACCAGATAGTTAGACTCTTAGATTGTTAAAACTCCGTATTGGTAAACATTGTATTGTGAGATTCTTGATAATCATTAGACTTTTCGTGAGATTATTGATTACTTTGAGAATTCTTGCAAGTGATTTTTGGTGATTAATCAAGCAATCTTTTGGACTTTATTCTTTCTCATTGAAGTAAGTACATGAATTCTTATTTAATATATTTGAGTATTGTGTTTATGGCTATGAGTAACTAAACTCCATAACTAGGGTTGTGGGAACCATAGGCAAATAATGAGATAAACCCTAGCTAAAATAACAATTCTAGAATAGTGTCTTGCATGTATTAATAATTCTTTCGCTTAGAAGTCTTTTTAACGGATGATCAACGTTAGAACTCGCCTTAATGCTACTTGCCGGACCAAGGAGGTAGATAATAGGAAAAGAATTATTAACATAGATTTAGTGTAGACTATCTAATAGGCTAGTATTGATTGGTACGAGGTAATAACTTAGTCAAATATCGAATACGATGCTTAATATGAGGTAAAGATAAGGGTTAGGATAGCAACACACGTAGCCGGACCAAGGTGCGGAGTGAGATTTTCTAGATGCCGGACCAAGGATTTAGAAATACATAACTTATCACTTTGCATGCAAGATACTAGGAAAGAATTGTTATAGTTAGAATTATCAAGTTATTAACCTGTGGGGAACACGTAAACCCTAGTTACTTTGATTAATTGATTAAAATCCAACTTTCAAAGCTGTTAAGTGTCTCTTTCAATTTCGTTAGTTATTTTTACTCATTAAGAAATACAAACCCCCCTTTTTATGTTTTTACTTTCTAAGGAAGTCATCAACCGAACAATAGTAATAACAGGTTGAAGTTAAGTCTAGACTATTTTCCTCGTGGGAACGATCCCAACCTCACTAGTTGGGTTATTTACTTGACACGACCGCTTTACTTCTTATTTGAGAAGTAAGTTTGAGCGTATCAAATTTTGGCGCCGCTGCCGGGGAATATAGCTTTTAGATTAACTTGAACTTATTACTATAGTTTAGTTGATATTTTCTTGATTTTACTTTGTTTTATTGTTTTTGATTTCTTTTCAGAACTATCCTCCTTGTATGCCAAATACACGGAGAGGAAGAGAACCGTTGTTTCCCTACGATCACGAGTTAGAGCGTACACTGCGCAATATGAATCGTAATTTGGGAATAAATGATGAGGATCCGAACCAGAACATCCCAGCTCCGGTTGATGTTCATGGTCAGATGTTACCCGATGCTCCGGGTGAACATCAACAGAGGGGACAAAATCCCGCTCCACGGCCCCAAGCATACTACAGAGGCTATGATGACATAGCAGATTCGGATGGGCCACTGGTTTTGCCTCCTCTACCCACAGGCCACACTTTTGTGGTAACTAGTAGTCTGATGCAAATGCTCACTGCCAGAGGTTTGTTTTCAGGGCTACCTTCTGAGGATCCACATGCCCATATAGCTAAGGTAAGGGCAGTGTGTAAAAGTTGTGTGGGGAGGCCTGATTTGGATCTAGATGTAATAGGGCTCAGAGTGTTTCCTCTCTCACTGACGGGAGAGGCTGCTATTTGGTTCACTGAGCTCCCATACAACTCCATCTTTACTTGGAATCAACTAAGGGATGTCTTCTTAGCACGCTACTATCCGGTCTCCAAGAAACTAAACCACAAAGACAGACTAAATAACTTTGTGGCAATACCAGGAGAGTCAGTTAGTAGTTCTTGGGATAGATTCACCTCCTTTTTGAGAAGTGTTCCAAATCAACGTATAGATGATGAGTCGCTAAAGGAACACTTCTATCGGGGACAGGATGATAACAACAAAGCGGTGTTGGACACTATAGCAGGTGGATCTTATGGAGAATGCCCTTATGTTGAGATTGCTGAAAAATTAGAAAAAATCTCCCGAAATAACAAGGCTTGGAGTACTAGGAAGTCTTATACAAGGAGAAACACCTTCGCAGTGCAGTCCACTCACAACCCAGCCACAGATGAGATTCGTGAAGAAATGGCTCAGATGAGAACTGAGCTTGGGTTGGTACTAAAACATGTCATAGGGGGTGCCAAAAGGATAAATGCAGTCAACTACTTGGCTAAACCACCACCTCCTAATGATGAGTGCTATTATGCGGAGGACACTTATGCAGTAAATGAGCAGATGGGGGGTTTCCGACCAAGCGCCCAAGGCTCAAATCAAGATAATTGACGCCAAGGTCAAGGGAACCAAGGTCGGAACTATGGTAACTACATTCGTGAGGTTCATTATGTCCGAGATGGAAACTACAACCGCGACAACAACTTTAACAGGGGTAACTATGCTAATAGAAACGACAGGAATGGGCCCTATGTCCCTCATCAAAATCGTGAAGTTACTCCTAGGGATGGTGGAGATAGTATGGCGCGAGTTGAGGATATGTTGCACAAAATGATGAGGAGGTTCGATGCTAGTGATGAGCACATTAAAGAGTTAAGGGGTGATTTAGCTAGTATTGGGCAAAAAGTTGATACACATGCAATTTCGATTAAACAGATCGAATTGCAAGTGGCACAATTATCTGCGACAGTGAACACACGGCAACCGGGCACTCTTCCTAGCAACACTGTCCAAAATCCAAAGAATGATGCGCACTGTATGGCAATCACTACGCGGGGTGGTAGGCAAACCATTGACCCACCTATGCCATCTGCTGAGAAAAATGTGAAAAAGGATAATGATAAGGTGGTAAAGGGTAGTGGTGAAGCAGAGGAAAGTAATGGAAAAGATG
>NC_028642.1:38041581-38042296 GCF_001406875.1 Solanum pennellii | reverse complement strand
CGACCTTCAACATTTGTAGGACCATGAGGCAGAGTGGTGAGCTCCAATCGGTATCTGCCATATCCCACAAAGAAAAGATGAAGAAGGAGACTGAACAGAAAAATGCAAAACAAGAGTTTATGGTTGGGGATTTGGTGCTTGTAGGTAGTTCAGGGTCGCCTTGTCTTCCGGGCAAGCTCAAGTCCAAATGGATTGGCCCTTACTTGATCACCCAAGTATTCCCTCATGGAGCAGTTGAGTTTAAAGCCAAGGAGGGAGTGTGGTTTAAGGTGAATAGAGATAGAATAAAACTCTATTTTGGGCATAAAGCATCGGGGAATAAAGTAATAGAGGCAAACCATCTTGATGAAGGCTGAGTAATCAAGTGTCCCCAGTCGTGCCGCGACATTAAGTCAGGCGCTTGTTGGGAAGCAACCCAATTCTTGTCGTTTTTTTAGTAAAGATAGCATTTTTCTACTAATGTGTTTTTAAATTCACAGGCACATCACTAGGAAATTCTGCAGAAAACTACTCCGCAGCAGTCACTGACGGATATATCGACGGACCGTTGCGCCTACGACGGACCGTCGTATGCATCCGTCGTCCAGGTACGTTTTTCTGCTATTTTGAAATTAGAGCACACACGACGGAACCAACGACGGGTCGTCACAAATGCGACGGACCATCGTCGGGGAACCGTCGCGTGATTAATGAATTATACCCGACCCGACCCGGC
>NC_028642.1:38036910-38040330 GCF_001406875.1 Solanum pennellii | reverse complement strand
TTTTGCATTGCTAGTTTCCTAGGTAGTTGGGATAGACAAATATAGGTCCAAAACACTACAAGACCATGTGGGTTCATCGGGGATGCATAGAGTACCCCCATTTCTGTCACTGTTATGCAGAATGATACTCCGATGACGGACCGTCATACACACGACGGACCGTCGTAGGGTCCGTTCCAAAAGCCCTAGCACCCTGCCCAACGGACACATGTGACGGACCGTCGTCTCCTGCACAACCGTTCCGGTTGTCAGAGACCCTATTTCTAAGGGTCTCTCATTTTTTTCCCAAGTGTCCTTCAACGGACACATGTGACGGACCGTCGTAGCCACGACGTTCCGTCCTGCACGACCGTCATGATGGTCAGAGATCCCTCTGCTAAGGGTCTCCAATATTTTTCTAAGTGTCCTACGACTGGCACCTACGACGGACCGTCATACCCACGACGGTCCGTCGTGCACGACCATCATGATGGTCAGAGACCCCTCTGCTAAGGGTCTCCAATATTTTTCTAAGTGTCCTATGACGGACACCTACGACAGACCGTCGTACCCACGACGGTCCGTCCTGCATATACAGTCATGCTAGTCAGAGATTCTCCTTCAGGGTTCTTTATATATACATAGACAAAGTAAAACACGACGGACCTCATGACGGTCCGTCATAGCCACGACGAGTCGTCATCTGGCCTGTCGTGTGATACAGTTTCAATATCAGTGACACACTATTTTCAATGTTTTATTTCCTATGGTTTTTCCTCTCTTGTTTGCCACTACTCATACTAATATTGATCCTTTACAGGTACTATCTACTATGGCACCCAAGAAAGACCGCACCTACGCACGCGGGCGATCGAAGTCTGTCGCCCCGTCTGCCCGCATGGTCATCGGCTCTGATGATGAGCGGGACCCTGAGTACGTGCCCCCAGGCACTTCCGCCCCTTCCCGTGCTGCACGTGCTCCCAGAGCCACACCCAAAAAGGTGGCGTCTGGCGTAGTCACTGCCTCCCAGTCTGATGAGGAGCGCACACTGACCGGCACACCCTCTCGGTCAGCCACAAATGAGGAAGGAGCGTCTGGCTCCTTAGGAGTATCCTGGTCCGAGGAAGCCTCTGGCTCTGCTGAGGTTCCCGCACCCGCCACCGTTGCAGCGTCGGCCTCGTCTGAGGAGGCTGACAGTTCAGACTCTAAATCCGGCTCACCAGCTCCGGTCCCCACACCTTCCACTGACTAGCCCCACCGGTGGTGTGTCGACGGGCAGTTTCAAGTCTACTCCGACGCTAAGTTCCTGAACGATAAAGGAGTGATGACTCGAACACTCACCTTGGAGCGGCGGGTACTTACAAGGAGCCTCCCAACGATTCCTGAGATCTACAATCTCTTCACCAGGTATCGCTTGGAGAGGACAGCACGTCCGTTGGGACGAGACAACAAAGAAATGGTCCGAGAGTTCTACGCATCCTACGTAGCGACTCTCCGATCACAGATCGATAGGCGGGCTGCCCCCGCTAAACAGGCCCCATTGGAGCAGGTCCGAGTCCGGGGCGTACAGGTTGACATTTCCTTGCCAGCCATCCGCCGGTTTCTATACGGCGAGTGTATTGATGCTTCTCGGACCCCCCTCACCGCCGAGTTCGACTACCGCTGGCAGATAGTCAAGGATGGCCAGTTCTTGCGCGAGCCAGCACTAAGGGAGACCACCAAGAGGTGGATGGCCCTGCACCTGTCAGCAGATGGAGAGGGTGCCGATTGGGTGACTGAGCCGAAGGGGGCCATCAAGAAGGCCAACCTCACGTTCACAGCTAAGTTCTTGTGGTTGCTTGTCCGTCACTGCCTCTCCCCCACAGCTACTGACTACATCGTTACCTAGGAACGAGCAGTGTTGATGGTATCGATGATAGCCGGGTTCGAGGTCGACTTCGCATGGCTTCTCCAGGCAGTCATGCACGATAGGGCATTCAAGGTCACTACCACCTACCCCTTTCCGTGCATGATCTTTTCCCTTTGCAGGTCCGCAGGTGTGCCCATATGGCACATAGATCAGCTGAAGACCCCGCAGGGCACCGTTGACGTCGGCCTCATCAGAGACGAGGCCAATGAGTTGGCCCCACGCAGAGGGCCCCATCCAGAGCTGCCCCCACTTGCTGATGATCTTGCTGATACGGTAGCCCAGGCCCGCACAGCTACATAGGCGTCCACTGATACTACCTTGGTCGAGTCTATCCTGGGTAGTAGCACAGCCCCGAGCTCCTCTCGCACAGCCCCTCTACCGACACTGGTCCCGCTTGCAAGGGTCAAAAAACTAGAGGCACAAATGGCCACTCTTCTGCAACATATCCAGCCGTGGATGCAGAAGTCGATTGCTGAGTCCGAAGAGCGCCTAGAGAGGAAGATGGTGCAGTTTACAGAGCGCTGCTGAGGTTAACCAGCGCCTGGATGCCTTTGAGTTGCGAGTGCTAGCCCGACCAGCCCCCCGGTGGATATGGCGACTCTTCAGGCTGCAGTCGACAGTCTTCGTACAGACATCGACACGATCTTAGAGGCTAGGGTGCCGGAGTCTGAGGCCCCTCCTGTCGAGCCTGCTGAGGACACGGTGTTGGCGGCCCTTTTTGCTACATCTGACATTCCACCACCTCCCCCTCGAGAAAGTGCCAAGAGGCGTAGGGGTCGAGCAGAGGACGAGGCGCGAGTAAGGAAGAAAGAGCGCCGAGATATGGAGAATGCGTGGAGAGCCTCACTTGCTGAGGAGGCGGCGCACCAGATGAGAGCGTCAGAGTTAGCGGCTGGGGCGTCTAGCTCCCGCATTGTAGATGTAGCTGGACGCACTACTGATGGTGCGGTTGTTGCTGAGGACACCACTGAGGGTGTCCAGATTGCAGAGGACGTGGGTTCCGGGGAACCGGACCCACCATCTTGCTGATCGACGGCGCTTTGCGCCACAGGTTTGCTTCACCTACCACTCTAGTATTTACATTTTTATGCATTGGGGACAATTGCATGCTTTTTGTTGGGGGTGGGGTAAATGGATAGTTAGTGTTAGGGTGAAGTCTGAGTAGCCCAATTCACTATCCTCTTTTGGGGTTTTCTTGCCTGTGTTCTTTTTCCCCAAAAGACTGATTACTTTTTCTGTTGAACCGGCATGTTTATATCTTTTGTACATAGTTTAAATCTGGAGCATGATGGCTAAAATGATATCCTGATAAACTGGAAAACAATCCATGATAGGCATAGTAACTGATAATTGTGTGGCTCTAAGCATGAAATAGAGTTACACCATTGCATTACCCTAAGTCTTAAATTCGAACTAGGTGTCTGACAATCTGGTATAGTGATGAGATGTCAAGTGAGTGTGAGGAGAATTTGAATAGTCCACTATTAGTACTGAGCTAGAACTTGCCTGGTTAGTCCTGCTGAAAGTAAGGT
>NC_028642.1:37976828-38035370 GCF_001406875.1 Solanum pennellii | reverse complement strand
ATAACTTATCACTTTGCATGCAAGATACTAGGAAAGAATTGTTATAGTTAGAATTATCAAGTTATGAACTTGTGGGGAACATGTAAACCCTAGTTACTTTAATTAATTGATTAAAATCCAACTTTCAAAACTGTTAAGTGTCTCTTTCAATTACGTTAGTTATTTTTACTCATTAAGAAATACAAACCCCCCCTTTTTATGTTTTTACTTTCCAAGGAAGTCATCAACCGAACACTAGTAATAACAGGTTGAAGTTAAGTCTAGACTATTTTCCTCGTGGGAACGATCCCAACCTCACTAGTTGGGTTATTTACTTGACACGACCGCTTTACTTCTTATTTGAGAAGTAAGTTTGAGCGTATCATTAGTCAAGCTGGGATATGGACACTGGGGCCGCATCTCATGTGACATCAAGGAAGGATTTTTTCTCTTCCTATACTCCTTGTGATTTTGGAACCTTGATTATGGATAATGAGACTGTTTGTAGGGTGGTTGGTATTGGTACAATTTGTTGGAAAACTAGTGTTGGAACTAAACTAGTTTTGAACAATGTGAAACATGCTCCTAATTTTCGTTTGCACCTGATTTTTGTTGGTTTTTTAGATGATGAAGGATATGTTAGTACCAACGCTGATTTGAAAAATGGAAGCTCATTAAGGGTTCCTTGGTTATGACTCGTGGTAACAAACGTCGTGGTGTATACTAGACTACGGCCTCTACTTGTATTGATATGGTGACTGCGGTTGAGAGTGGTAACTCTTCAACGTAATGGCATAAGAGACTTAGACACATCAGCGAGAAAGGATTCAGAAGAAGTTTTTGTCAAATTTCAGAAGTACTAAATTAGAAAAATGTGAGCATTGCTTGGCTGGTAAACAAAATAGAGTTTCCTTTAAGTCCTACCCTCCTTCGATAAAGACGGAGTTGCTTGAGTTGGTGCACTCTGATTTATGTGTTCCAATGAAGACAAAGACATTGGGTGTTGCACTCTACTTTTTCACCTTCATTGATGATTGCTCGAGAAAACTTTGGGTCTATGTCTAGAAGACTAAAGACCAAGTATTAGGTGTCTTTAAGCAGTTTCAGGCTTCAATTGAAAGAGATACTGGAAAGAAATCGAAGTGTATTCGTACTAATAATGGTGGTGAATATTGTGGACCATTTGACAAATACAACAAGCATCAAGGTATTAGACACCAGAAGACTCCTCCCAAGACTCCTCAACTTAATGGTTTGACTAAGAGAATAAATAGGACCTTGATGGAAAGAGTTAGATCTTTGCTATCTAAAGCAAAGTTGACGAACTCATTTTGGAATGAGGCTTTATTGAACGCTGCACATGTTATTAATCTATCTCCTGCTTTTGGTTTGCAAAGTAATGTACCAAATAGTGTTTGGTACGGAAAGGATGTTTCCTATGACCATTTGAGAGTATTTGGTTGCAAAGCTTTTGTACATGTGCCAAAAGATGAGAGGTCAAAGTTGTCAAGACAAAGCAGCATCTTCATTGGATATGGCCTTGATGAATTTTGTTACAGGCTATATGATCCAATTGAAAAGAAACTTGTGAGCAGCCGTGATATTATTTTCATGGAGAATCAAACAATTGAAGATATTGACAAAGCGGAGAAGCTAGAATCTTCAAGATTTAATGGTATAGTTCATCATAATGAAGTTCCTCACACAAGTATGGATGATGTTGTTGGGCTTGATAATTATGGTGGCCCCCAGAATCATGTATCGAATCAACATGTTGATGTTGATAATAACAATGATACTGTTATTGATGATCCTGTTGCTCATGAAGTTGTGGAGGAATCAAATATTTCGCCTAGGAGGTCCACAAGACAGTGGTTTCCTTCCTCCCATTAGTCACCAATGAGTATGTGTTACTCACTGACGGGGGAGAACCTGAATGTTATGAGGAGGCCATGGAAGATGAGAATAAGGATTAATGGATTCAAACCATGCAAGATGAGATGAAGTCTCTGCATGAGAACAACACTTATGAGTTGGTAAAATTGCCTAAGGGCATGAAAGCTTTGAAGAACAAGTGGATGTTCAAAGTTAAAGTTGAAGAACACAACTTGAAGCCCAGGTACAAAGCTAGATTGGTTGTTAAAGGATTTGGTCAAAGGAACGGTATTGACTTTGACGAAATATTTTCTCTTGTTGTGAAAATGTCCTCGATTCACAAGTTCTAGGTTTGCCTGCTAGTCTTAATTTAGAGATTGAGCAGATGGATGTGAAGACGGCTTTCCTTCACGGTGACGTAGAATAAGAAATTTATATGGAACAACCCATGGTAAAGAAAATTTTGTGTGCAAACTCAGAAAGAGTCTATATGGCCTAAAGCAAGCTCCTAGACAGTGGTTCAAGAAGTTTGTATCTGTTATAGGGGAGAAAGACTATAAGAAAACTTCATTTGATCATTGTGTATTTGTACAAAAAATTTCTAACCAGGATTTTTTCATCCTTTCGTTGTATGTGGATGATATGTTTATTGTGGGAAAGAACTTCCAAGATTGACGAGCTGAAGAAATAGTTGTGTAAGTCTTTTTCTAAGAAGACTTGGGTCATGCCAAACAAATTTTGGGCAAGAGAATTACTCATCTCAGGGATGAAAAGAAGATTTATTTGTCCCAGAAGAAGTACATTGAACGTATACTAGAGCGCTTCAATATGAAGAATGCTAAGCCTGTTAGCACACCTCTTGATGGTCATATGAAGTTGAGCAAGAAGATGTGTCCTACAACTAAAGAGGAAAAAAGAGAGCATGGCCAAAGTTCCATATTCCTCCGCCGTCAAAAGTCTAATGTATGCAATGATGTGAATTAGACCTTATATTGCTTACGCAGTTGGTATTGTCAGCAGATTTCTCAAAAATCCAGGAAAAGAGCATTGGGAAGCTGTGAAATGGATACTCAGGTATCTTTAAGGAATCTCAAATGAATGCTTGTGTTTTGGAGCGTCGAATCAAATCTTGAAAGGCTATACAGATTCTGATATGACAGGTGACCTTGATAACAGAAAATCCACTATTGGATATTTGTTTACTTTTTTAGGGGGAGCTATATCCTGGCAGTTAAAGTTAAAGAAGTGTGTTGCACTATCTACGGCTGAAGCTGAGTATATTGCGGCTACTGAAGCCGGCAAGGAGATGATATGGCTAAAGTGATTTCTGCAGGAGTTTTGTTTGAATCAGATGGAGTATATTGTCTATTGTGACAGCTAAATTTCTATAAACGTGAGTAAGAACTCCATGTACCATGCAAGAACAAAACATATTGACGTCAGATATCATTGAATTTGTGAGGAAGAGGAGAGTAATTCATTTCACGTCAAAAATATCCACACAAGTGAATATCCTGCAGACATGCTGACAAAGACGATACCGAAAGACAAGTTCGAGTTGTGCAAAGAGTTTGTGGTTATGAGCTCTCTCTAAAGAAAATGAAGATATCTCCTTTAATTGAATGGGTCTGGAGGGGGAGACTTGTTGAATTCATCCCATTTTTTTTCAACTTTAGCTATTCAATTGCTATAAGCAATTCTTAAAAAGGAATAGTAATTGGAGTTGAAAGTAAAAGATTTGGTGGTTGGCAAATGGTAAGATTTGCAACCAATTTTGACTTTTCTATATTTACCTATGTCATTAGTGACATAGGCATGGCTTTATCCTTCTAAAAATAGAGCATTCTCTCTAATCTGTAGAACACACCAAATTAGAAAGAAAAATCGTTTTGAGAGAAAAGTGAGGTATTCCATAGACTATACAAGAAAAATAGTCTGTGAAGAAAAAATAGAGTGTAAGAGATATTTTAGTAAGGTCGAAACCAAAAGAGTTTTGTTACTTTTGAGTGTGTAGTAGTCAGTTTGAGTATTGTATTCGTGACTACACAGTGTAAAATTCTTTACTATAGTAATATCAGTTGCTCCTCTTCGCCTGTGGTTTTTTCCCTTATTCAGAAGGGTTTCCACGTAAAATTCTTGGTGTCGTTATTTTCACATTTTATTTCCATTACTTTTACCATATATATTGTTGTGTTTATCCGCATTTCCCAACAAAGAGTACATTGCCCTTAACTGATCCTAACAGTGTTACCTAACTACCATTTCTTTCTTCATATCACAACACTACCCTTCAAGCTAGGTAGTGCAAAGACATTTAACATTTCTAGCTTAGATATAAGATGGTCATGTTGTAGTCTAGATAGACCTTTAGTTAACATACCAGCAGGTTGTTCTTTGGTAGGTAGATAGTTTACTATGATTCATCCTTGTGGCAACATATTCCTTATAAAATGATAGTCAATCTCAATATATTTAGTCCTCTTGTGGTACACTGGATTTTCAGCAATTTGTGTTGCAGCTTTGCTGTCACAATACAGTTGAACTGGTACTTGTACTTCACCGCCTACTTCCTTTAGTACTCATAGTGACAAGACTAGTTCAAATACAATAGAGGCAAGACTCCTGTATTTAGCTTTTGTTGAGCTCTTTGAACCTGTAGTTTGTTTCTTGGCTTTCCATGACACTAGAGAATTTACCACTTGGATCATATAGCTTGTTACAAATGTCCTGGTTATTGGACAAGAGGCTCATTGAACATCACAAAATGCAGTGACCCTCTTATAAGATGTACAAGCTCATAGTAATCCCTGTTTAGGTTGTCTTTTTAGATATCTGACCACCCTTAGTGCAGCATCCATGTGTGACTCTTTCGTTGTTGCAAAAATTGATTTGAAATCTGAGTGCTAAAGAATTATCAGGTCTTGTCATGTTGAGATATAGTGCAGTATCCCTATCAATATTCGATACTTTGTTGAAACTATCAAAAGGTCATCTGAGTCCTTCTGTCCCTTGTGTATATGATCATAATACCACTTAGATGTTAGTTTGACATTAATATCTAAGTTCTATTATAAGTTCAAGGGCATACTTGCTTTGATGCATTAATATACCATTTGCTGACCTAATGAACTCAATTCCTAAAATAATATTTCAGCTCTCCTAAGTCCATTTGAAATTCTTGTTGTAGTGCCTTCTTTGTCTTTTCAATCAAGAACACTTCCAGTTATAAACATATCATCTACATACACAAGTACAACAACCATTCCTTATTCTTATTTCTTAATGAACATAGATTAGTCATCTGAACTTTTTTTGAACCTGAGTGTGATGAGATCTACTGTCAGCTTATGATTCCACTGTCTTGGAGATTTTTTGAGTCCATATAGAGACTTTCTTAATCTACGCACCTTCTCCCCTTGGCTGAGAAACCCCTAAGGTGTGTGTGTGTTTGTGTGTGTGTATATATATATATATATATCATCCAAATTACCCTGAAAGAAGGCATTAAACACATCCATCTGATGATATGCCAATGTCTAGAGGCTGCCAAAGCAACCAACCTTGGCTTGAACATTTCTATATCACCGGTAGATTTGTACTTGACTTTGTATATCCTTGAACAACCTATATGCCTCTTCCCTCTTGGTAAGTCAGTGAGTTCCCAAGTTTGTTACTCTCCAAAGCTTGTATCTCAGTCAGCATAGCATCCAGCCACCATTTATCTTTGATGGCTTCTGCATATGACATAGGTTCTTTAACAGTGGAAGTAGCAGGAATGCAACATTGATAAGAGGGGGACAATGTTGGGAAAACGCGGACGAACACCAAAATATATATGGTAAACGTAATGGAAATAAAATGGGAAAATAACGACGCCAAGAATTTTATGTGGAAACCCTTCTGAATAAGGGAAAAAACTACGGGCCAAGAGGAGCAATAGATATTACTATAATAAGGAATTTTACATTGTGTAGTCACGAATATAATACTCAAACTGACTACTACACACTCAAAAGTAACAAAACTCTTTTGGTTTCGACCTTACTAAAATATCTCTTACACTCTATTTTTTCTTCACAGACTATTTTTCTTGTATAGTCTATGGAATACCTCACTTTTCTCTCAAAATGATTTTTCTCTCTAATTTGGTGTGTTCTACAAATAAGCAAGAATGCTCTATTTATAGAAGGATAAAACCATGCCTATGTCACTAATGACATATGTAAATATAGCAAAGTCAAGAATGGTTGCTAATATTACCAATTTGCCAACAACCAAATCTTTTATTTTCGACTCCAATTACTATTCCTTTTTAACAATTGCTTGTACCAATTGAATAACTAACGTTGACTAAAAGTTGGATGGATTCAACAGAAAAGTGATCATAGCTTCTGTAATTACACATTGGATACTTTACATCCTTAGTTATACTTAGTGAGATAACGTCCCTCACCCATGTAGGAGTTTCTGTATTTCTGGTAGACATCTTTGTTGGCCCTGGTACTGCAAACTCAACTACATGATCAACTTTATCAGTAACTATATGAGGCACTACATTCCTAATTGCCTGATTAAAGCTATTAGTTACTTCTAGCTTTTGTTGTTCTGTTACTTCCTGCTCTTGCTACTCTATGACATGCATATAATATCCTCTATAATCTAACACAACAGTTTCCTCATCACAGCTTAGTGAAATAGGAGTGGACTCAGTGAAGGCGTGAGACCACTACCCTGAACTATGTACTGTGTTTTCAAATATAGGATGATAATTAGAACCATTCTCATTTGCAAAAGGAAATGTATCTTCACTGAAGATGACATGTGTTATCACAAAGAAGGTCTTATTGGTCAGATTAAAAAAAACATATCCCTTCTAGACTTCTGAATATCCCATATGAAGAACTAGGCTTGATCTTGCCATCAGTTTGACATGTCTGGTGAGATTCTTACCAAGATGAGACAGACCTGGTTGGCTTCCATATAATAACTTCTCAGAAGTAGTTTGATGACCTATCACACTACTTAGTAATCTTTTGATTAGATAAACTGCAACTAAGACATAGTGCCCCCCAAAACATCAAAGGAATGTGTGCCTGCAATTTGAGTGCCCTAGTTACTTCAAGTATATCTCTACGTTTTCTCTCAACAACCCCATTTTGATAAGGGTATATGGACAAGACCTTATGAAATACAAGTAAAAATTGCATTAGCTTTGAGATATGCTCACTTTAGATCGTTGAACCCATTCCATAGCACCCACAAGATACTCCTTATATGCATCAGCTTCTTCCACTGTGTTGATATTCTCCACTTGTGGTTCATAAGAACTGTTAGGTCCAAGGGAACAAATCATTATAAAAGAGCAACACTTTTTAGAATATTTAAAAATAGAGTGAACAACTCTTCAACCTTCTTTTCTCCTTTGCTTCACTTAGTATTTTTTGGAGCTCAGTAAGCTTCTCTTTATGAGCCTATTATAAAAATGCATTAAAAATATATCAAGTTACAGAGTTTTTAGTAATAATAAATATAGGCTTATAATTACTAACTGAAGGAGACCCCCTTTCTAAATATTTCGCTATCAGAGTGATATATTTTAGGTGTTTTTAAGTATACACAATCAACACTAGTGTGGAAACATCAAATATTACCTCAACACTAAAGCACATTGTCCAATCATCAGCATCGTAAAAACACCCAACAAAAATAACAAGAATTACTCAATCATGTAGAAAAGTACTACACGACAAAGAAATAAATCAACAGAAAAGAACTAGAGAAAAGTAGAGTGTCATACGTAGAAATATTTTCAATCATACCTTTTTCAAATTTTTATTGAACGAGACTCTGCATCAAATGTTGCAAAATAAAGTTCATGTTAAGGTCAAATGAAACTCCAAAGATTAGTAAAAGATGTGTAAAATTTAGTATCTCTTCATCTGGATTTGGAGTGGATCTTCATCAATAAAACAAAGCATTTGAGTTAGTCAATTAAATGAAATTGGTGAAGTCTAATTCATGAATTTAACATATTAAAATAAACATACCGTCGATTCAGTTCATTAGGTTGGTTCATTACTTTGATCATAATATCATCAAAACTAAGCGATCAATAGAAATTACATCATATTTTGTATCATAAACGAAACATAGAACATTCAAACATAAAATATCATTCTGGAAATCTCATTAACATTTCTCCACTAGAATAGCTGGTCACTTTACCATTTGGAGAAACCATTAACAGTGCAATATTTGACTTCTTAACAATGTTATCCTTACATTTTGAGTAGAACTATTGATGGGATACTGGATCCTCAATTTTCTTCATCATAATCTTATTGCGATCCATGAAATTAAAAGATGCAAACTAGAATTGGAAGTTAGATGCAATGTCGTTCTTCAATGAACTGAGAAATATATAGATCAACACAAAATAAAAAGGAAAAGTTACCTCAAAGAAATTAATGCAATAACATGGCAATCTTAAGTTCAAGCAGTTAATATGTTACAATCTAATAGACAATCAAATAACTTTTTTTAGAAGAAACAACTTTATACATATGCATACATGTTACAATCTAATAGACAATCAAATTATTTTTTTAGAAGAAACAACTTTCTACATATGCATGAAATCGATGAACGAAATTTGTGGGCAGTAACTTGTTGAGAGGAAAATAAAAATAACTTCTAAGCTCTTTCTTTCACATAATGATGTTAGCCAAGTCATATTTATTACTTTCTTATAATTTTAATGGGAATATGATATAGTTTTAGTGTATAGAAGAATTATATTTTGATATCTTAAGATAAGTACAAGGTGTATGGGCAAATTGTTAAAGAATGAAAAAAGTCTCACATTAGTGGTTAATGAGGTTTGTTCAATTCTCTTCCCTTTGAGCTACATTTTGGGCTGTGAGTTAGGCCTAATACATAATTTCACACAAATCACCATTAATAGAACTAAAATTATACTCCCTCTATACCAATTTATGTGTCACTTTTTGTTTTTCGAGAGTCAAGTAGTTTAAGTTTAACAAAAAATTTGTGCATGAAATGTTCCATTTTTTAATGAAATTTATATATTTATAAACCACGTAAAAAGTAATATAAATCAAAATAATTGTAAATTCAAAATAGTTAAAAGATATATAAAAAATTTGCTGTCAAAGATAGACTTGTTTGAATCTCGAATTCTGAAAACTGTCACATAAATTGAGACAGAGGGAGTATATTCGTAAAAGAAATTTATGTCAATACGGAGTAAAACTATTTCTCTTAGTATGATTATATCATTGCACGATAGGGATATTAAAATATTTGTGTCAAAGTCGAATTCAAGATGTTAAATGCATAGGTTCTATATTTTAAAATCGATCAAGGCCAACATATTTTAATTGTTAGGTGGCTTTTTGACAGAAATATAGAATTTGAATCAAACCTACTGAGGTACGACTGAATTAATAACTTACAATTTAGATGTGACTAACTAATGATGAAACATGATACATAATAATGCTACAACTAAAAATAGTATAAGAAAAGAAAATAGGTCATATCATTTTGTTGTGTGACTTCCTCCTCTTTCGTTTATCAACTTTACCCTTGACCTAACAATAATATGTGATCACAACTTCTAATTTTTTTTTTTATGTTTATCTACTTATATTTTTAAATAGTAGATAAATTCATGAGGACTAGTGACACATGGTTAGAGACTCTTGAATCTTTCTCTATATGCTATTAGCAACCTTATTTGTGATAGGGTTCAATCTCGATTCATGCACTCAACTTATATCATGTCATGATCCGACCAAATATTCCATACAAGCGGAGGAAATTCATACATTGAGTTCTATATATATAACTATTCAAAATATAGCTTAAGACTTTATTATGGACCCATTTAATTGAAATTATCAACTCATATTGAATGGTTAACTTATGATTGAAATAAACAAACTTATGATTATTGAATGTGAACTGAGAAAGTCATAAAATCTAGCTAACATAAATCGTCACAAACTCACTTCTCAAGATGCAAGCATTTATCATCATCGCACGAATAATGCTATGTTCACTCCCTTTATAAAACAATTGTATTTTGAGTTGAAGTAATACAAATTTGTTTTCCCACTATAGCATATGTAGGATTGTTTGTCAAGATACCTGGTTGCTGTTAAAATAGGATTTTTCCCATGAATATGACATGTATTCTTACAAAGAAAAGACCTATTGGTCAGGTAAAAAAGAACATATCCCTTCTAGACTTCTGAACATCTCAGTTTGACATGTCTGGTGAGATTCTTCGCAATGCACAAGAACACTAATGTCCTTAAATGAGACAGACCTGGTTGGTTTCCATATAATAACTTCTTAGAAGTATTTTGATGACCTATCACCCTACTTAGTAATTTGTTGATTAGATAAACTGCAACTAAGACATAGTGCCCCCCAAAACTTCAATGGAATGTGTGCATGCAATTTGTGTTCCCTAGTTACTTCAAGTATATGTCTATGTTTTCTATCAACAACCCCATTTTGATAAAGTTACATGGACAAGACCTCTTGTGTATAATTCCCAACTCTTTGAACAAAGCAGTGCGCACAGAGTTAGCAAAATCAGTCCCATTATGAGACCTTAATACCTTAACATTTCTCCCTAATTGAGTCCTAACATAGTGCATAAATAGTTTAAGAGAAATACAGACATCAGACTTACGTTTAAGTAGAAATACCATTGTATGGAAGTACTTATTACCATAAAAAATTTGTGTTTTATAAGGACCCTAGAAATCAACATGAATCAAATCAAAACAAGTACTTCTTTTTATACTACTTGAAGGAAAACCAGACCTAGCAAGCTTCGAACAAGGGCAGAATGAGAAATTAGAGACTTTACACATACTGTCTTTATTCATATAAAAATTTTTTGCAAGAACTATAGAAGATACATGACCTAATGTTTGATGCCACAACTCCATGTTAGAAAGTACTCTAGGAACAACAATTGTAGACTTCTACTTTTTACTTTCAGTCCCATGTTTGAACTGTATATTGTAGCAAAAAATACAATCCTTATTCCTCTTTACCGACCTCCTTCACCTTTACACTTCAAAGTTCCCAGAAAACATAAAAATGAGGAAAGAAGGTGACTGAACTACCTAGTTCCTTTGTATTTTACTTACGTTCAATAGGTTATGCTGGAACGCAGGTAGGTAAAATATATTTGTAACAACATTGTTAGCTGACAAATCATAATTACCCACAAGAGTAACTTGAGTAGTGTTACCACTAGGAGCATCAAGTTGTGACATAGACCCCTTAGAAATCATATCCAAGTTAGAGACCGCAAGATGTGTAGCACTAGTATCTACAATCCAAATTTTGTTATTTTCATAAACAATAAATGATTTACCTGCAGTATTAACTTTATTGCAACCAAACATAGGCTAATTTGACTTTTGCTAGAACATTTTGAGGATGTGACCATATTGGTCTTTTATGAATTTACATCCTTGAAATAGTTGTTTGACATCTTTCTGAGCTTGGCTTAATGACATAAATCTTTACCCATTCAGCTGCATAATTTCCACCATTACCAATTTGAGACTCATCAACCTTTCTACCCCACTCAGAAATCTGTACATTTGTGTTAATAGCATAAGAGAAGTGAGCCTGGGGTATTGAAGTCTGACCATACTGACCAGACTCACTACCCTGAACCTTTCTTTTAGACTTGAAGTCAGGTACAAACCCAACAATTTTGTAGCAAAACTCCTTGATGTAGCCTCTACACTTGTAGAAATTACAATTTGCACATAATTCTTCTTAAACCTTTGCTCACCCCTGAACTACTAGTTGTGCTCACCCCTGAGCTACTACTAGGTGTTCCTTGTGAAACAATCCGATTCTTCCTTTAAAAAAATGACTCAACCCACCGGCAGCCACCCTTTTTCGGTTGCTGGTTTACAAGCATCTTGTTTATCAGGTGCATTCTACCAACATTGCTGGGATATATTGGGTAAGAATATTTACAAAATGGTACAAGATTTTTTCATATGTAATTCTTTTCCTAAATCCATAACTCACACTAATTTGGTCGCTTTACCTAAGAAGGAACAAACTCGCACTCTTTGTAACTTAAGACCAATTAGTTTGAGTAAATTCATTAATAAGATTATATGTGGGGTTGTTCATGACATAATTGAAGTTTAATCACCTAAATTGATCACCCACAATCAATCAGTTTTTGTTAATGGTAGAAGCATCATAGAAAATGTGCTATTGACACAAGAGATTGTTACTAACATCAGAAAGAGGGGTAAACCATCAAATGTGGTCATAAATCTTGATATGACCAAGGCATATGATACATTATCTTGTTTTCTTATGATGAAAGTTTTAAGAAACATGGGTTTTTCAGAATTGTTTGCTGATTTGATTTGGAAATTGATTTCCAACAACCGGTATTCAATCTTGATCAATGGCCAAACACATGGTTTCTTTGATTCCACTAGGACAGTGAAACAAGGAGACCCTCTATCTCTATCTTTCTTTATATTATTAGCAAACCTGCTTTCAAGGGCCCTAAATACGTTGTTTGACGATGATCAATTTGTGGGATATGGTTTACCAAAATGGAGTGCTAAGCTTAATAAAACTCTCACTGATGCTCAAATTGATGCCACGGTCAGTGATAGTCATATTGAAGAAGAAAAATTTTGAGGCAATCTTCATGTTCATATCAATGTTAAAAAATCTAATTCAAACAGGTTGGAAGTTGGTGAAAAGGATGATGAAGGAACAATTAAAGATTTACGGATAGGGGCTGAAAAGAGTGATGTTCAAGATCAAAATTTGGTGCCGCAAAATTCTGTCCAGCGTCTGGCAGTGCTAGACAACTACTCTTCTCCCAATCAACAAAGCTGTAATTCAGTTGATGGTGTTGAATTTGAAGAGAAATTCGTTGTGGATACAAATAAATCAAACGCAGCAGAATTTGCGCAAAAAATTAACAAGATAAAAGAGAAGGGAGTTCTTGCTGAAAATTCAAGTATGAGGCAAGGTGATAAGCATACTCTTGAGAAACTTCACGATGCTATACAGAAGCCAAAATCTGATATGCAACTTGAGAATTTGGCAATTGATGGACAAAAATTTGAAGGATCAAAAATAGGTGATTTGCAACCTTTTGAACCTGTCGATTTGCAGGTTGAAATTTTCGGTCGTTAATAGAATGCAACTGGGAATCGGAACACAATTGCACAAAAAAATCAATTTCTATATGTATTAGTTCCTTGGTAAGTCGATGTGAATCTCCACGTCTTGAGAATAAGCAATAGCTAACTACTAATCTAGTAGCGCAATCTAATGAACCGAATGACATTGTTTGTACAAATCCGTTTGAAGCACTTGAGGTGGAGATAGAATTATAGTTAGTTGATTCTAATCCCAATAATTAGCAAACTTTATTTCGATCCGATTTTGATAATAATATATAATTAGTTATCACACCAATTGGAGTATGTAGCATGCAGACTGAAATAACAATAGTGTTATGAGTCCTACATATATCTCTAATCGTGAAGTATCTAAGATTAGTGAAGAAAGTGAGGATGCCATGTTGCTCAAACCCATTTCAACGATCAAGTCACCATGGTCACATTGAATACCTTAGCTCATGAGGCCTCGAAAGAAAAGCAAAGGGAGATGAGTACTCCTAGGTGGGCAGATATGGTTGATGAAGAAGAGCATGTTTCACCTCCTCTTTTGAATAGAAAGCTAAGTCCACAAGCTTTGGAATTTGTACCTAAAAGTATAGTTGCAAAGAAGGAGGAACAAAAGGCCTTAACATCAGAATTTAGTCCAACTAGGGTTATGATCGTGATTTGGGAAATGATCCTTTTGATGAGGATGAGGAAGAAAATATGTTGGATATATGCTTTGACAAAGTGGCTAGGGATGGATATATCTCACCTCGGCATCAAAGAACTGGCAGAAACAAAAATAAAAAGAAGACACATGGAACGCAACACAGTTGGGATAGTAAACTGACAGGAGAGTTTGTTCCAAGGCACCTACCAATGCGACTGGCAAAGCAGAACCATATGACAGAGTCAATGACTTCAACAAGATCCACTACATCCAAGAAGAAATGATGAAATATCAAGTTTTGTTGGATGGATTTGAAGAATAAGACAAGATGAAAATACTTCAGGTCACTTTATATGGGCTATCTATCATTTTTAATTCACACATTTGTAAAAATAAATTTGAGGTTGATAACTCACTTTGTTCTTGGATTTTATATTTGTGCATTTTTCAAGTATTCTCATTTGTAATATCATCATAGAGTGTATTTCAAATTCTATGATGATAATAAAATATCTAGTTCTCTCTAGCTCTTTTTTTTTTCATGTTTGTTAATTAGAAGAGGTTTGTTGCCTCATTAGGATTTAAAAGATAAGGCCAATCCCACCCCTTACATGTACTTATTTATATTGATGATTTTTATTTTTAATTAAAAAAAAACTACTAGACGCTCTGTCTGGTGGTATAAATTGAAAAAAAAGGAAAAAAAGTGCAGGGGCCGCTGAGAAAGAATTGGTGGAGGAATGTGTTGGTATGTCTGAAAATCATTGTCCTTTAAAGTACCTTGGTCGTCGTATCACCCACTCCAAAAAAGGGAAAGAACACTACAAAGATCTTATAAAGAAGGTGAGGCAAAATTTCAATCTTCGAAACGAAATATATTGTCATATGGAGGAAAAGAGGTTCTAATCACTAGTGTGCTACAGTTTGTTCTAATTCATGTATTATCAGATATAGTTCCTCCTATATGTGTGATTAAGGAACTTCATAGGATTTTTGGAATAAAAATTTGGAGTAATAAAATTACAGGTAAGAGTAAACACTGTCCTACATGGGAGAAATTGTATTTACCTAAACAAGAAGGAGGATTGGGTTTTAGATCAATGATTGATGTTACTAAAGAAATATATGCAGAATTATGGTGGAGATTCATGACTCAAAATACCACCTTACGGGCTAATTTTATGTGGAACAAATACTGTAAAAAGCATACTCCAACTTTGGCTGAATGGAAAGGTAGATCTCAACTATGGAAAAATGTGTTACACAATAGGGAGTGCATTGAAAAATTTCAATGGTGGGAACCTAAGAGTGGGATTTCTTCTGTTTGATATGATAATTGGACCCAACTTGGGCCTCCTTACAAATATCAAACTGAAGTACAAACTTGTCATTCATTGACGAACATTGATTTTTTTCCTAAAGGAAACAGGGTGGGATTATGATAGTATGCATGATGATTTGCATGATCGTATTGTGGAACATATCATACATCATATGTATCATAATAGACGAATTAATATAGACGGAGATCAAAACAAGCACCTGAAAGTTCTCAGTGAAGAGTCCTTGGGTGATTTGAGAAAGAAAGTGGCGGAAAATGTGAATTTCAAGAAGATATGGGCAAGATCTTCCTGTCAAGATATCATTCTTTAGTTGGAGATTTTGGAATACTAGAGTTCCAGTAGTTGTTGCTATACATAATTGGAACAGTCCCAACTTTGCTTCTGTTGTACTGCCCCAACAAGGGAAACTATGGAAAACTTATTTTTGAAAGGTGAAATTGCTTATAGAGTGTGGCGATATTTCTCTTATGCAGCGAGAATATTAGGTCCTTGGTTTCAGTTAACGCAGTCTATCAAAAAATGGTGGGATATTCAATTAAATACGAGGCAAAACGTTATTTTCATGCTATTCCTAATTTGATTTTATGGTTTTTATGGAATAGGAGAAATATTGTACTTCATGGTGGTAATTATACCACAAGTGATTTTGGACGTAGAAATTCATGAAGTTGAGAGTCTTAATATACTTATATCCCTTCCACTTTGCCTCAACTAGTTGCTTTATTAGATGGTTTTAGTCCTGAGTTTATTTCGAAATGGGTTAAATGGTATCCTCCACCATGGGGTGGTAGAAATGTAATGCAGATGGGGCTTCGAGGGATAATCCTGGACCTAGTAGTTCTGCTACCTTTTGTATCACAAACCATGAAGGAGAGTTAATGTTTGCTAAGGGGTGCAGATTCTCGATTCTACAAATGTAGTTCTTGAAGCTATTGCTATTAGAAAAAGTCTTCAATGTTGTTAGGAAAACAATTTTGAAAACATTATAATTGCAACCTACTCTTTGGCTTTGGTACATATGCTAAATGGAGGGTGCGAAATACCTTGGAATGTAACAATGGCTGTCTATTCCATCAACATATTAAGAAACTCTATGTCAGTAAGAGTACAAAACTCCTTAAGGGAGGGAATACTCTAGCTGAATTTTTTGCTAACTTGGTTTTTCCTTTTGCAGGTACATATGAATTTAGATATTTTCAAGAGGTTCCATATACATTCAAAAGAATTATACAGCTGAGAATAAAGCAGTCAAATACAATAGGGTACTTATAAATTTAACCATTTTCAGGAAGTCCCAAGTGAAGGACGCAGAATCATCAATTTAGATAAACACAACATTCAATAGTTGATATTAAGACAAACAAGTATAACTCAATAAAGTAATCTTTATTGTATCAAGTCACAATTTCATATGAAGTTTTACATGAATCATAGATTGAGTACGCTACTAACGTACCTCAAGATGTCTCAATTAGTTTCTGGTTGTTAATATATCATGCACCTGGTGAGAGCATTGAGGTGTTACATATGATATAAAATCAGGACTTAAGGGGGCTAAAATAGCATATTTAATCTATAATTATGTTAAATTTCATATACTGCTTATTCATATATTGAAAACTACTGAATGATCATTAGAGGAGAAACAAGAACTGAACGATGAATTAAAGGTACTATTTTCTTACACAAGTGATGTGGAGTGTATCAACATAACCTCATAAAATCAATTAGTAATATTTTTGTGGATTTGGGTTGTGGTTGTGCTACTAAATGTACTTGATTCAATCGACCAAATTCAAATTGATTAAAGGAAAACTAATTTTACTCGAGATTTCTTCTACAATATCTAGATTCTATGTTCCATAGTTCAATAAGATCATTTTTGATAGCAAACCTCATTCAAGTATTTAAAGAGAGAGAGTAGAAAAAGTACACCTGAGAAGATGAATTTGAAGTTCACCTTGTGTTTGCAAAAATTTGCGCAGAAACTGGATTAGCTGAAAATGATGCTCGACCCCATCTCTGATGCCAACACCTCTATGCCTCTTCATCTTCCTCCATTTTAAGGAAATTAATGCTCATATATTGGTTTGTCTCTTTAGGTTTTGACTTTTATTTTGTTCTGTTTCGTTCCAACATTGGGCCTGTTTTGGGCCTAATTATTTTTTAAATGAAAATAAATAGGCTATAAGCATAAAACTTTTGGTTAAAAAAATCTCTTTCGAAATAAAATACCCTCAACATACTCAAAGCCTTTTCTCTTGACTCGTTTATTCTTTGTTTTAATCCTCCTCCAAAAATCATTATTGTCACCCTAACTTCAATCAATACCACTACACATTCCTCTACCACTCAATCACAATCAGAAATGTTGAGTTCAACCCAGCTTTTTGATCTTCATCATCTGTCTCAAACTATGAGAAGTTTTACTACACACAACTTTGCAACTGCATAAAGTCTAGTACAATACTTGGCATTAAGGAAACTAGCCCAAAATGATGGGATAGTTCTGTGCCTCCACTATCTTTTAACACTAGAGTGGTACTAATATCATCAAAGCTTCTAATTAATATGCCCCATCCATCTTATGGAAGCTACATTTATTTTCAAGTACGCCAATGATGTTTGTTTTTGTTCCTAGAAGATCACCAAAAAGTTAGAGATCTACTTCTCAATCAACTCTAAAGTGCCTTTAGGGGGGCTTAGGGCAGGGAGTGTGAAAATTGGATGGGATCACTAATATTACAACACCATAAGATGTATTATGGTGTTATTTGTAAATTTGAAAAGATAAACCTCATATCTATGAGGTCATTATTATAAACAAATTTAATTAGAATTTTGATATTCATTTATAATTTATTTTCTCGAATTGAGCGCGAGACATGATTGGTCAGTAGAAAACTTCTCCATTTTTAAGCATTTTCATCACCACAAATTTTATGTGAAATGAACTTTTATCTCCAAATAAAGCTTTAATTGATGAGGAATGGAGCTTCAAGTTTTTTTTCCAAATAACAATAGACAATAGTCCGGGCTTATTATTATATAAATCAAAATTTTAAATTAGGCCCAACAAGTCTTCTGAGAATCATAAAGGAAACAAAAAATAAAAAACCTAAATTAGTAAACAAATTAATAAAAAGATAAAACTCGATCTCCGGAATTGGAAACTTTCAGTCATTTCTTCATCTACTCTCTTCTCAACTAGAGAGCTTCAACAATGGTGTGTTGGGTGCAATTGTTCCGAGCCAAAGAATATTGGTCTATTTATGGGTGTTGAGACACCCCAAATCTTGCCCGGATTTTCTTTTAAACTTGCAAGAGTTCTATCAACCTGATGCTCAAGGATTTCCTCTACCATTCACATATTTGAGCTCTCCTGTACTTCAGCGAAGTATCTCTATCTGTTCTGTTTTTTCTTTACATTGGTATTAACTTTTCTAAGTCTTAATGGGTTGAGCCCCAATGGGTTTGACACCACCATTAATGCTTTTAATAAGTTAATAATTAATAATGAGAACTTGTTATGCTTCTCTTTCTATGCTTATGTCAATTCGATTGGAGTGGACTAATTTCCACAAGAAGCTAATGCCTTGATTTGGTACCATTGGATGCCCTAAGCTCTCACAAGGCGTAATTACAAAATTAATTGAATTTACTTCAAACACTAGCTTAGCTATTTACAAATATTACAAACTCTTGCACGAATCTGATTATAATCCGAAGAATATTTAATGTTTGGTGTTGTTTTTAGGTGTCTCTTTATTCCATCTTGTTTCTTCTTATGTATGACGTTCCTTGTTTAACTAGATTGAGTAATTTTCTTCCCTCAATTGGAGTATCTTGAAAATAGTTGATCAAAAAAATTACCAGCAAAAGAGAAAATTGAATTCGTAAAAAAATCAGCAAGAGCATTTTCCTCCCTAAGGGAAGGCTTTACCACTTGCCTCGTGTTGATGTGAATCATCAGACAATTTTCAGGTACTTTTTTTTTGTTTTGAAATATTAATATTTGTTGATCCTCATTAGAATGATATTTTGTATCATAGATTTTATCTTTATCTTTTTAGATTTTTTTTTGTTACAGGAGAAAAAAATACTATACTACTTGTGTATATCTTTTTACTATATATATTGTTATAATAAGGTATTAAAAAGGATATGAATGTTGTATTTATTCGTATCTGTTTGATTTTTTTGTATTGTTTACCGATTATACTTCTTTAATATAATCTTCTATGAAATTATGAATGTTATAAGTCTAATTTTATTAGTGCTTAAATTACTAATTTATGACATTTAGATTCGTTTTTAAATGTACTTTTATAATATTTATTTACTTTTATCTTTCCTTACTAATACAGTTTCTTTAAGTAGCTACATATATGTGTACTTACTAATATGGAGCGTAATGAGAGATTATTAAGGATTAGTCATATAGATATATTCCTATTATTAGATGCTATAGTAATATAATTATTTTTCCATATTTCTTGCTTGATGGTCAATGTACTATTTGATTATCATGAAATTTATTTAATTAATGAAATATAAATTAGTAAAACTAATATTTCTAATTTCGACATTATATAATACATCAACTTTATAATAATTATATGAGACAAACGTGCAACGCACGTTTCCGAAACTAGTATATATATATAGCTTCTAATTTAAATATTTAGATTTAAAGATTTAAAAAATTAACAAAAACTTTATAAACTATGAGGATGTAAAAGTTATCAAATTAAAATAAAAACCATATCAAACAAACCGAATTATTTTCTATTTCAAAACACAATATCTATGTTTTGCTATCATATAAGAACTATTAAAGTTGCATTAATAATATGCATATGCAACATAATTTATATTCTTGCTTGCTTGGTTGGTGCAAGTTATTCATTCTACTATGTTTTTAATAAATAAACTAGTATATCATAATTCCTTGTTGAATCTGTTGGACACATACAACTACCTCTCCACTGTCATCCAATCTGTTTCCTCAAATCTTAAATCCCCTACTGGTTCCTACAAAATTACAGAAACAACATTCAATATATTCCTCTAAGTTTAAATGAAGGAGTGCAGATTTCACATCAACTTGTTTGAGACTGAAGTCTGTAAGTTACTGTATAGATTTACTAATATATATATCATTCCATGACTTGTTTGATAATAAAGATTATTATTCACAAGCCATATCCTCTGTGTTACCGAATCCATCTATAGATCATAATGTTAATAGTCAATTTCATACAAGATGTTTGAAAAACAATTAAGTATTCCTTCAAATATGACACGATAAAAAAATGTCTTACCGCGACATTTTCATTTCTCTTGAGATATTCCTGGTTATCAAAGAGGTTTTCCAGGTAAGAAGAATATAAAACATGATCATGCCGATCTTAATTTAACTAACAAATTGGTGCCATTTTGTGTATGTGTGTGTATTGGAGGAGGGTGAGTCAAGTATTGAGCTTTAAGTTTATTTGGAGTCTCTTGACCTAATGAAAATAGAAGTTAAAAAATGCATGCTTGCGATAGGCTCACAGTGGATGTTGAATCTGTTTCGTAGCACCCAGAAGATGGTGCTTGTATGCATCAGTTTCTTCGACTGTATTGATATTTTCCACTTTTGGTTCATAAGACCTAACCGATCCAAGGAAAAAAATCGTTATAAAAGAGGACATTTTTAGAATATCTAAAAATAGAGTGAAGAAATCTTCAACCTTATTTTCTCATGTGCTTCACTTAGTGTTTGTTTGAGGTCATTGAGCTTCTCCATATGAGCCTATTATGAAAATACATTTAAAAAAAATATCAAGTTACGAGTTTTTAGTAATGATAAATATAGGCTTATAACTACTGACCGAAGGTGATCCCCCTTCTAAATGTTGCCCTATTAGAGTGATAATCCTAAGAGTTTTTAAGTGTACACAATCGACACTAGTGTGGAAACATCAAGCCTTACCTTAACACTAAAGCACATTTTTCAATCATCAGCATCGTAAAAATATCTACGAAAATAACAAAAAATATTCTATCACGTAGAAAGTACCACAAAACAAAGAAATTAATCAGAAGAAAAGAACTCGAGAAAAGTAAGTGTGTCATACATAGCAATATTTTCAATCATTTCTCGTATAGATTTTGCTTGCGCGAGACTCTGCATCAAATGCTGCAAAATAAAAGTCAAGGTCGAACAAAACTCCAAACATCAGTAAAAAATGTGAAAAATTTAGTACCTCTTCATTTGGATTTGGAGTGGATCTTCAACAAAAAAAAATATTTGTGTTTGTCACTTGAATGACATTGGCAAATTCTAATTTATGAATTTGACATATTGAAATAATCATCCCATTGCATTGATCATGAGATCCTTAAAATTGAGCAATCAAAAGAAATTACATCACATTTTTTTATCATAAACGGAACATATAACATTCAAAAATGAAAAGGAAAATCATTCTAGAAATTTTATCAACCTTTCTCGGCTAGAATAGTTGATCACTTCACGAGTTGGAGAAAACATTAGCAGTGCAATATGTGTATCATATAAAAACCCCAACACACTCATTTGACTTCTTAACAATGATATCCTTGCAATTTGAGTAGAACTGTTGACAGGATGTTGGATCCTCAATATTTTACATTACGACCTTATTGCGACCCGTGAAATTAAATGATGCAAAATAGCTCAAATAATTTAATGCAATAACATTCCATTTTAAATTTAAAGACTTCAGTATGTTACCATCTAATATACAATTAGATAATTCTTTTTTGAAATGAAAACGGCTTTCATTGCTAATCTTCAGTCAAAATTAGTGTTTTTCTATATATTTACACAATTGGGGAACAAAAATCTGTGGGCGGTAACTTATTGACTGGAATATAACAATAACTCTTAAGCTCCTTTTTTTATATAACAGAAAAGGGCTTAAAATACCCTCAAAGTATTGGAATTGTACAAAACTACACTACATCCACCTATTTGCTCCAAAATGCCTTCTCATCCACCTATTGGCTCCAAAATGCCCTTCAATCAACAATGTTATCCTTCCTCTTTGAGTAGAAATGTTTACGCGATTCTGGATCATCCATTTTCTTCATTACAACCTTATTGTGGCCCATGAAATTAAATGATGTAAATTACTAGAAAATTGGAAGTTAGATGCAATGTTGTTTTTCAATGAACTGAGAAGAATACAGATCAACAGAAAGAAAAAGGAAAAAAAATAACTCAAAGAATTTAATGTAAGTCTTAAGTTAAAGTAGTTAATATGTTAAAATCTAATAGACAATCAGATAAATATTATTTGAGATGAAAAAGACTTTCAGTGTTAATCTTAAGTCAAAATTAGTGTTTTTCTACATATTTCACACAATTGATGAACAAAATTACGTGGGCGTAACTTGTTGAGTGAAAAATAACAATAACTCCTAAGTTTCTTCTTTCATATAAGGATATTAGACAAGTCCTACTTATCACTTTTCCTAAAATTTTAAAGGCAATATGATATAATTTTACTGTATAGAAAAATTTATATTTTGATATCCTAAGTAAAGTACAAGGTGCATAGGAAAATTACATTTAACATAATTAAAATAATACTCCCTCACTGCTACAACATCAACTCCTATTATTTAGTTTGACTAAGTCTGCAGTATGGCTATATTTTAGCTTTCAGTTGATAGTTATTTTCTTTTTACTCGTGATAGTTTTGCGATTGTCTAGTACTGCAGAATTGTGTTCCTAATGTTTAGGTGAGTTGGTCTAATGGAATTACATTAGTGGTTTAGTGGAATATGATTCCATAAAATGTAAACTTATATAAGGCTACAAAGTCTATTAAATAATATCATCCAGTAATAATCTTTGCAACAAAATTTAGTTATCTTTTATTCTTCCTCCAATTTCCTATTTTTCAACTATTGGTTTTCTCACGCCGGAGCTACCCCCAAAACGCGGAAACAGGACCTAGGACCACAATTGATCCCAAGCTAACCTAGATGGCATGATCTTAAACATACTAAAGATAATAACATGTTGCAGAAGTTGTATCATAAGTAAAATGAAAATATAGGGAATACTCATATGCTGTAACTGAGATATATAAAAACTGATGAGTTCAATAGAAAGAAGATATTTACTCAATACTAAGCTTAAACTAACTATGTTTGAAAATATCCTCTAACTGACTAAAAATGTTGGGACAGGCCCTAGCTATATCTAGCAAAATTGAAACTAAAGGACTAAAATACTTTTAAAAAAAACTCATTACTATTGTCCTTCAAGAATGAGGACTCATTTCTGATTCTGCCGAACTCGATATCGGGAACCGATCTAAGGGTGATCTGGATGCTGTGAACATGAACGTACATCAAGAGAAGATGTAGCGCACATATGAGTCAGTAATCAAAAGGTACTGAGCATGTAGGATAGAGTAAAGCTGAAATAATATATAACTGAACAAGCACAAAAGAAAGTATAATATTCTGAACATGATATACTGAATGTTGAGCTAACTGGATGCACTGACCAAATTTATAACATGCTGAGTTTGATTACTAACTGAACTGTAAATATGGTCAATGCAATAGAGTCTGACGGAACTCTGGGAGCTACTAATAACCGATAATAAAACCACATGAGGTAAATGTTGAGTATGATGTATACGCTCCATCGAGAGGACCCAATATACCCTGCCAGAGGTATAAAGGCATAATGGCGTGATCACTAAACTGATTCCCACAGAGGGGACTTATAACCTACTTGGCTAGTAGTTCTGGGACTATTTGGGTGTGTTATATCCCTAGTCCAACTCGGTGTTATGCTACTCCCAATGATTTAAGTAGTTAACTAATTATGATTGAGTTTCTATAAATATTGGATAGCTCAAACTCAACATGAAAACTGAGAATGCAACAATTAATATGATCATGATGCATTAATAACTAAGGCATGCATAACTGAATAACTGAAATATCTGACCTAATATGTGTAATTCAAGAACTAAAGAAATACATAGCTAGGGTTATGAAATTCACGCGATAAACTAAATATTAACGTAATAATCTGATTTGGATCATTCTAATATCTATGAACCCTTCTAACATTCAAGAAACCCTATGTCTAGTCATGATTTGGGATTCAAGAAACGTACTAAAAACTAGGGATCTAATGGTTGAAAGGAACCCACTTTTGAAATCCCACATACGTAGTGATGAAATCAACGGAGAAATCTTTAGATTTTGGGGCTGGAACTGATGAAACCTTATGGCGTTCTTGAACTAGGGTTCTTGACCTTTTTCTCCTCTCTTGCTTCTAATTTTCTAAGTTTTGATTTAATGATTTAACTTAGTCAAGTTTTAGTTATGTTTCTAGTCTTAAACTGACTAAAATCTCATGATTTAGGGTTTAAACGATGTATAGGGGTTGAAAGAACTAGGAAAAGACCAAAATACCCCTGAAATAATTATTGTCGGAGCAATCAACGATCTAGATTTATGGTCCGTCATTTGAGTTTGTTCGACATACCTTTACTAAAATGGTCATAACGTTTTACTCGGAGGTCAGTTTTTTGCAAACTCAGCGGCGTCGGAAAGAGGATTCAATTGTCTATCATATATAGGTCATTGGACACCTAATTCATTTTTTTCTAAGAGTTATTACCATTTGAAGTTCACCCAATCAGCAATTTCCCCTTAACTAAATGCTAACTTCACCTACGGTCAGACCTATGGATCGTAGATCGAACGACGACCGTGCTGGTTATCCATAGTTCATGTCAGAGGCTGGGTAACAAGAGTCTCAATCCAAGAAAGAACATGGACCGTAGTCTAACTTACGGACCTTAGTTTTGTCTGTGGGTCAAGACTTTGTCTATTTTTTAGTTGAGTTTTGGGAGGGGTTGCAGATGTCAACTACGGACCTACAATACGGGTTGTAGATCAGACTCAGACCATAGATGGTGATTTCTGAAAAACTAAAATCTCGTCTGTTTTAGATACGGGGCCTTACATGTTTCTCTATAAGTTATCACGCCTTCAGCTATCCCCGAGGTGCAGACACTGGACCTGGGATCACAAGTGATTCCAAGCTAACCATGCTGGCATGATCATGAGCATATAAATATAATTAAAATGAAAAAAATTGGGAATACCCATATACTAAAACTGAGATATCTGAAAACTGCTGGGTTTAATACAAAGAAGATATTAACTCAATAATAAGGTGAAACTAACTATGACTTAAATTGACTCTGACTGATTATCTAACAAAACAAAAACAAAATAACTAAAAATACCGAAAAGAAACTCATGACTATTGTCCTCGGAGAATGAGGGTTGATCACTAATTCTGCTAAACTAAAGATCGAAAATCGAGCTAAGAGTGATCAGGATGCTGAGAACTTGAACCTACATCACGAGAAGATTTACTGCACATATGCGTCAGTACTTGAAAGGTACTAAGCATGTAGGATAGAGTAGAGTTGAAATAATACAAAAAATTGAACATCCCAAAAGGAAATATAATATTTTGAACATCATAAACTGAATGCTTAGCTAACTGGATGCAATGACAAAATTTATAACATGCTTAGACTGAATACAAACCGAACTTTAAATATGATCAATTCCATAGAGTTTGACTAAACTATGGAGCTACTAATAACCGATAATAAAATCATATGAACTAAATATGTAGTTTGATGTAGAGAAAAGACATAAAGTCACTAAGAAGTTGTCCTGAATTTTTAAAAGGACACCTTGACTTTGCAACCTATTATCCCACTAAACAATTTTGAATAGATATAATTACATTATTTTTCGTCCATCTAACAAGAGTTGTACACTCTCTTAAAGAGAGTGAGCACCCTAAAATAGCAAATATAATATTATTTTTTCAAGTATTTTATTATAAAATATATTTTCTTATTCTTTTTATGATTTTAATTTTTTTTTCCTTTTTATTTTTCTCTTTCTTTCTTCTTTCTTTTCAAAAATTGATTTTCATCTCCATCCATTGAAACTTCTTACTTTCTTTGTCATTTTTATCACAACTTCACATTTTTTTATTACTATTAGTTTTACTCTCCTTAGTTTTAAAATTTTATCTAAATATTTTCTTATATTTTGAACAATTCGATAAACTCATTAGATTTGAAGATGATTAGGAAGTATCATATAATTTTTTATTCGATTTCAATTAAGTTCTTTCAATTTTTGAGGAATTAATTGATTATTGTAAAATTATAATTTCTAATTTTGAATGTATATAAAAATGAGTAGTTGATAATACCTTCAAAATTTTAAATGTTCTTTAATAAATAATTATTTTTGTTATCAATGTTTCAATAAAGTCTAAATAATAGTATGAATTTTATGTATATATATATACATATATATATATATATATACATATATATATATATATACATATATATATATCTGTGTGTGTGTGTGTGTATACATGTTATTTTAATAAAAATGTTAATGACTTTTGCACTTCTTTAGAATAATACTTAATTAAAATATCTAATTTAATTTATGTTTCTTGAAATTATTTAAAATATTATTTTTTATTCAATATTTAATTTGGGATTCAAAGAATTTTGATTGTTCGTATTATGCAATATTAAAGTTGAATTACCATTTAACTCTTATGTTATATAGATAGATAGATGGTATTCTATACTTATTTTATAAATGAGAAGCCACAAAATTAAAATTTAAAAAACCATTTTGTCTATAAAATATTGAACGTTCATTTGGAACTTCAAGCTTTCATTATTTCTAAAACATTTGTGTGCATTAAATGAGAAGAAGAAAAATGTGAGAGTCATTTAGATGACAATAAATATGAAACCTGTTCATATAGGCTCTTAATAATGCCATCTTCAAATAAGACCTTTGGCTTTCTAAAAAAAATAAATTAAACTAATCCCTCATAAACTACTACTACATTAACTAAATTTATGTTAGCTAACCTCTTTTTCTATAATATGGAGAATTCAAAAGGTCAATATGTAATTAAAATTGAAAAAGAAATACCAAACAAAAAAAAGTATAAAAGGGAGAAAGGATTTACATCTGAATATTTTTTAGCAATTTTTATGTAATCTACTCATTGCTGTTTTTTTCTTTGTTAGGAAAAAAACAGTAAAGGAAGCATGCACAACAGTTAGAAGTTGGAACAAGAATTGTGCGGCGTTAAGTTCCTTGTTAGAGCGAAATACATTCATAAAATATTGATTGATTTGATGGTATCCAATATTTAGGTGGAACTATCTATGAAATTATAAGTCGTTAACTATATTGGTAAATAGTATCTTTATTTTTACAAATTCGGATGTTCTCCTTGTACTTTAGTTACTTATTTTTTGTAAGTCAAAATTACCCGTCATTACCAAATTCGTAAACATTATAAACAGAGTGTTCCTACTTAAGTTATGCAAAGAGAATATTGATGTCTCTTTCATTCTCTTCTTAATTAGAAGGTAGATGTTATTTTTTGGAGAAGTGTCTAAAGCTTCAATAGAATGATTTGCAAAGACATGTTGGAACTTTTATGATCATGGCTATTTATTATCTATTAGAAATAACACAATTGTGACTATCATTTTATTCTTGTTGTAAAAAATGCCTTTTGTCTCAAAGCTGAGCAATCAAAATAAATCACATCATATTTTGTATCATAAACGAAACATAGAAAATTCAAACATAAAAGATCATTCTAGAATTCTTATTAACCTTTCTCCTCCAGAATAGTTGGCCACTTCACCATTTGGAGAAACCATTAACAGTGCAATATTTGTGTCACATAAAATCCCAACTCATTTGACTTCTTAACAATGCTATCCTTGCACTTTGAGTAGAACTATTGACGGGATACTGGATCCTCAATTTTCTTCATCACAATCTTATTGCGACCCATGAAATTAAATGATGCAAACTAGAATTGGAAGTTAGATGCAATGTTGTTCTTCGATGAACTGAGAAATATATAGATCAACACAAAATAAAAGGAAAATGTTATCTGAAAGAATTGGGATAATGCACAAGTACCCCCTTAACCTATGCCCGAAATCCCAAAGACACACTTATACTATACTAAGGTCCTATTACCCCCCTGAACTTATTTTATAAGTTATTTTCTACCCCTTTTTAGCCTACGTGGCACTGGTTTGAAAAAAAAAGTCAACCATCGTTGGGCCCACAAGATAGTGCCACGTAGGCCGAAAAGGGGTAAAAAATTATTAGTAAAATAAGTTCAGTGGGGTAATAGGACCTTAGTATAGTACGTGTGTCTCTGGGATTTCGGGCATAGGTTGAGGGGGTACTTGGGCATTATCCCGAAAGAATTTAATGAAATAACATGTTAGTCTTAAGTTAAAACAGTTAATATGTTAGACAATCAAATTTTTTTAGAAGAAACGACTTCCTACGTATGCATACAATTGATTAACTTGTTCAGAGGAAAATAAAAATAACTTCTAAGCTCCTTATTTCACATAATGATGTTAGACAAACTCCTATTTACTACTTTCCCTAGAATTTTAATGGCAATATGATATAATTTTAGTCAATAGAAGAATTAATATTTTGATATCTTAAGATAAGTACTAGGTGCATGGGTAAATTGTTAAAAGAATGAAAAAAGTCCCACATTAGTGATTAATGAGATGGGTGGACTGCTTATAAGGCTTGAACAATCCTCCTCCCTTTGAGCTAGCTTTTGGGGTGTGAGTTAGGCTTAACGCATAATTTCACACAAATCACCTTTAATAGAATTAAAATTATACTCCCTCTGTACCATTTTATGTGTCACCTTTTGTTTTTCGAGAGTCAAATAGTTAAGTTTGACAAAAAATTTGTGCATGAAATCATTAGTTTTTGTAATGAAATATATATATTTATAAACCATGTAAAGAGTACTATAAATCACAATAGTTGTAAATTTACAATAGTTAAAAGATATATTAAAAATTTTATTGTCAAAGATAAATTTTTTTGAATCTCGAATTCTTAAAAGTGTTACATAAATTGAGACAGAGGGAGTATATTCGTAAAACAAATTTATGTCAATATGGAGTAAAACTATTTCTTTTAGTATGATTATAGCATTGCACGATAGGTAAACTAAAATATGTGGGTCAAAGTCAGATTCAAGATGTTAAATTCATAGGTTCTAAATTTTAAAATAGATTGAGGCCAGCATATTTTTATTGTTAGGTGAGTTTTTGACACAAATATAAAGTTTGAATCAATCCTATTGAGGTACAACTGAATCGATAACTTACAATGTAGATTTGCGTAACTAATGATGAAACATGATACTTAATAATGATACAACTAAAAATAGTATTAGAAAAAAATTAGGTCATATCATTTGGCTGTGTGACATCCTCCTCTCTTGTTTATCAACTTTACCCTTTACCTAACAATAAAATATGTAATCACAACTTATAATTTTTTTCTGAAGTTTATATACTTATATTTTAAAATAGTAGATAAATTTGCGAGGACTAGTGACACATGGTTAGAGATTCTTGTATCTTTCTCTATATTCTATTAGCAACCCTTTTTGTTATAGGGTTCAAACTCGAATCATGGACTCAACTCACATCATGTCGTGCTCCGAACAATATACCATACAAACGGAGGAAATTCATACATTGAGTCATTTATATACCTATTCAAAATATAGCTTAAAACTTTATCATGGACCCCTTTGATTGAAATTATCAGCTCATAGTGAATGGTGAACTTATGGTTAAAAAAACAAACTTAAGTTTATTGAATGTGAACTGAGAAAGTCATAAAGTCTAGCTAACATCAATCGCCACAAACTCACTTCTCAAGATGCAAGCATTTATCATCATTGCATGAATAATGCTACGTTCACTCCCTTCGTAAAACAATTGTATTTTGAATTGAAGTAATGCAAACTCGTTTTCCCACTATATCATATATAGGATTGTTTGGAAAGATACCTGGTTGCTGTTAAAATTAACATTTTTTTGGAACAGTGATTGTGAGGTAACATCATATAAGCCAAAAAATGTCAACATTCAAAAACTGACACTCAGTTACCTAATGTGGTGAGCACCTAAAAGAAATATTTGAATCTTTGTTCAAATAAAGCTATGTAAGCCCCTTGTGAAAACCAATGATCATTTGTATTTAAAAAACTCCACTTCTTGGTAATAACTCAACAATTGATCTACCTGAAAACATGCATTTTTCTCATGTTCAAGGAAAGTTTATACATATTTTATGTGTTCTTTTCGAGATTAAATATAAAAAATAGAACTCTTTCACTATTCGATACACATTCGTACTGCTTCACGTGTTGAATTGCCTTGTATACTTTCCAAGGCTCAAAGAGCTCCCATCACTTTCCTTTATCATCAACAAGTTTCTTGTTTTTTCCTTTTTTTCTCTTTCCCGCATTCATCTTACTCAATACATTAAATATTTCTTGATACTTCAAAAGGCTTCAAAGAGTTCCCATTACTTTCTATTATCATCAATAAGATCTAACTATGCTTTGATTTTCACTTTCCTGCATTTGTCCTACTCCACACATAAATTTCCCCCAATACTTTTGATCGTAAAGAAAAATCTAGAATTAGGTAGAAAAATATCTAAGGAGGAAGAAGATTCATTCAATGATTAAATGTACCGATTATGACTCTGTTAGTAACTAATCTTCCTGTAACTAACAACCAACGGATTAGTTATAACTAACTCATGAAAAGACTAATGAATCCATCCTATTTTTTGGTCAACTTTAGCTATTCAATTGGTACAAGCAATTGTTAAAAAGGAATAGTAATTGGAGTTGAAAATAGAAGACTTGGTGGTTGGCAAATTGGTAAGATTTGCAACCATTATTGACTTTGCTATATTTACCTATGTCATTAGTGACATCGGCATGGTTTTATCCTTCTATAAATAGAGCATTCTTGCTCATTTGTAGAACACACCAAATTAGAGAAAAAAATCATTTTGAGAGAAAAGTGAGGTATTACATAGACTATACAATAAAAATAGTCTGTGAAGAAAATTAAAGTGTGAGCGATATTTTAGTAAGGTGGACACCAAAAGAGTGTTCTTCCTTTTGAGTGTGCAGTAGTCACTTTGAGTATTGTATTTGTGACTACAAAGTGTAAAATTCCTTACTATAGTAATATCACTTGCTCCTCTTGGCCCGTGGTTTTTTCCCTTATTTAGAAGAGTTTCCACGTAAAATTCTTGGTGTCGTTATTTTCCAATATTATTTATATTACTTTTAACATATATATTGTTATGTTTATCCGCATTTTCCCAGCAAACTGGTATCAGAGCCAAGGTTTTATCTGAGTATGCTCTGTGCTTGCAGCACAGTCTAAACTTCCACATCAAAAAAGACTTACTTTGATTTGACATAACAATATTTTTTGGGGAAAAACAATGGAAGCAAACACAAGTAGAATGGTTACTTTGAATGTTGGTAATTATGCCATTTGGAAGGGGGAAATGGAAGATTTCTTTATGTCAAGAACTTTTACAAACCAGTATTTACCACTGTAAAGCTTGATAATAAAACAGATGAAGAGTGGAATCTGTTGCACAGACATTTTTGTGGATTCATTAGGCAATGGGTCGACGATAATGTGTTGAACTACATTTCTGGGGAGACGCATGCTCGAACCCTATAGGAGCATCTTGAAAGTTTGTATGCTCGGAAGACTGGCAATAACAAAATGTTCTTAATAAAGCAGATGTTAAGTTTAAAGTATCATGATGGTTCTCCGATGACAGACCATCTGAATAATTAGGGGATCATGATTCAGTTATCTGCTATGGGCATGAAATTTGATGAAGAAATTCAAGGCTTGCAAACTTGGTTCCCTACCAGACTCTTGGAAAACATTTAGAACTTCATTGTCAAATTCTGCTTCGAATGGTGTGATTTCTATGGATTCCGCCAAGAGTAGTCTTGAACAAAGAGATAAGAATAAAAACTCAAGGTTCTTCTTCGTTGGATGTCCGGATAACTGGACCCAGGGAGAGAAAAAAACTCGTGGTTCTCAGAATAGAGAACAAAACAGGAGCAAATCCAAAAGCAGACTTAAGGATATTTAGTGCTAATATTGTGGTATGAAAGGGCACACAAAGAAGTTCTGCGTGAAGTTGAAGAGGGAAAACAAAAACAAATAGGAAACTAAAGAAAATGGCAATGAAAATTGCCTAGCCACCGTCACCACCGAAGATTGTTACCGTTCTTGATGCTGACATGATAAATATTGCTTGTGATGACTCAAGCTGGGTTATGGACACTGGTGCCGCATCTCATGTGACATCAAGGAAGGATTTTTTCTCTTTCTATACTCCTGGTGATTCTGGAACCTTGAGTATGGGTAATGAGACTGTTTGTAGGGTGGGTTGTATTGGTACAATTTGTTTGAAAACTAGTGTTTGAACTAAACTAGTTTTGAACCATGTGAAACATGCTCCTAATGTTCGTTTGCACCTGATTTCTGTAAGTGTTTTGGATGAAGAAGGATATGTTAGTACCAACAGTGATGGAAAATGGAAGCTCATTAAGGGTTCCTTGGTTGTGACTTGTGGTAACAAACGTCGTGGTCTATACTAGACTACAACCTCTACTTGTGTTGATATGGTGACTGCGATTGAGATTGATAACTCTTCAACGTTATGGCATAAAAGACTTATACACATCAGCGAGAAAGGACTTAATGTTCTAGCCAAGAAGAAGTTTTTGTCAAATTTCAGAAGTGCTAAATTAGAAAAGTTTGAGCATTGCTTGGCTGGTAAACAAAATAGAGTTTCTTTTATGTCATACCCTCCTTCGAGAAAGACAGAGTTGCTTGAGTTGGTGCACTCTGATTTCTGTGGTCCAATGAAGAGAAAGACATTGGGTGGTGCACTCTACTTTGTCACCATCATTGATGATTGCTCGAGAAAACTTTAGGTCTATGTCTTGAAGACTAAAGACCAAGTGTTAGGTGTCTTTAAGAGTTTTAGGCTTCAGTTCAAAGAAAAATTGGATAGAAATTGAAGTGTATTCGTACTGATAATGGTGGTGAATATTGTGGACCATTTGACAAATACTGCAAGCATCAAGGTATTAGACACCAGAAGACTCCTCCCAAGACTCCTCAACTTAATGGTTTGGCTGAGAGAATGAATAGGACCTTGATGGAAAGAGTTAGATGTTTGCTTTCTGAAGCAAAGTTGACGAACTCATTTTGGGGTGAGGCTTTATTGGCCGCTGCACATGTTATTAATCTATCTCCTGTTGTTGCTTTGCAAAGTGATGTACCAAATAGTGTTTGGTATGGAAAGGATATTTCCTATGACCATTTGAGAGTTTTTGGTTGCAAAGCTTTTGTACATGTGCCAAAAGATGAGAGGTCAAAGTTAGATGCCAAGACAAAGAAGCATCTTCATTGGATATGGCCTTGATGAATTTGGTTGCAGGCTATATGATCCAATTGAAAAGAAACTTGTGAGAAGCCGTGATAATATTTTCATGGAGAATCAAACAATTGAAGATATTGACATAGCGGAGAAGCTAGAATATTAAGGTTTTTATGGTATAGTTCATCATGATGAAGTTCCTCACAAAAGTGTGCGTGATGTTGTTGGGCTTGGTAATTATGGTGGAACCCTGAAGCATGTATCGAATCAACATGTGGATGTTAATAATAACAATGATATTGTTATTGATGATCGTGTTGCTCATGAAGTTGTGGATGAATCAAATTTTCCGCCTCGGAGGTCCACAAGACAGCGGTTTCCTTCCTCCCGTTATTCACCCAATGAGTATGTGTTACTCACTGACGGGGGAAAACCTGAATGTTATGAGGAGGCCATGGAAGATGAGCAGAAGGATTAATGGATTGAAACCATGAAAGATGAGATGAAGTCTCTGCATGAGAACAACACTTATGAGTTGGTAATATTGCCTAAGGGCATGAAAGCTTTGAAGAACAAGTAGATGTTCAAAGTTAAAGTTAAAGAACACAACTTGAGGCTCAGGTACAAAGTTAGATTGGGTGTTAAGGTATTTGGTCAAAGAAACGGTATTTACTTTGACGAAATATTTTCTCTTGTTCTGAAAATGTCCTCGATTCACAAGTTCTAGGTTTGCCTTCTAGTCTTAATTTAAAGATAGTGCAGATGGATGTGAAGACGACTTTCCTTCACGGTGACCTAGAAGAAGAGATTTATATGGAACAACCCGAGGGCTGTAGATGGTAAAGAAAATTTTGTGTGCAAACTTAGAAAGAGTGTATAGGGCCTAAATCAAGCTCCTAGACAGTGATTCAAGAAGTTTGTATCTTTTATAAAGGAGCAAGACTATAAGAAAACTTCATCTGATCATTGTGTATTTGTACAAAAAATTTCTAACCCTGATTTTATCATCCTTTTGTTGTATCTGAATGATATGTTGATTGTGGGAAAATACTTCCAAGATTGACGAGCTGCAGAAATAGTTGTGTAAGTCTTTTTCTATGAAAGACTTGGGTCATGCCAAACAAATTTTGGGCATGAGAATTACTCATCTCAGGGATGAAAGGAAGATTTATTTATCCCAGAAGAAGTACATTGAACGTGTACTAGAGCGCTTCAATATGAAGAATGCTAAGCCTTTTAGCACACCTCTTGCTGATCATATGAAGTTGAGCAAGAAGATGTGTCCTACAACTAAAGAGGAAAAGGAGAGCATGGCCAAAGTTCCATATTCCTCCGTCATCGAATGTCTAATGTATGCAATGATGTGCATTCGACCTGATATTGCTTACGCAGTTGGTTTTGTCAGCAGATTTCTCAAAAATCCAGGAAAAGAGCATTGGGCAGCTGTGAAGTGGATACTCAGGTATCTTTGAGGAAGCTGAGATGAGTGCTTGTGTTTTGGAGCATCAAATCCAATCTTGAAAGTCTATACAAATTCTGATATTACAGGTGACCTTTATAACAGAAAATCCACTATTGGATATTTGTTTACTTTTTTAGGGGGAGCTATATCCTGGCAGTCAAAGTTGCAGATGTGTGTTGCACTATCTACAACTGAAGCTGAGTATATTGCGGCTACTGAAGCCGGCAAGGAGATGATATGGCTAAAGTGATTTCTTCAAGAGCTTGGTTTGAATCAGATGGAGTATATTGTCTATTGTGACAGCCAAAATGCTATAAACTTGAGTAAGAACTCCATGTACCATGCAAGAACAAAACATGTTGACGTCTGATATCATTGAATTTGTGATGAAGTGGAAATTAATTCATTTCACGTCAAAAAGATCCACAGAAGTGAATGTCCAGCTGATATGCTTACCAAGACGATACCGAAAGACAAGTTCAAGTTGAGCAAAGAGCTTGTGGGTATGATCTCCTTCTAAAGAAAATGAAGATATCTCCTTTTAGTGAATGGGTTTGGAGGGGGAGATTTGTTGAATCCATCCCATTTTTTGTTCAACTTTAGCTATTCAATTGGTACAAGCAATTGTTAAAAAGGAATAGTAATTGGAGTTGAAAATAAAAGATTTGGTAATTGGCAAATGGTAAGATTGGCAACCAATTTTGACTTTGCTATATTAACCTATGTCATTAGTGACATAGGCATGACTTTGTCCTTCTATAAATAGAGTATTCTCTCTCATCTGTAGAACACACCAAATTAGAGAGAAAAATCATTTTGAGAGAAAAGTGAGGTATTCCATAGACTATACAAGAAAAATAGTCTGTGAAGAAAAATAGAGTGTAAGAGATATTTTAGTAAGGTGGAAATAAAAAGAGTGTTGTTACTTTTGAGTGCGTAATAGTCACTTTGAGTATTGTATTCTTGACTACACAGTGTAAAATTCATTACTATAGTAATATCAGTTGCTCCTCTTGGTCTGTGATTTTTTCTCTTATTCAGAAGGGTTTCCACGTAAAATACTTGGTGTCGTTATTTTCACATTTTATTTCCATTACTTTTACCATATATATTGTTGTGTTTATCCCCATTTCCCAACAAAGACTACATTGCCCTTAACTAATCCTAACAGTGTTACCTAACTACCATTAATTTCTTCATATCACAACACTACCCTTCAAGCTAGGTAGTGCAAAGACATTTAACATTTCTAGCTTAGATATAAGATGGTCATGTTGTAGTCTAGATAGACCTTTAGTTAACATACCAGCAGGTTGTTCTTTGGTAGGTAGATAGTTTACTATGATTCATCCTTGTGGCAACATATTCCTTATAAAATGATAGTCAATCTCAATATATTTAGTCCTCTTGTGGTACACTGGATTTTCAGCAATTTGTGTTGCAGCTTTGCTGTCACAATACAGTTGAACTGGTACTTGTACTTCACCGCCTACTTCCTTTAGTACTCATAGTGACAAGACTAGTTCAAATACAATAGAGGCAAGACTCCTGTATTTAGCTTTTGTTGAGCTCTTTGAACCTGTAGTTTGTTTCTTGGCTTTCCATGACACTAGAGAATTTACCACTTGGATCATATAGCTTGTTACAAATGTCCTGGTTATTGGACAAGAGGCCCATTGAACATCACAAAATGCAGTGACCCTCTTATCAGATGTACAAGCTAATAGTAACCCCTGTCCAGGTTGTCTTTTTAGATATCTGACCACCCTTAGTGCAGCATCCAGGTGTGACTCTTTGGTTGTTGCAAAAATTGATTTGAAGTCTGAGTGCTAAAGAAATATAAGGTCTTGTCATGTTGATATATAGCGTAGTTTCCCTATCAATTTTTGATACCTTGTTGAATCTATCAAAGGGTCTTCTGAGTCCTTCTGTTCCTTCTCTATATGATCATAATACCACTTAGATGTTAGTTTGACATTAATATCTAAGATCTATTATAAGTTCGAGGGCATACTTGCTTTGATGCATTAATTTACCATTTTCTGACCTAATGAAGTCAATTCCTAAAAAATATTTCAGCTCTCCTAAGTCCATTTGAAATTCTTGTTGTAGTGCCTTCTTTGTCTTTTCAATCAAGAACAGTTCTAGTTATAAACATATCATCTACATACACAAGTACAACAACCATTCCTTATTCTTATTTCTTAATGAACATAGATTAGTCATGTGAACTTTGTTTGAACCTGAGTTTGATGAGGTCTACTGTCAGCTTATGATTCCACTGTCTTGGAGATTTTTTGAGTCCATATAGAGACTTTCTTAGTCTACGCACCTTATCCCCTTGGCTGAGAAACCCCTGAGGTGTGTATATATATATATATCATCCAAATTACCTTGAAAGAAGGCATTAAACACATCTATTTGATGAATATGCCAATGTCTAGTGCCAAAGCAACCAACCTTGGCTTGAACGTTTCTATATCACCGGTAAATTTGTACTTGACTTTGTATATCCTCGAACAACCTATATTCCTCTTCCCTCTTGGAAAGTCAGTGAATTCCCAAGTTTGTTACTCTCCAAAACTTGTATCTCAGTCAGCATAGCATCCACCCACCATTTATCTTTGATGGCTTCTGCATATGATATAGGTTCTTTAACAGTGGAAGTGGAAGGAATGCAACATTGATAAGAGGGGGACAATGTTGGGAAAACGCGGACGAGCACAATAATATATATGGTAAACGTAATGGAAATAAAATGGGAAAATAACGACACCAAGAATTTTATGTGGAAACTCTTCTGAATAAGGGAAAAAGCCACGGGCCAAGAGGAGCAAGTGATATTACTAAAGTAAGGAATTTTACACTGTCTAGTCACGAATACAATACCCAAAGTGACTACTACACACATAAAAGGAACTACACTCTTTTGGTTTCCGTCTTATTAAAATATCGCTCACACTCGATTTTTCTTCACAGACTATTTACTTGTATAGTCTATGGAATACCTCTCTTTGATCTCAAAATGATTTTTCTCTCTAATTTGGTGTGTTATACAAATGAGCAAGAATGCTGTATTTATAGAAGGATAAAACCATGCCTATGTCACTAATGAAATATGTAAATATAGCAAAGTCAAGAATGGTTGCAAATCTTACCATTTGCCAACCATCAAATCTTTTATTTTCAACTCCAATTACTATTCCTTTTTAACAATTGCTTGTACCAATTGAATAGCTTAAGTTGACTAAAAAATGGGATGGATTCAACAAATCTCCCCCTTCAGTCCCATTTACTGGAAGAAGGTATCTTAAACTTCTTTAGAGAGAGCTCATACCCACAAGTTCTTTGCATAACTCGAACTTGTATTTCTGTATTATCTTGGTCAACATATTTGCAGGATTTTCACTTGTGTGAATCTTTTTGATGTGAAATGACTCATTCTCCACTTTCTCACGAATCCAATGATATCTAACGTCGATGTGTTTTGTTCTTGCATGGTACATGGAGTTCTTGCTCGAGTCTATTGCACTCTGGCAGTCACAATAGACAATATACTCCATCTGATTCAAACCAAGCTCTTGAAGAAATCACTTTAGCCATATCATCCCCTTGCCGGCTTCAGTAGCCGCAATATACTCAGCTTCAGTTGTAGAAAGTGCAACACACTTCTACAACTTTGACTTCCATGATGTAGCTCACCCTGAAAAAGTAAACAACTATCCAGTAGTGGATTTTCTGTTATCAAGGTCACCTGCCACATCAGAATCTGTATAGCCTTTCAAGATTGGATTTAATGCTCCAAAACACAAGCATTCATCTGAGCTTCCTCTAAGATATCTGAGTATCCACTTCACAACTTCCCAATGCTCTTTTCCCAGATTTTCGAGAAATCTAATGACAACACCAACTGCATGAGCAATATCAGGTCTAATGCACACAATTGCAACATTAGACTTCCGACGACGGAGGAATATGGAACTTTGGCCATGTTCTCTTTTTTCTCCCTCGCTGTAGGACACATCTTCTTGTTCAACTTCATATGACCAGCAAGAGGTATCCTAACACGCTTAGAATTCTTCATATTGAAGCGCTGCATTACGCGTTTAATGTACTTCTTGTGGGACAAATAAATCTTCCTTTTATTTCTAAGACGAGTAATTCTCATGCCCAAAATTTGCTTGGCATGACCCAAGTCTTTCATAGAAAAAGACTTACACAAATCTTTCTTCAGCTCGTCAATCTTGGAAGTATTCTTTCCCACAATCAGCATATCATCCACTTAAAACAAAAGGATGATAAAATCATTATTAGATAAATTTTTGTACAAATACGCAATGATCTGAAGAAGTCTTCTCATAGCCTTTCTCCCCCATAACATATTCAAACTTTTTGTACCACTGTCTGGGAGCTTGTTTTAGGCCATAGAGACTCTTTTTGAGTTTGCATACAAAATTTTCTTTACCAAATACTTTGAATCCCTCATGTTGTTCCATATAAATCTCTTCTTCTAGGTCACCGTGAAGGAAAGCTATCTTTACATCCATCTGCTCAATCTCTAAATTAAGACTAGCAGCCAAACCTAGAATTGTGCGAATCGAGGACATTTTCACAACAGGAGAAAATATTTCATCAAAGTCAATACCTTTCCTTTGACCGGATCCCTTAACAACAAATCTAGCTTTGTACATGGGCTTCAAGTTGTGTTCTTCAACTTTAACTTTGAACACCCACTTGTTATTCAAAGCTCTCATGCCCTTTGCCAATTTTACCAACTCATAAGTGTGGTTCTCATGCAAAGACTTCATCTCGTCTTGCATGGCTTCAATCCACTGATTCTTTTGCTCATCTTCCATGGCCTCCTCATAACATTCAGGTTCTCCCCCGTCAGTGAGTAACACATACTCATTGGGTGAATAACAGGAGGAAGGAAACCGCTGTCTTGTGGACCTTCGAAGCGGAATATTTGATTCGTCCACAACTTCATGAGCAACATGATCATAAAAAACAATATCATTGTTATTATCAACATCAACATGTTGATTCGATACATGATTTAGGGTGTCACCATGATTATGAAACCTAACAACATCATGCACACTTGTGTGAGGAACTTTATCATGATGAACTATACCACAAAAACTTGAAGATTCTACCTTCTCCGTTTTGTCAATATCTTCAATTGTTTGATTCTCCACGAAAATAATATCACGGCTTCTCACAAGTTTCTTTTCAATTGGATCATATAACCTGTAACCAAATTCATCTAGGTCATATCCAATAAAGATGCATTGCCTTGTCTTGGCATGTAACTTTGACTTCTTATCTTTCGGCACATGTACAAAAGCTTTGCAACCAAATTTTCTAAAATGGTCATAGGAAACATTCTTTCCATACCAACACTATTTGGTACATCACTTTGCAAAGCAACAGCAGGAGATAGATTAATAACATATGTAGCGATCAATATAGCCTCACCCCAAAATGAGTTTGGCAACTTTGTTTTAGAAAGCAAATATCTAACTATTTCCATCAATGTCCTATTCATTCTCTCAGCCAAACCATTAAGTTGAGGAGTCTTGGGAGTAGTCTTCTGGTGTCTAATACCTTGATTCTTGAAGTACCCGTCAAATGGTCCACAATATTCACCACCATTATCAAAACGAATATATTTCACTTTCTTTCCAGTTTCTCTTTTAATTGAAGCCTGAAACTGCTTAAAGACACCTAATACTTGGTCTTTAGTCTTCAAGACATAGACCCGAAGTTTTCTCGAGCAATCCTCAATGAAAGTGACAAAGTAAAGTGCACATCCCAATGTCTTTGTCTTCATTGGACCACATAAATCAGAGTGCACTAACTCAAGCAACTCTGTCTTTCTCGAACGAGGGTAGGAATTAAAGGAAACTCTACTTTGTTTACCAGCCAAGCAGTGGTCACATTTTTCTATTTTAGCACTTTGGAAATTTTACAATAATTTCTTCTTGGCTAGAACATTAAGTCATTTATTAGTAATGTGGCTAAGCCACTTGTGCCATAATGTTAAGAGTTATCGCTCTCAACCGCATTCACCATATCAACACAAGTAGAGGTTGTAGTCTAGTATAGAACATGATGTTTGTTACCACGAGCCATAACCAAGGAACCCTTAATGAGCTTGCATTTTCCATCACTGTTGGTACTAACATATCCTTCATCATCTAAAACACCAACAGAAATTAGGTGCAGACAAATATCTGGAGCATGTTTCACATTGTTCAAAACTAGTTTAGCTCCAACACTAGTTTCCAAACAAATTATACCAATACCAACCACCCTAGAAACAATCTCATTACCCATACTCAAGGTTCCAAAATCATCAGGAGTGTAGGAAGACAAAAAATCCTTCCTTGATGTCACATGCGATGCGACACCAGTGTCCACAACCCATCTTGATTCATCATAAGCAATATTTATCATGTTTGCATCAAGAATGGTAACAAGATCTTCGGTGGTGATGGTGGCTAGGATATTTTCATTGCCATCTTCTTTAGTTTCCTCTTTGTTTTTGTTCTTCCTCTTCAACTTCCTGCAGAACTTCTTTGTGTGACCTTTCATGCCACAATGATAGCACTCAATATCCTTAAGTATGCCTCTAGATTTGCTCCTATTTTGTTCTCTATTCTAAGAACCACGAGTTTTATTTCTCCCACTGGGGCCAGTTATCAGGACATCCAACGAAGAGGAACCTTGAGTTTTTCTTCTTATCTCNGGAGCATGTTTCACATTGTTCAAAACTAGTTTAGTTCCAACATTAGTTTCCAAACAAATTGTATCAATACCAACCACCCTAGAAACAGTCTCATTCCCCATACTCAAGGTTCCAAAATCACCAGGAGTGTAGGAAGAGAAAAAAACCTTCCTTGAAGTCACATGAGATGCGGCACCAGTGTCCACAACTCAGCTTGACTCATCACAAGCAATATTTATCATGTTTGCATCAAGAACCGTAACAAGATCTTCGGTGGTGACAGTGTCTAGGCAATTTTCATTGCCATCTTCTTTAGTTTCCTCTTTGTTTTTGTTCTTCCTCTTCAACTTCCTGCAGAACTTCTTTGTGTGACCTTTCATGCCACAATGATAGCACTCAATATCCTTAAGTATGCCTCTAGATTTGCTCCTATTTTGTTCTCTATTCTAAGAACCACGAGTTTTATTTCTCCCACTGGGGCCAGTTATCAGGACATCCAACGAAGAGGAACCTTGAGTTTTTCTTCTTATCTCTTCGTTCAAGACACTACTCTTGGCGGAATCCATAGAGATCAGACCATCCGGAGCATAATTTGACAATGACGTTCTAAATGTTTCCCAAGAATCTGGTAGGGAACCAAGTAGAAGCAATCCTTGAATTTCTTCATCAAATTTGATGCCCATGCAGATAATTGGAATATAATCCCATGAAAATTATTCAGATGGTCTGTCATCGGAGAATCATCATGACACTTCAAACTCAACATTTGCTTTATTATGAACATTTTGTTGTTGCTAGTCTTTCGAACATACAAACCTTCAAGATGCTCCCATCGGGTTCGAGCGTGTGTTTCCTCAGAAATATGGTTCAACACATTATCGTCGACCCATTGCCTAATGAATCCACAAACCTGTCTATGCAACATATTCCACTCTTCATCTGTTTTATTTTCAGGCTTTATTGTGGTAAATACTGGTTTGTAAAAAAATTCTTAACATAAAGCAGATCTTCCATTTTCCCCTTCCAAATGGAATAATTAACACCATTCAAAGTAACCATTCTACTTGTGTTGGCTTCCATTGTTTTCCCCCAAAAATATAGTTATCGCAAATCAAAGTAAATCTTTTCTGATGTGGAAGTTCAGACTGTGCTGCAACCACAGAAAATACTCAGATAAAACCTTGGCTCTGATACGAGTTTATTGGGAAAACGCAGACGAGCACAAAAATATATTACTATAGCAAGGAATTTTACATTGTGTAGTCATGAATACAATACTCAAAGTTACTACTACACACTCAAAAGGAACAACACTCTTTTGGTTTTCGTCTTACCAAAATATCGCTCACACTCTATTTTTCTGCATAGACTATTTACTTGTATAGTCTATGTAATACCTCACTTTGCTCTCAAAATGGTTTTTCTCTCTAACTTGGTGTGTTCTACAAATGAGCAAGAATACTCTATTTATAGAAGGATAAAACCATGCCTATGTCACTAATGACATATGTAAATATAGCAAAGTCAAGAATGGTTGCAAATATTACCAATTTTCCAACCACCAAATCTTTTATTTTCAACTCCAATTACTATTCCTTTTTAACAATTGCTAGTACCAATTGAATAGCTAAAGTTGACTAAAAATGGGATGGATTTCACAGACAAGTGATCTTAGCTTCTGTAATTACACAGTGGATACTTTACCTCCTTAATTATATTTAGTGAGATAACATTCCTCACCCATGTAGGAGTTTGTGTATTTCTGGTAGACATCTTGGTAGGCCTTGGTACTGCAAACTAAAATACACGATCAACTTTATCAGTAACTATATAAGGCACTACATTCTCAATTGCCTGATTAAAGTTATAAGTTACTTCTAGCTTTTGTTGTTCTGTTACTTCCTGCTCTTGATGCTCTATGACATGCATATAATATCCTCTATAATCTAACACAATGGTTTCCTCATCACAGCTTAGTGGAAGAGGAGTGGACTCAGTGAAGGCTTGAGACAACTACCCTGAACCATATACTGTGTCTTCAAATATAGGATTATAATTAGAACCACTCTCCTTTGCAAAAGGAAATGCATCTTCCCTGAAGATGACATGTCTTATCAGAAAGAAGGTCCTATTGTTCAGATAAAAAAGAACATAACCCTTCTAGACTTCTGAATATCCCATATGAAGAACTGGCCTTGATCTTGCAAGTTTGACATGTCTGGTGAGATTCTTAGCAAGATGAGACAAACCTGGTTGCCTTCCATATAATAACTTCTCAGAAGTAATTTGATGACCTATCACACTACTTGGTAATCTTTTGATTAGATAAACTGCAACTAAGACATAGTGCCCCCCAAAACTTCAAAGGAATGTGTGCCTGCAATTTAAGTGCCCTAGTTACTTCAAGTATATGTCTATGTTTTCTCTCAACAACCCCATTTTGATAAGGGTATATGGACAAGACCTTATGAAATACAAGTAAAAATTGCATTAGCTTTGAGATATTCTCACTTTAGATCGTTGAACCCGTTTCATAGCACCCACAAGATACTCCTTATATGCATCAGCTTCTTCCACTGTGTTGATATTCTCCACTTGTGGTTCATAAGAACTGTTAGGTCCAAGGGAACAAATCGTTATTAAAGAGCAACACTTTTTAGAATATTTAAAAATAGAGTGAACAACTCTTCAACCTTCTTTTCTCCTTTGCTTCATTTAGTATTTTTTGGAGCTCGGTAAGCTTCTATTTATGAGCCTATTATAAAAATGCATTAAAAATATATCAAGTTATACTGTTTTTAATAATAATAAATATGGGCTTATAATTACTAATTGAAGGGGACCCCGTTTCTAAATATTTTGCTATCAGAGTGATATATTTTAGGTGTTTTTAAGTATACACAATCAACACTAGTGTGGAAACATCAAACCTTACCTCAACACTAAAGCACATTGTCCAATCATCAGCATCGTTAAAACACCCAACAAAATTAACAAGAATTATTCAATCATGTAAAAAAGTACCACACAACAGAGAAATAAATCAACAGAAAAGAACTAGAGAAAAGTAGAGTGTCATACGTAGAAATCTTTTCAATCATAACTCTTTCAAATCTTGATTGAACGAGACTCTGCATCAAATGCTGCAAAATAAAGGTCATGTTAAGGTCAAATGAAACTCCAAAGATTAGTAAAAGATGTGTAAAATTTAGTACCTCTTCATCTGGATTTGGAGTAGATCTTCAGCAATAAAAAAAAGCATTTGAGTTAGTCAATTGAATGAAATTGGTGAAGTCTAATTCATGAATTTAACATATTAAAATAAACATACCGTCGATTCAGTTCATTAGGTTGGTTCATCTCTTTGATCATAATATCTTCTAAACTAAGCGATCAAAAGAAATTACATCATATATTGTATCATAAACGAAACATAGAACATTCAAACATAAAATATCATTCTGGAAATCTCATTAACATTTCTCCGCTAGAATAAATGGTCACTTCACCATTTGGAGAAGCCATTTACAGTGCAATATTTGACTTCTTAACAATGATATCCTTACATTTTGAGTAGAACTGTTGACGGGATACTGGATCCTCAATTTTCTTCATCATAATCTTATTGCGATCCATGAAATTAAATGATGCAAACTAGAATTGGAAGTTAGATGCAATGTCGTTCTTCAATGAACTGATAAATATATAGATCAACACAAAAGAAAAAGGAAAATTTAGCTCAAATAATTTAATGCAATAACATGGCAGTCTTAAGTTTAAGCAGTTAATATGTTACAATCTAATAGACAATAAAATAACTTTTTTTTAGAAGAAAAAAGTTTATACATATGCATACATGTTACAATCTAATAGACAATCAAATAATTTTTTTTAGAAGAACAACTTTCTATATATGCATAAAATCGATGAACGAAAATTTATGGGCGGTAACTTGTTGAGAGGAAAATAAAAATAACTTCTAAGCTCCTTCTTTCACATAATAATGTTAGCCAAGTCCTATTTATTACTTTCCTAGAATTTTAATGGCAATATGATATAATTTTAGTGTATAGAAGAATTTATATTTTGATATCTTAAGATAAGTACAAGGTGTATGGGCAAATTGTTAAAGAATGAAAAAAGTCTCACATTAGTGGTTAATGAGGTTTGTGCAAATCTCTTCCATTTGAGCCATATTTTGGGGTGTGAGTTAGGCTAGGCCTAATACATAATTTCACACAAATCACCTTTAATAGAACTAAAATTATACTCCCTCTATACCAATTTATGTCACTTTTTGTTTTTCGAGAGTCAAGTAGTTTAAGTTTAACAAAAAATTTGTGCATGAAATCTTCAATTTTTTAATGAAATTTATATATTTATAAACCATGCAAAAAGTAATATAAATCAAAACAATTGTAAATTAAAAATAGTTAAAAGATATATAATAAATTTGCTGTGTAAGATAGACTTGTTTGAATCTCGAATTCTGAAAACTGTCATATAAATTGAGACAGAGGGATTATATTCGTAAAACAAATTTATGTCAGTACGGAGTAAAACTATTTCTTTTAGTATGATTATATCATTGCACGATATGGAAACTAAATTATTTGGGTCAAAGTCGAATTCAAGATGTTAAATTCATATGTTCTATTTTTTAAAATCGATCAAGGCTAACATATTTTAATTGTTAGGTGGGTTTTTGACACAAATATAGAATTTGAGTCAAACCTACTAAAGTACGACTGAATTAATAACTTACAATTTAGATGTGACTAACTAATGATGAAACATGATACATAATAATGCTACAACTAAAAATAGTATAAGAAAAGAAAATAGGTCATATCATTTTGCTGTGTGACTTGCTCCTCTTTCATTTATCAACTTTACCCTTGACCTAACAATAAAATATGTGATCACAACTTCTAATTTTTTTTTGATGTTTATCTACTTATATTTTTAAATAGTAGATAAATTCACGAGGACTAGGGACACATGGTTAGAAACTCTTGGAATCTTTCTCTATATTCTATTAGCAACCTTATTTGTGATAGGTTTCATACTCGAATCATGCACTCAACTCATATCATCTCATGCTCCGACCAATATTCCATACAAGCGGAGGAAATTCATACATTGAGTTCTATATATATACCTATTCACAATATAGCTTAAAACTTTATTATGGACCCCTTTAATTGAAATTATCAACTCATACTGAATGGTGAAATTGTGATTGAAATAAACAAACTTAAGATTAATGAATCTGAACTGAGAAAGTCAAAAAGTCTAGCTAACATAAATCATCACAAACTCACTTCTCAAAATGCAAGCATTTATCATCATCGCACGAATAATGCTACATTCACTCCCTTTATAAAACAATTGTATTTTGAGTTGAAGTAATACAAATTTGTTTTCCCACTATATCATATGTAGGATTGTTTGTCTAGATACCTGGTTGCTGTTAAAATAGGATTGTTTTCCCTGAAGATGACATGTATTTATACATAGAAAAGACCTATTGGTCAGATAAAAAAGAACATATCCCTTCTAGACTTCTGAATATCTCATATGAAGAATTGGCCTTTATATTGCCATCAGTTTGACATATTTGGTGAGATTCTTAGCAATGCACAAGAACCCTAATGTCCTTAAATGAGACAGACCTGGTTGGTTTCCATATAATAACTTCATAGAAGTAGTTTGATGACCTATCACACTACTTGGTAATCTGTTGATTAGATAAACTGCAACTAAGACATAGTGCCCCCCCAAAACTTCAATGGAATGTGTGCATGCAATTTGTGTGCCCTAGTTACTTCAAGTATATGTCTATGTTTTCTATCAACAACCCCATTTTGATAAAGTTACTTGGACAAGACCTATTGTGTATAATTCCCAACTCTTTGAACAAAGCAGTGCGCACAGAGTTAGCAAAATCAGTCCCATTATGAGACCTTAATACCTTAACATTTCTCCCTAATTGAGTCCTAACATAGTGAATAAATAGTTTAAGAGAAATACACACATCAGACTTACGTTTAAGTAGAAATACCATTGTAAGGAAGTACTTATTACCATAAAAAATTTGTGTTTTATAAGGACCCTAGAAATCAACATGAATCAAATCAAAACAAGTACTTCTTTTTATACTACTTGAAGGAAAACCAGACCTAGCAAGCTTCGAACAAGGGCAGAATGAGAAATTAGAGACTTTACACATGCTGTCTTTGTTCATATAAAAGATTTTTGCAAGAACTATAGAAGATACATGACCTAATGTTTGATGCCACAACTCCATGTTAGAAGTACTGTAGGAACAACAATTGTAGACTTCTACTTTTTACTTTCAGTCCCATGTGTGAACTGTATATTGTAGCAAAAAATACAATCCTTATTCCTCTTTACCGACCTCCTTCACCTTTACACTTCAAAGTTCCCAGAAAACATAAAAATGAGGAAAGAAGGTGACTGAACTACCTAGTTCCTTTGTATTTTACTTACGTTCAATAGGTTATGCTGGAATGCAGGTAGGTAAAATATATTTGTAACAACATTGTTAGCTGACAAATCATAATTACCCACAAGAGTCACTTGAGTAGTGTTACCACTAGGAGCATCAAGTTGTGTCATAGACCCCTTAGACATCATATCCAAGTTAGAGACCGCATGATATTTAGCACTAGTATCTACAATCCAAATTTTGTTATTTTCTGAAACAATAAATGATTTACCTGCTTTATTAACATCATTGCAACCAAACATAGGATAATTTGACTTTTGCTAGAACATTTTGAGGATGTAATCATATTGGTCTTTTTTGAATGTACATGCTTGAAGTAGTTGTTTGACATCTTTCTCAGCTTGGCATAATGACGTAAATCTTTACCCATTCAGTTGCATACTTACAACCATTACCAATTTGAGACTCATCAACGTTTCTCCCCCACTCAGAAATCTGTATATTTGTGTTAAGAGCATAAGAGAAATGAGCCTGGGGTACTGAAGTCTGACCATACTGACCAGACTCCTGAACCTTTCTTTTAGACTTGAAGTCAGGTGGATACCCAAAAGCTTGATGTGGCCTCTACACTTGTAGAAATCACAATATGCACAGTATTCTTCTTAAACCTTTGCTCACCCCTGAACTACTAGTTGTGCTCACCCCTGAGCTACTACTTGTTGTCCCTTGCGAAACAGTCCGGTTCTTCCTCTAAAACAAATGACTCAACCCACCGGCAGCCACCCTTTTTCGGTTGCTGGTTTACAAGCATCTGGTTTATCAGGTGCATTCTACCAACATTGTTGGGATATATTGGGTAACAATATTTCCAAAATGGTACAAGATTTTTTCATATGTAATTCTCTTCCTAAATCCATAAGTCACACTAATTTGGTCATTTTACCTAAGAAGGAAAAAACTCGTTCTCTTTGTGACATAAGACCAATTAGTTTGAGTAAATTCATTAATAAGATTCTATATGGGGTTGTTCATGATATAATTGAAGTTTAATCACCTAAATTGATCACCCACAATCAATCAGTTTTTGTTAAAGGTAGAAGCATTATTGAAAATGTGCAATTGACACTAGAGATTGTTACTAACATCAAAAAGAGGGGTAAACCATCAAATGTGGTCATAAATCTTGATATGACCAAGGCATATGATACATTATCTTGTTTTATTCTGATGAAAGTATTAAGAAACATGGGGTTTTCAGAATTGTTTTAACAAAACTCTCTCTGATGCTCAAGTTGATGCCACGGTCAGTGATAGTCATATTGAAGGAGAAAAATTTTGAGGCGATCTTCATGTTCATCTCAATGCTAAAAAATCTAATTCAAACAGGTTGGATGTTGGTGAAAAGGATGATGAAGGAACAATTAAAGATTTACAGATAGGGGCTGAAAAGAGTGATGTTCAAGATCAAAATTTGGTGCCGCAAAATTCTGTCCAGCTTCTGGCAGTGTTAGACGACTACTCTTCTCCCAATCAACAAAGTTGTAATTCAGCTGATCGTGTTGAATTTGAAGAGAAACTCATTGTGGATACAAATAAATTAAACGATGCAGAATTTGCGCAAAAAGTTAACAAGATAAAAGAGAAGGGAGTTGTTGCTGAAAATTCAAGTATGAGGCAAGGTGATAAGCATACTGTTGAGAAACTTCACGATGCTATACAGACGCCAAAATCTGATGTGCAACCTGAGAATTTGGCTATTGATTGACAAAAATTTGAAGGATCAAAAATAGGTAATTTGCAACCTTTTGAACCTGTCGATTTGCAGGTTGAAATTTCCGGTCGTGATTAGAATGCAACTGGGAATCGGAACACAATTGCACAAAAAAATTAATTTCTATGTGTATTAGTTCCTCGGCAGGTCGAAGTAAATCTCCACGTCTTGAAAATAAGCAATACCTAACTACTAATCTAGTAGCGCAATCTAATGAACCGAATGACATTGTTTTTACAACTCCGTTTGAAGCACTTGAGGTGGAGAAAGAATTATAGTTAGTGGATTCTAATCCCAAGAATTAGCAAACTTTATTTCGAGCCGATTTTGATAATAATATACAATTAGTTAGCACACCAATTGGAGTATGTAGCATGCAGACTGAAATAACGATACTGTTATGAGTCCTACATATATCTGTAATCGTGAAGTATCTAAGATTAGTGAAAAAAGTGAGGCTGCCATGTCCCTAAACCGAATTCAACGATCAAGTCACCCATGGTCACATTCAATACCTCAGCTCATGAGATCTCGAAAGAAAAGCAAAGGGAGATGAGTACTCCTAGGTGGGCTGATATGGTTGATGAATAAGAGAATGTTTCACCTTCGCTTTTGAATTTGTACCTAAAAGTCTAGTTGCAAAGAAGGAGGAACAAAAGTCCTTAACATCAGAATTTAGTCCAACTAGGGTTATGATCGTGATTTGGGCAATGACCCTTTTGATGAGGATGAGGAAGAAAATATGTTGGATATACGCTTTGACAAAGTGGCTAGGGATGGATATATCTCACCTCGGCATCAAAGAAGTGGAAGCAACAAAAATAAAAAGAAGACACACGGAAGGCAACACAGTTGGGATAATAAACTGATAGGAGAGTTTGTTCCAAGGCACCTACCAATGCGACTGGCAAAGCAGAACCATATGAACGTGTCAATGACTTCAACAAGATACACTACATCCAAGAAGAAATGATGAACTATCAAGTTTTGTTGGATGGATTTGAAGAATAAGACAAGATGAAAATACTTCAGGTCACTTTAGATGGGATATCTATCAATTTTAATTCACACATTTGTAAAAATAAATTTGAGGTTGATAACTCATTTTATATTTGTGCATTTTTCTAGTATTCTTATTTGTAATATCATCATAGAGTGTATTTCAAATTCTGTGATGATAATAAAATATCTAGTTCTCTCTAGCTCTTTTTTTTCATGTTTCTTAATCAGTAGAGGTTTGTTGCCTCATTAAGATTTAAAAGGTAAGGCCAATCCCGCCCTTTCCATGTACTTATTTATATTGAGGATTTTTTTATTTTTGAATAAAAACTACTAGACGCTCTGTCTAGTGGTATAGATTGAAAAAAAAAAAGAAAAAAAAGTGCAGGGGCCGCTGAGAAAGAATTGGTGGAGGAATGCGTTGGTATGTCTGAAGGTCATTTTCCTTTAAAATACCTTGGTCGTCGTATCAGCCACTTAAAAAAAAGGGAAAGAACACTACAAAGAGCTTATAAAGAAGGTGAGGCAAAATTTTAATCTTCGAAAGGAAATATATTGTCATATTGAACAAATTCTGTAAGAAGCATATTCGAACTTTGGATGAATGGAAAGGTACATATCAACTATGGAAAAATGTGTTACACAATAGGGAGTGCATTGAAAAATTTTAATGGTGGGAACCTACGAGTGGGACTTCTTCTGTTTGATATGATAATTGGACCCAACTTGGGCCTCTTTACACATATCAAACTCAAGTACAAACTTGTCACTGATTGACGAACATTGATTTTTTCCCAAAGGAAACAGGGTTGGATTATGATAGTATGCATGATCATATTGTGTAACATATCATACATCATATGTATCATAATAGATCAATTAATATGGACGGAGATCAAAACAAGCACCTGAAAGTTCTCAGTTAAGAGTCCTTGGGTGATTTGAGAAAGAAAGTGGCGGAAAATGTGAATTTCAAGAATATATGGGCAAGATCTTCCTGTCAAGATATCATTCCTTAGTTGGAGATTTTGGAATACCAAGTGTTCCAGTAGCTGTTGCTATAGATGATTGGAACAGTCCCAACTTTGCTTATGTTGTACTGCCCCAACAAGGGAAACTATTGAAACTTATTTTTGAAAGGTGAAATTGCATATAGAGTGTGGCAATATTTCTCCTATGGAGCGAGAATATTAGGTCCTTGGATTCAGTTAACGCACTCTATCAAAAAATGGTGGGATGTTCAATTAAATACGAGACAAAACGTTACTTTCATGCTATTCCTAATTTGATTTTATGGTTTTTATGGAAAAGGAGAAATATTGTACTTCATGGTGGTAATTATTCCACAAGAAATGTGATTTTGGACGTAGAAATTCATGAAGTTGAGAGTTTGAGTACACTTATATCCCTTCCACTTGGCCTCAACTAGTTGCTTTATTATATTGTTTTAGTCCTGAGTTTATTTCGAAATGGGTTAAATGGTATGCACCACCATGGGGTGGTAGAAATGTAATACAGATGGGGCTTCGAGAGATAATCCTGGACCTAGTAGTACTTCTACCTTTTGTATCACAAACCATGAAGGAGAGTTAATGTTTGCTAAGGGGTGGACATTCCCCATTCTACGAATGTAGTTCTTGAAGCTATTGCTATTAGAAAAAGTCTTCAATGTTGTTAGGAAAACAATTTTCAAAACATTATAATTGCAACCGACTCTTTGGCTTTGGTACATATGCTAAATGGAGGGTGCAAAATACCTTGGAATGTAACAATGGATGTCTATTCCATCAACATATTAAGAAACTCTATGTCAGTAAGAGTACAAACTCCTTAAGGGAGGGAATACTCTAGCTGATTTTTTTTTGCTAACTTGGTTTTTCCTTTTGCAGGTACATATGAATTTAGATCTTTTCAAGAGGTTCCAAATACAATCAAAAGAATTATACAACTGAGGATAAAACAGTAAAATACAACAGGGTACTCATAAATTTAACCATTTTCAGGAAGTCCCATGTGAAGAAAGCAAAATCATCAATTTAGATAAACACAACATTAAATAGTTGATATTAAGACAAACAAGTATGACTCAATAAATTAATCTTTATTGTATCAAGTCTCAATTCCATATGAAGTTTTACACGAATCATCGATTGAGTACGCTACTAACGTACCTCAAGATTTCTCAATTAGTTTCTGGTTGTTAATATATCATGCACCTGGTGAGAGCATTGAGGTGTTACATATGATATAAAATCAGGACTTAAGGGGGCTAAAATAGCATATTTAATCTGTAATTATGTTAAATTTCATATACTACTCATTCATGTATTGAAAACTACTAAATGATCATTAGAGGAGAAACAAGAAATGAACGATGAATTAAAGGTACTATTCCTTACACAAGTGATGTGGAGTGTATCAACATAACCTCACAAAATCAATTAGTAATATTTTTGTTGATTTGGGTTGTGGTGGTGGTATCAAATGTATTTGATTCAATCCACAAAATTCAAATTGATTACAGGAAAACTAATTTTACTCGAGATTTGTTCTACAATATGCAGATTCTAAGTTCCACAGTTCAATAAGATCATTTTTGATAGCAAACCTCATTCATGTATTTAAAGAGAGAGAGTAGAAAAAGTACAACTGAGAAGATGAAGTTGAAGTTCACCTCGTGGTTGCAAAACTTTGCGCAGAAACTGGATTAGCTGAAAATGATTGCTTGACCCCATCTCTGATGCTAACACCTTTATGCCTCTTCATCTTCCTCCATTTTAAGGAAATTAATGCTCATATATTGGTTTGTCTCTTTAGGTTTTGACTTTTATATTGTTCTGTTTAGTTCCAACATTGGGCCAGTTTTGGGCCTAATTATTTTAGAAATGAAAATAAATAGGCTATAAGCCTGAAACTTTTGGTTAAAAAAAATATCTTTCGAAATAAAATACCCTCAACGTACTCAAAGCTTTTTCTCTTGACTCATTTATTCTTGGTTTTAATCCTCCTCCAAAAATCATTATTGTCACCCTAACTTCAATCAATACCACTACACATTCCTCTACTACTCAATCACAATCAGAAATGTTGAGTTCAACCCAGTTTTTTGATCTTCATCATCTGTCTCAAACTATGAGAAGTTTTACTACACACAACTTTGCAACTGCATAAACTCTAGTACAATACTTGGCATTAAGGAAGCTAGCCCAAAAGGATGGGATAGTTCTGTACCTCCACTATCTTTTAACCACTAGAGTGGTACTAATATCATCAAAGCTTCTAATTAATATTCCCCATCAATCTTATGGAAGCTACATTTATTTTCAAGTACGCCAATGATGTTTGTTTTTGTACCTAGAACATCACCCAAAAGTTAGAGATCTACTTCTCAATCAACTCTAAAGTGCCTTTAGGGGGGCTTAGGGTAGGGAGTGTGTAAATTGGATGCGATCACTAATATTACAACGCCATAAGATGTATTATGGTGTTAGTTGTAAATTTGAAAAGATAAATCTCATATCTATGAGGTCATTATTATAAACAATTTTAATTAGAATTTTGATATTTATTTATAATTTATCTTCTCAAATTGAGCGCAAGACATGATTGGTCAATAGAAAACTTCTCCATTTTCAAGCATTTTCATCACCACAAATTTTATGTGAAATGAAGTTTTTTCTCCAAATAAAGCTTTAATTGATTAGGAATGGAGCTGCAAGTTTTTTTTCCAAATAACAACACACAATTGTCCGGGCTTAATATTATATAATCAAAATTTTAAATTAGGCCCAACAAGAGCTTTTACAGAATCAAAAAGGAAACCAAAATAAAAAACTTAAATAAGTAAACAAATTAATAAAAAGAAAACACTCGATCTGCATAATTGGAAAGTTTCAGTCATTTCTTCATCTACTCTCTTCTCAACTAGAGCTTCAACAATGGTGTGGTTGGTGCAATTGTTCCGAGCCAAATACTATTGGCCGATTTATGAGTGTTGAGACACCCCAAATCTTGCCCGGATTTTCTTTTCAACTTGCAAGAGTTCTATCAACCTGATGCTCAAGGATTTCCTTTACCATTCACATGTCTGATCTCTCCTGTACTTCAGCGAAGTATCTCTATTTGTTCTATTTTTTTTTACATTTGTATTAACTTTTCTAAGTCTTAATGGGTTGAACCTCAATGGGTTTGACACCACCATTAAAGCTTTTAATAAGTTAATACTTAATAATGAGAACTTGTTATGTTCTCTTTCTATGCTTATGTCAATTCGATTGGAGTGGACTAATTTCCACAAGAAGCTAATGCCTTGATTTGGTACCATTGGATGCCCCAAGCTCTCACAAGGCGTAAGTACAAAATTTATTGAATTTACTTCAAACACTAGCTTAGTTATTTAGAAATATTACAAACTCTTGCACGAATCTGATTATAATTAGAAGAATATTTAATGTTTTATGTTGTTGTTAGGTGTCTCTTTATTCCTTCGTGTTTCTTGTTATGTATGACGTTCCTTATTTATCTAGATTGAGTATTTTTCTTCCCTCAATTGGAGTATCTTGAAAACAGTTGATCAAAAAAATTACCTGCAAAAGAGAAAATTGAATTCATAAAAAAATCAGCAAGAGCATTTTCCTCCCTAATTGAATGCTTTACTCATATGGAAACAATTCTTCATAATATCCTGATGGTAGTAACTTCCAATGCCACATTCAAGGGTACATCCCAGTCGACCTCAATTATATGAACCATAGCTAGTGAATTTGTCTTAATAATAAGATTAGTATACCATGCTCACTACAATATGAAAGGCTTTCCCTTATAGCTCTAGCTTCTGCCACCAAGATTTTGGTATCCTTAATCTTGAAACCCTTAGCAACCACCAGATTGTATACTCAAACTTAGGCTTAAATCTTACATACATGAACTTTAAACTGTATCAATAATACCTGATATCACTCTATCATCTGAAAAAATACCTCCATGCATTTCTCCTTTTCCACAAAAACCACACAATGATATTAGGAATAGCATAGGATCTAGGATTCCTGATGCATACCTAAAATAATATCATATTCTGGTAGCTACTTCTACATTAAGAAAAAGATGCTCAATTGTCTCTTCCATAGGAATAACACAACATCTACAATCACATGAAAAACAAGTCCTCCTCTTTAAGGCTGAGATTTTATCTATGCATTAAAAATGCCACAAAGATCTTTCCAAACAAAGTCCTCCTCATTAAGAATGAGATTTTGAATGGAATACCTTTTATCCATAAATTTACATGTTTTCAATTTTGTCTTTCTTGTTTCTCAAAAGTCCCCAAAACTGATTTTACTGTGAATTTACCATTACAAATTTCAGTCCATCAAGATTTATCAACTTTATTACTGAGATACGCAGGGTGCAGATTTTCGTGAACATGGTCCACCACATATTCCAGCACAAAATCTCTTATCACTGTATTGTCCCATCCTTCCTTTAAAAATTCACCAGTATCTTTCATAGGATAACAACTGCGCACATCTAAAACATGTATATGTAGGGGACCTAAGTGAGTTAATTATTCATATTTATTGGTTTTACTTTAAATTATTGCATTTTCCATAGGAGTTTGAGAATAACTCAAAGGACAAAAGTAAGAAATAGTGTTCAGTTTATTTCTGGTGTGCATTACCTCAACCATTCACTATTTTTAAATTGGAGAGAGTAATATATGTGATTTTACTAATAGTATACTTGTATATTTAACATACACGCGCAAAGCGCATGTCCAAAAACAAATTATACTAAAAGGTTTGAAGAATATATGTAGAAGTGTTTTTAAGTCGTGAAATTTTGATTCTTAACAACATACAAAATGAATAAAAAAATAAATAGTTCTTTTCAGATCTCTTATCATATATTATAATAAGTGGGAAGCTCCTAACTTAAAAGTTGAATTACCATTTTGTCCTTATTTTAATCCTAAATTAAATTAAATATTAATATATAATTAATTTAATATTAAATAATCATATTTAAATACATGCATCTAGACAGAATGGTTTAAATTCTAATTATTTACATACTAAGTTATAATTATATTATATTATACTAATACTAAAAATAAGAAGGTGTAAAGTCAAACTTTGAAAGACAAACATATTTTATAGAAAATTGTTAGAAATTATATCATAGGAAATTGTTAGGAATTACGTGTTTTTAAAATAAAATTATCTATTCTCTCTCTATAATTAATGTGATTAAATGATCAAATTTGTTATCCTCTCTCATTAGTTAGTATAAATAAATGTATTGAATTATTAGTAAAAACAATCACCTTTCCCTCTACCCCATGTCTAAGATCACTTAACTTCTAAAAATTAACTTAAACAACTCTTCACCTTTTCATCTTATCCAATGAATCTTTAGCAATATATATGTATCATGAAAATATTTTTCTTTACCACTTGCCTCGTGTTGATGCGAATCATCACACAATTTTTTAGGTACTTTTTTTCATTTTGAAATATTAATATTTGTCGATCCTCATTAGAATGATATTTTGTATCATAAATTTTATCTTTATCATTTTAGATTGTTTTTTTTTTATGGGAGAAAAAAAAACTCTACTCCTTGTGTATTTCTTTTTACTATATATATTGTTATAATAAAAGTCTTAAGAAGGATATGAATGTTTTATTTATTCTTATCTTTAATTTTTTTGTATTCTTTACCGATTATACTTCTTTAATATAATCTTCTATGAAATTATAAATGTTATAAGTCTATTTTTATTAGTGGTTAAATTACTAATTTATGACATTTAGATTCGTTTTTAAATGTACTTTTATAATATTTATTTACTTTTATCTTTCCTTACTAATATAGTTTCTTTAAGTAGCTACATATTTGTGTACTTACTAATATGGAGCGTAATGAGAGATTTTTAAGGATAAGTCATATAGATATATTCATATTATTATATGCTATAGTAATATAATTATTTTTCCATATTATTAAAAGATGTGCAAAATTTAGTACCTCTTCATTTGGATTTGGAGTGGATCTTCAACAAAAAAAAACATTTGTGTTTGTCACTTGAATGAAATTGGCAAAGTCTGATTCATGAATTTGACATATTGAAATAATCATACCATTGCACTGATCATTATATCCTCAAAATTGAGCAATCAAAAGAAATTACATCACATTTTGTATCATAAAGAGAACATATAACATTCAAACATAAAAAGGAAAATCATTCTAGAAATTTCATGTCACGACCCAAAACGGGTCGCGAGTGGCACCCACACTTATCCTACTATGTGAGCGAACCAACCAATCTAAACCCCAACAGTTCAACCATAATAACATAATATAATGCGGAAGACTTAAAACTCATTAATGAAAATCAATTAAATAACTTCTAAAAACTCAATACTTATGGTTCCCAAAAACTGGAAGTCATCACCACAAGAACATCTATCCTCAAATTACTAATCTAAGAGTATCTAAGAAGCTAAAATAAGTAAAAAGCTAGTCCATGCCGGAATTTCAAGGCATCAAGACATGAAGAGGAAGATCCAGTCCAAGCTAGAAGCA
>NC_028642.1:37975221-37976150 GCF_001406875.1 Solanum pennellii | reverse complement strand
AACATAAAATCAACTAATATTCTTAACAGGTGATAGCAACAAGTATAAGAATCATTTAAAACATCACCAAACACATCTATGAGGACTCAAGCCCCCACATCATACTCTTTTTGGGAAACAGGTTCTTTAGATTAAGTATATCAACATATTTCAAGATTCATTCTCTTTACTAATCCTGGTGTCGGAACGTGACACTCCGATCCATCTACTATCCTGGTGTCGGGACGTGACACCCGATCCATTTATTATCCTGGTGTCGGAACGTGACACTCCGATCCATATACTATCCTGGTGTCGGAACGTGACACTCCGATCCATATACTATCCTAGTGCCGGAACGTGACACTCCGATCCATATACTGTCCTGGTGTCGGAACGTGACACTCCGATCCATATACTATCCTGGTGCTGGAACGTGGCACCCGATCCACTACTCTCAATCTTTTAGTTCATCAAGCCTTCTTTTATACCAAACTAAGGGTAAGAAGTTATCCCAGTGACCACCAAATTCTATCACACATGCACGAAGCATATCTTTCAATACCTGAATCGTTCGCTCAGACTGTCCGTCGGTCTGAGGGTGAAATGCAGTACTAACGTCCAACCTAATACCTAATTCCGCATGCAATGTTCTCCAAAACATAGAAGTAAACTGCGTACCTCTATTTGATATGATGGAAAGTGGAACTCCATGCAATCGAACAATTTTTGAGATATAGAGTTTGGCTAACTTCTCTGCATTGTAGGTCACCTTAACCGGAATGAAGTGAGCAGACTTAGTTAATCTGTCCATAATTACCCAAATAGAATCGAACTTACCCAATGTCTTTGGAAGACCAACCACGAAGTCCATTGCAATTCTCTCCCACTTCCATTCAGGAATGGGCATTCTCTGAAGTGTTCCTCCGGGCCTCTGGTGTTCATACTTT
>NC_028642.1:37927581-37970139 GCF_001406875.1 Solanum pennellii | reverse complement strand
AGTATATCAACATATTTCAAGATTCATTCTCTTTACTAATCCTGGTGTTGGAACGTGACACTCCGATCCATCTACTATCCGGATGTCGGGACGTGACACCCGATCCATTTACTATCCTGGTGTCGGAACGTGACACTCCGATCCATATACTATCCTGGTGTCGGAACGTGACACTCTGATCCATATACTATCCTGGTGCCGGAACGTGGCACCCGATCCACTACTCTCAATCTTTGCGGAACGNCAAGCCTTCTTTTATACCAAGGCATCATCATTAACAAAAGATTTTAAGGTTTAAGGTTCAACAACCTCATCATGCTAATTCATGACAATTATGTAATCATATCATACATACACACAATTAAGCAATATAGGAGACTTTACATTACTACCCAATACATATCATTCGCTATTAAGAGTTTACTACGAAATAGCATAAACCATAACCTACCTCCACCGAAGAATTGTGATCAAGTAATCCACTTTCCCAAAGCTGCGTTCTTCCTCTCTCTCGATCGATCGTTTCTCTCTTTTCCCTTTGTTCTTTCTATTATTCTTATTCAAAACCCTTCTTCTTTTACCCTAATTAGCATATAATTAAGTATAAAAGATGATAAAATACCCCACTATTTGTTTCAAGGTTATCTCTTTTAACCCCCAAGTAATTGAATTATTAACATTAAACCACTGACTTTATAATTATAAGCAGGAATAGTCCAAAACGCCCCTTAAAACATTTAACAGAAATCCGACCCAGTCAGGGTTACGCAGCCTGTGATGGCCCGTCGTGCCTGCGACGGTCTGTCCTGCTGATTCCGTCACAAAGTTCAGAGACTCAATTCATTAAAGAGTCAGTGACGGCCCGTCATGTCTGCGACGGTCCGTCCTGCCATTTCGTCGCGAAGTTCAGAGATTCAATCTCAGTACCCAAATTTCTAAATTCTAAGTGTTTTGGAACGAGACTCCCTCGACGGTCCGTCGTGCCCATGACGGTCCGTCGTGGGATCCGTCGATCTAGACAGTTATTGCCAGAATAAACTCTACTGCTCAAAACGACTAAACAGGTCGCTACATTTCATCAACCTTTCTCGGCTAGAATAGTTAATCACTTCACCAGTTGGAGAAAACATTACCATTGCAATACGTGTATCTTATAAAAGCCCCAAGTCACTCATTTGACTTCTTAACAATGATATCCTTGCAATATGAGTAGAACTATTGACAGGGTGTTGGATCCTCAATATTTTACATTACTACCTTATTGCAACCCCGTGAAATTAAATGATGCAAAATAGCTCAAATAATTAATTGCAATAACATTCCATTTTAAAGTTAAAGACGTCAGTATGTTACCATCTAATATACAATCAAATAATTCTTTTTTTGAAATGAAAACGGCTTTCATTTCTAATCTTTAGTCAAAATTAGTGTTTTTCTACATATTTACACTATTGGTGAACAAAAATCTGTGGGCGGTAACTTATTGACTGGAATATAACAATAACACTTAAGCTCCTTTTTTTATATAACGGAAAAGGGCTTTAAATACCCTCGAAGTATTGGAAATGGTACAAAACTACACTTTATCCACCTATTTGCTCCAAAATGCCTTCTCATCCACCTATTGGCTCCAAAATGCCCTTCAATCAACAATTTTATCCTTCCTCTTTGAGTAGAAATGTTTACGCGATTCTGGATTATCCATTTTCTTCATTACAACCTTATTGTGGCCCGTGAAATTAAATGATGTAAATTACTAGAAAATTGGAAGTTAGATGCAATGTTGTTCTTCAATGAACTGAGAAAAATACAGTTCAACAGAAAGAAAAAGGAAAAAAAATAACTCAAAGAATTTAATGTAAGTCTTAAGTTAAAGTTGTTAATATGTTAAAATCTAATAGACAATCAGATAAATATTCTTTGAGAAGAAAACGACTTTCAGTGTTAATCTTAAGTCAAAATTAGTGTTTCTCTACATATTTCACACAATTGATGAACAAAATTACGTGGGCGGTAACTTGTTAAGTTAAAAATAACAATAACTCCTAAGTTTCTGCTTTCATATAAGGATATTAGACAAGTCCTACTTATCACTTTTCCTAGAATTTTAAAGGCAATATGATATAATTTTATTGTATAGAAAAATTTATATTTTGATATCTCAAGTTAAGTACAAGGTGCATAGGAAAATTACATTTAACATAATTAAAATAATACTCCCTCTCTACTACAACATCAACCCCTATTATTTAGTTTGACTAAGTCTGCAGTATGCCTATATTTTAGCTTTCAGTGGATAGTTATTTTCTTTTTACTCGTGATAGTTTTTCGATTGTGCACTATTGCAGAATTGTGTTCCTAATGTTTAGGTGAGTTGGTCTAGTGGAATTACATTAGTGGTTTAGTGGAATATGATTCCATAAAATGTAAACTTATATATAGCTACAAAGTATATTAAATAATATCATCCAGTAATAATCTTTGCAACAAAATTTAGTTATCTTTTATTCTTCCTCTAATTTCCTATTTTTCAACTATTGGTTTTGTCACGCCCGAGCTACCCCCAAAACGCGGACACGGGACCTAGGACCACAAGTGATCCCAAGCTAACCTAGCTGGCATGATATTAAACATACTAAAGATAATAACATGTTGCAAAAGCTATATCATAAGTAAAATGAAAATATAGGGAATACTCATATGTTGTAAGTGAGATATATAAAAACTGATGAGTTCAATAGAAAGAAGATATTTACTCAATACTATCATCCACTAACTATGTCTGAAAATAGCCTCTAACTGACTAGAAATGTTGGGACAGCCCCTAGCTAAGTCTAGCAAAATTGAAACTAAAGGACTAAAATACTGAAAAGAAACTCATGACTATTGTCCTTAAAGAATGAGGACTCATTACTGATTCTGCCGAACACGAGATCGGGAACCGATCTAAGTGTGATTTGGATGCTGTGAACATGAACCTACATCAAGAGAAGATGTAGCGCACATATGCGTCAGTAATTGAAAAGTACTGAGCATGTAGGATAGAGTAAAGCTGAAATAATATATAACTGAGCAAGCACAAAAGCAAGTATAATATTCTGAACATGATATACTGAATGTTGAGCTAACTGGATGCAATGACCAAATTTATAACATGCTGAGATTGATTACTAACTGAACTGAAAATATGGTCAATGCAATAGAATCTAACGGAACTGTGGGAGCTATTAATAACCGATAATAAAACCACATGACCTAAATATTGAGTATGATGTATACGCTCCATCGAGTGACTAATCGTAAGTCAATTGACAGTCCGTGCTGGTCGACCGACAGTTACGAATGAGGATTGAAATCCCCATCGACGGAGTCGACTGACGGACCATAAGTTGATTGACAATCCGTATTGGTCGACCGTTGTTCCCGAGTGAAGATTGAAAGTTGACTGGCCTTTCGACGGATTCGATTGACGGACAGTAAGTCGACTAACTGTTCGTAGTAGGCTCTGTCGCTAGCACCAGCAACTTTTGAAAATCTGCATTTTTGGTGTGTCTTGGAAATAGGGTGTTACACAAGTTGTCTTCATCATTTGGTATTAAAGTTGTGTTTGAAAGAGAGAAAGAGATGCCACACATCTATTGCGATGACTGATTTACAAGCCATAGGTGGAGTTAAGAAACTCAACCATCAAAATTACAAAACATGGATGAAATGTATGACTTCCTAAAATGAAGGTCAAGATCTTTACGAGGTCGTCAATGGAAGTGAAGTCAAACTAGGGGAGGAAGAACCAAATGGCACATTGAGAAAATGGTAGATTAAAGCAGGAAAAACATTATTTACCCTCAAGACCACCATCAGGAAGACGTATTAGAATATATACAAGATGCTGGAAAAGCAAAGGAAGCTTGGGACACGTTGGCTGCACTCTTTTCAAAGAAGAACGAGACACGACTACAACTGTCACGACCCAAACACAGACGTGATGGCACTCGTCCTATCCCACCAAGACAAGTCAGCCTAACCTGATAATTTCGATAAAATGCAGAAATAAAACCAAAGTCTGATAAGGATTACTAATACAAAAACAATTCAACTTAATTCAATTCCCAAGACCTGGTAGTCACGTGCACAAGCCTCTAATGTAAATACTAGAATTGAAATAAAAATACGAGTCTAACATGAAGTTGTCTTTCAAGTAAAAACAAAGTCATAAACTGGAGTAGGAAAGTTCGCTGAGATGACAAGAAACTACCTCACAATACTCCACAAGATGCCTCGAAAACTAAGAGAATGGAAGGTATCGCAAAAATCTGGGCTCGTAACCGACAAAAATTTGTAGAAGCAAGGGGTGAGTACCAAACCCGCGGTACCCAACAAGAAAACCTCTAAACACAAGTTAAGGGAACAAAATACGGGTACTCCTTACACCCTATCGGAACCTCCACACTACTAACAGTTCACAAATTACCAAACACACAACTCAATAACCACACTCTATTAGTTTACATATTTCCAATAACAACTCAATATTCAACAGTCACAATTTTCAAAGAGAAACACTAACAAGATCATCAACCACGTATTCAAGTTTATCAATAATAAAAAATGTGTAATGCCATGACATGCAATGTCAAGAATAGTAATGCATGTCTTCCCTAACGATACACATCCGCTGTCTCTCAGTATAGGACCCATGGGGGACATATCTGTCCATGCATTTGTCGCGGCGCACGACATGACCCTAGCTAATAGAAACCATCATGGCGCGTGACACGTCCCTCGAAATATAATATCCATCGCGGCGTGCGGTACGACCCTCAAAATGGTACATTCTCTGACCACAACCATGTCTTAGATACAGTGCAAACGACATGGTCAAATGAAAATGAGGAGATAACCATTTTGATAACAAAGAGAAATTTACAACAAGGAATATAACACCAACAAATAAGAAACAAGTCTCCAAGTCATTCTCAACACCACACAAGGAAATACAAGAATTTGATACGCTTAACAATGGCTTAGAAATCCACTTGCCTTAGTCAATCGAATAATCACTCTAGGACTTAAGCTTTACCTTTTCGTTGAACTTCTGAACCAATACAATCTGTTCAAATATATATTCACAATAAGATTTCGAAACTAAAAACATCCACATTATTAAGTGTTTAACCTTCAACTTAAAATTCACCCAAATGTATAATCAAATTCATAATTTATTGATGTCAACTAACATTTCAACTATCATATTTTCCAAGTCTAAGGTTAAGTCCCTTTTTTTCCAATACCAATTCTAATAATTCACATACAATATAATAAACCAATAATTAATTTTCTATCTTAGTGTAGCAAAACTTGAATTATAATATGATAACAATAGCAAGGACATTTCTATAAATTTACTATTCTATACTTACCCATCTAGACAAACGCTTAATTAGTAGAGGTCACTATACTGATACATTCTCAACTTTGCAAAAGTAAAAATATTTACATATCTTTTCTTTTCAAATAACTTCCACCAACCAATTCATTAATATCTTATTTTTATTGAATTATTAATGCCTATGATTGAGTTTCCTCGTAAATTGTGTGTCATGCAACCATTATACTCCACTTACAATTTTATATTGTAATTATATTGTGCCTATCAAGAACCCATTTTAATACAAATAACAAAATGTTATTCACATTCAAACATACATAACCATAGCTAAACAATAACATATCTCAGCCATTATATAATTTATTAATTAATTACTACTCAATCTCTTATAAACCTGCCAACCATTTTTTTTTCTTTAAACTCGAGCAGATTTTTTTCCCTCAATACCGTGTCTACATCTTTCCTAATAATAATTATATAATATTAATAATAGCAACATTGTTTCTTGTCTTGTAATTCTTCAAAAAATTTCCAGAGTTATGCACAATATCATATGAATTATCACTGCCAAATTCCGTTTATCATACTATTACTATACTAACCTAATAATAACACGATTAATTCTCTTAGGAACAATTCAATAAAATACTCAAATATACCATAGGAATTACAGTGAATCTGACAACTTTTCAATTGAAAATTTCCATTAACCTTACCTTTTTGTTCACTACATTAATGCCTTTTGTCTTTTTCCGTTTTCACTATTCCCACAATAACGTTAATTTGTCCAAAAAGATAAAATAAAATATGCAGATCATCCAACATATTTATTGATCATATTGAAAGGAAGAAAAGCTCGATTACTTTACCTGATTCACAAAGTTTTCTTTTGTTCTTGTTTTTTCCCGCAGTCAGTCCTCTCGTGCTCTCAAGGCCACACATACTCCTCTTTAGCCTTTTCAGTTATGTTCCATATGTTAACTTTAAATAATTTAATTCACTTTAACCCATGGTGTATAGAGTATTATTAAATGATTACTTTAGTCCATTAACTACTGATTAATTAATTCAAGTTACACTAATATTCAAATTTTCCAAAAATGACCTTCCGGATCATTACAACAACTTTTAGAAAGTGAGTTATTGTAGATAGCTCAAAATTATATGAGCATTGCACAATACTTTCACAAAGTGAAGTCGATATGCCATGAAATTTCAAAAGTGCAACAAACAACTACAACTGGGGAAACCAGGACAAAAAGAATAATCATTCATGGTTTGATATCTGAGTGTAGAAACTTTGTTACTGAAGTACAGGGATGGAAAGTTCAACCATCACTTGTTAAGTTTGAGAATATGTGTGCTAGGAAAGAAGCCATGGCTAAGCGAATGGGCGGAGTTTCATAAAAAAGTGAGGAGGAAGCACGCTATATCAACAAAGGCAGGGGGAACTCAAGTAGTACAATGTAGCTGTGACGAAAAGAAGTGACGATAAGGAAAAAAACCATCAAAAAGAGGAGAATTGTCATCAAATGAGAGCTTCAAAGAACTATTGGGGCAAAAACAAGAGGTTTTAAGGGATGTGTCATCACTACAGAAAGATGGGACATAAAGCCATGGTTTTCTGGTTCAGTAAAAAGGTTGTTGAGAGCAATGCTGCAGCCACTTCTTGTCAAAGGAAAAAGTATGAAGATGATTGGGATGTTGAAGCATTTTTTGCTATAGAACAAGAGGAGTTAGCTCTAACAGTAACAACCTCTAAACAAATTGATTATGAGAGTGACTGGATTGTTGATTTAGGGTGATCAAACAATATGAATGACGACAAGGAGAAGATGCAAAATCTAATCAAGTACAAGGGCAATCGTAGGTGGTGACAACCGATGATACAAAATTATCGATAAGTCATATCGATAAGGTTGTAGTGTCACAAAATAGTAAAGTTGATATGATGTTGTTTCAAAATGTTTATAATGTCCATGGAATGAAGAAAACTCTTCTTTCAGTAGCACAGCTAACATCTACGAGTCATTTTATTCTATTTGGTCCGTAAGATGTAAGTATATATCAAGATCTTGAGATTAAAAAAAGCCAGTAAATAAGGGACAAACATTGAATTCCGTTTATGTCATGTCAACAGAAATCACATATATAGACAGGACAAGGAAGAATGAATTGCAGACTTATGGTATGTGTGGTTGACGCACGGTAGCTACTCTATACTTAAGTGTCATGATGGAAAAGTCAATGTTGAAGGGTCTTCCAAAACTCCCACTGAGGACAGATGTTTTATGTGTGGATTGCCAATATAGTAAAGCACATCATTTTTCGTACAAGGATTTAAAATATAAGGCCAAGGAACCATTAGAATTAATTCAACTCTGATGTATTTGGACCTCTAAAGCAACTCTCTGTTTGTGGGATGAAATATATGTTAAACTTCATTGATGATTTTTCCAGGTATGTATGGATTTATTTTCTGAAGGAAAAGTCGTATACATTTTTAAAATTCAAAGAATTTATAAAGGTTGTTGAAACAGAAGTTGGCAAGAAAATTCTTTGCCTGCGAACTGCCAACGGTGGGGAATACACATCATATGAATTCTCTAAATTCCTTCTGAAGTATCAAATACGTCGTCAAATGACATGTCCAAATACTCCAAATGGTGTAGGAGAACGAAAGAACAGACACCTAGCAGAAAATCTGTCGAAGTGGGCGGAAGCTATGAAAATTGCAGCTTTTGTGATCAGTAGAATTTCTCAACAAAGTTTAAGTTTTCTTTCACCTTTTGAGAAGTTATGGTATATGAAACCGTTTGTTAGCTATTTTCATGTTTTCGGATGTGTATTCTATGTATTTGTACCTAACCATTTACGTAGCCATATGGACAAAAAGGCTGTTACGTGTATCTTTGTTGCATATGACAGTCAACAAAAAGGGTGGCATTTTTTTGATGCAAGCACGGGAAAGTGTTACACTTTTCGGAATGTGATATTTGATGAAGCTTCTTCATGGTTGCCTTCAAATAAAGAGATCATGTCAGATTCAAATGTTCTCAAAGATGTGTTGGACTCGTCTCTTGTCCAGCTGAGTTTAGATGAAGCTGAAGATGAAGCTAAAAAAGATATTGCTGAAAAAGGTGTGGCTCAAAATTCTTGGAAAATTGGTGTATATCAACAACAAAGTGAAGCAGACTAGCTAAGTGGAACAAAAACCCCCCCTCTCTCTTAGAAGGTCATGAAGAAACAGAAAGCTTAATCCAAAGTATGCCAATGCTGCCATAGTAGAAAAGGAAGACGAATCAGAACCAGAGAATTTTGAGATAGAATTCCAAAATCCGAAGTGGATTAAAGCTACGAAGGAGGAGATTGATGCGCTCGAACTAAATCAAACTTGGGAGCTCGTGGTAAAGCTAGGAGATGTCAAACCTATTTCTTGCAAATGGATTTACAAGATAAAGCGTCACACAAATGGGTCAATTGAAAGAAACAAAGATCATCTGCAGCCCGGGGCTCTTCTCAACAATATGGACTAGGTTATGATGAAACATTTATTCCAATGGCTAAGCTTACTACAGTCAGATCATACTTGCACTTGCTGCCAGTAAAAATTGGAACCTATGAAAGATGGACATAAAGAATGTCTTTCTGCACGAAGAGTTGGATCGAGAGATCTACATGTGTCAACTAATGGGATTTTAGAGTCAATATCATCCCAAGTATGTATGTAAGATTCGAAAAGCGCTATATGGGTTAAAGAAATCACCAAGGGCATGGTATGGTAAGATTTCTGAATTTCTTACTCATAATTGTTATTCTGTAGCACCGGCAAATTCCAGCTTGTTTGTGAAAATTGTTGGGAAGAAACTAGCCATTGTGCCATTATATGTGGATGATCTAATTCTAACAGGAGACTGTGAAGAAGAAATTCTTCTATCAAATAAGAATTTGTCAGTTTGCTTCCAGATTAAGGAACTTGGACAACTCAAACATTTTCTTTGCATTGAGGTTGATTGTAATGAAGATGAAATTGGTTTGCATCAGAAAAGATATTCTAAAGATATGTTGATGACGTTTGGAATGTTGAATTGCAAACCAATATCAACCCCATTGGAGCCAAATGCTAAGATTTGTGCACATGAAGGAAAAGACTTAGCATATGTGACTATGTATCGACAATTGGTAGGTAATATGATTTATTTAAATCAGACTCAATATGAAATTTCTTTTGCAGTTGGTGTGATGAGTCGCTACATGCATAATCCAAAGAAGCACCCTATGGAGGTTTTTCGATGAATACTAAGATATGTGAAAAGTAAATTATTTATGGTATTTTGTACAAAAAAGGTGAAAATGCAAGTTGGTCGGACATTGTGACTCTGACAATGCAGGGGATCATGATACCGAAGGTTCAAAAACTAGCTATATGTTTAATCTCGGAGATGGAGTGATTTCGTGGTGAAGCAAAAGGCAACAAACTGTGTCGGTGTCAACAACAGAAGCAGAGTATAGGGCAACAGCAGTTACAGCACAAGAAAGTATGTGTCTTATGCAATTGATTAAGGATTTACACAAACCAGATGGCTACTCGGCTACCTTGTACAGTGATAATCAGTCAGCAATTTGCTTGGCTGGAAATCCTGTTTTTCATGATAGGAAGAAACACGTGAAAATACATTACCACTTCATCAGGGAAAAAGTGTCAAGGAGAGATTGATTTGCAGCGTATTAAAACTTAGCAACACATTGCATACGTGTTCACGAAAGGCTTAAGTTTCCATAAGTTTGAAAGTTTATGTCAATAACTAGGCATGGTTAAGACCGAAGCTGATGTCGAGAGGGGTGTTAAAAGTTGTACAATATCATAAGTCTGCAGTAGATCTATATTTTAGCTTTCACTTGGTAGTTGTTTTCTTTTTACTCTTGATTGTTTCCTATTGTGTAGAATTGCATAATTGTATTCCTAATGTTTAGGAGAGTTCATTTAGTGGAATTACAGTCGTGGTATAGTGGGATGATTCAATAACATGTAAACCTATATAAGGCTACAAAGTCTGTTGAATAATATCATCTAGTAACAATCTCTGCAACAGAACTTGGTTATCTTTTATTCTTCTTGTTATTTCCTTTTCTTCAACTATTGGTTTCTTTATCGAGTTGTCTTCATCACTCTCTACCAATTTATGTTGCACTTTTTGTTCTTGGGGAGTCCAAAAGTTTATGTTTGATCGGGAATTTGCACATGAAATCTTCAAAATATTTTAATGAAATTGATATATTTATAACGGAAAAGGGTCATATTTTCCCTTGTACACTTAGAAAAGGGTCATTTTACCCTCTGTTATACTTTTTTGATATACTAGTTCTCGAACACGTGCAATACACGTGTATTTCATACCATTTTAAATTACACAAACACACAGTCAACTATGAAACTGCGTGCTTCAAACATAGTCCATGTCCACATATCAAAGTTCAAATATGCAAAGGCATAACTTATCAATTTGAGTTTTATTGCAACAGAAACTTTTAATAAATAGATATTATACTAAAAGAAGTGAATATGCTGCTAGATTAGCAATAATACAAAAAGTGTGGTCTATATTTGTAGCTAAACCAATTATATTGGCACATATTTACGTGAAGTAGACTCTTTTTGGAGGATAAATCTACCAAAGAAAGAAAATGAAATAATTGAACAAACCCACCTTACAATACACTTTATAAAGTATTTAACGAATGTACATCTATATGTATATATGTACATATATATGTGTATATGTACATATATATATGTATATATATGAAATAATTGTATATATGTACATATAGATGTGTGTGTGCGTATATATATATATATATATACATATATATATATATATACATATATATATATATATACATACATATATATATTAGATTCGCCCAGGCCCGTGCTAAAGCACGGGCCCAACATAGTTAATTTTAGTGTCCTATTTCACAGTAACAACACAATCAAATTAATTTTATGTTGGTTTTAGTGTCGCCTATTTCATCGCAACAATAAACCGAATCAATTTAACTATATGGGTAGAACATGACATTGTCATATACCTGTACAAAAAGGTAAGTTCATATACCTTTAAATAATATTGATCATTTTGTTTAAAATAGGCTACATATCACAAATACATGATTGGGTAAGTGATAATACACAAATACATGATTGGATAAGTGATGATAAGTGCATACAACCATTCCATGTCTATAAACATTATAGACAGAGAGACCAGTAAATGTCTTGTAGGTGATGTATTGCTATCTTATTAACATTCTCGAGTCCTATATCATCAATAAACTCACTTCATAAATAATCAATATTAGTGAATTTGAAAGAACACATACATGTTTCTCAACAAAAGAAGATGACATACAAGTATCAGTAAAATTATCCTTACAATGCTCAATTAACTCTTAGAGGTACAAACATCAATTAAAAACTAATTCACACATCACCTCTTATTATATAATTAACTGATAATATGAATGTTGGTGTAAATAAGATTTCAGAGAAACAGATGATTATTGAAATACATTTTTTACATATAGCTCAAGCTTATTCAAGCCATGGTACCTCGAAATATAAGGGATGACATTCAAATTTGATACATGTGAGAGTTAACACATGGTTGACACAAACATACTTGTTCGGTTTCTACAACTGTGCCTGAATTTCCTTAGTTTTTATTAGCTTCCTATTTGTAGCAGTACTTCATAATGGTCTCTTCCTTGGATAATGTCATAACAAACCCAACAACACCAACCACTACCATCTGACCATCCATCTCAAATGTTTTTCTCTTGTGGAGTTTTACAGTTCAACAAATAAGATGTCAAAATCAATATTTAGCATCAAAATAGTAGTATCTCCCCCGAGTGAAAGGTAGTAGGAAAACTCTAGCAACCCCGAGTCTAAATAATAAATGTATGTCGAAACTGTGAATACAGAACTGAAATGTTATAAATGAAAGGGTGAATTTACTTGATACATGTTTTTCAACTTCACTCACAATGTGGGTTATTCAAACCTTATAATCCAAGAAGGAAGTCAGCTTGCAAGGTTTTCTTGTATCATCATTAGGCACTGAAATAAATTGAAAAGGCAAATGAAAAAAAGATAATGTATAAGAAAAGACTTGAAATATTTACTAAAAAATAGTAGGTGTTGATATTGCAGAGAAGCTAAATTGTCAGATAAAAAAGGAGGTGGCTGCAAATGGTAAAAATATACGTAGGTTAAAAAGTGATAGATTCAAGAATTGAATCATCTAATATCGATACATTTTTTTCCTTTAAGGTACGCAAGTAGCTATGTAGTCGGGTCTCTATATAGAACCATAACTCATTGGTATTTCTTGCAAGATTATCCTGTTTCTAATTTTCTTTTCCTTTCTGTTATTCATCATTAATATGGAAAGCAAGAAAAATAATGAGATCTACAATATTTTTCAGAACAATACAACTCCACAACATCATCACCGTGTGAGATCACCACAACCTAAGATTTGGCAGAGTCAATTATAATGTAAAATATTCTGGCTTTCCTCCTCTTGAGCAGAACTATTATAGATTATATAAGAAAACTTGCAATAATCCATTTTCAAAGAACAATCTCGATAGTTCCAAAAGTTATTAGCAAATTATATGAGAGATACTATATGCTTCCATCAGAAGGTTGACAAATACATAGATTCATACTAACATAATTCATATATGATGGTAAGTTTCGAAAGGAAGAGTTCAACAAAGTTGTCTCTAATTGACATTGACTATTCTTTCTATTTAAATTTGTGGCTTCTTTTGAACTACTTTTTCTGTTAAATTCATCTCATTAGAGTCAAGTGGTTGATGTCTCTCTCCTTATGGTTAAGTGGTATTCGACCATAAAACATCATCCAATTCCTTGCAGAAATAAAGTAAAGAATTTTGCAACTCCTACCCGCAACATAAATCAATTTATTCACACAAATTCATCAAATAAGAAATCGGTAAGTAGTTTATCAACAACTCTACAAAAAAGTAGTACTTTTTACTCTAATATTTCAACAATCGATAAAAAATCCATTAACATCTTACTTTTTACTCCAATATTTCAACAATCGATAAAAAATCCATTAACATCTTACCGCTTCCTCTGCTTCTTCTTCTAGAGATGCTCGTAGAAATAAAATAAAAAAAATTACGCCTCTAAATAGAAAAATTTACCAAATGATGAATTGACCCTTGCAACTGAAACTTTGCAATTCTACTAATAAACTATCACGATAAGAATACCTTTTTGATTATCAAAATTGTTTGTGCTGGGTAAACTCAACATTCATATTCATAGATGCAAATACATTGAAAGGAAAGATATACTTACCTCTAAAAGAGCCTGAGAAAAAATGAAATTTTAAGAAAAGAGCAGTCAATTTTTGTGTCCACATTGAAAGAATAGTTGTCAAAAAAGGCACTACACTTGTCTATTCTTATAGTTCACACGTTAGAAGGTGAAAGCGTAAAAGAAAGTGAGTGTCAGAAATTACAAAATTGAATTTTATTCCAATTGCCACTGCAACACCGCTTTAATCAGTATCATCCAAGAATTAGTGTCACACCACTGCAACGATATCATCTAAGAACATGATGATATAACTTAACTTTATTGTACCTATGTATCTTCAAGGATGTATGCACAAATCACATTAAAATCATTTGCATGCATATAGGATAATCAGAAATCCACAAGAAACAACTCAAAAGAACAAACAAATTAATTAAAACCCAAAATAGGAACTAACATATACCTTGCAGATAGAGAACTAAGTGAGTATAGTAAACAATGCAAGATTCCTAAAAAATCTCATCAAAACAAAGAGCTCCTTCTCTGACAAACCAATCACAACATCAAGAGTTCAAGCAAGGAAGTGCATTGTGGTGCTTAGAAGATTAAAAATAATCCAGTCCATTGGCGTGTTCCTTCTTGCATAGCTAAAAATATTTATATATGATATCATTCACTTACCACCAAAGGTTGCAGCAGTTCAACTGATCTTTGTATGAGTCTAAAATGTTGGCTTGATTTTGCTGTACTTTGTTGGACACAGTTGATTACCTTAATGTTATAAAGTAATAACATTATTGTGATATAAGCTCTTGAAATTAAAATAAGTTCGGCAGCGCCTGCAAAGTTGAACAATGAACATCTCAACCTTTTTCTTAGCCCCCAAATTTCAAAGCCAGAATAGAAAATCCAGTAAAACGTAAGAGTTTAATAAATTATATACATTGTCAACGTAATGTAAATAATTTTTATATGTGATGGTATTTAGAACATTTTATCAACGAGGTTAATGTAAATTTGCTAACCTCATACTGCAAAAATACATTTACATTGTTCATGTATAAAACTCAAACATAAAGGTGAATCATTTGCAATAAATGCATTATTTCATTCAGTGAGCATTCATAATCCAATACCACTGATAATGACCGCATATAGACAACTTAACTATCATTTTGCACATTAATTAGGTTGAACATCAAATGTTGTTACCAAATCTAGAGAGATCCTTCAATTATTCTAAATCATTTGATAAAATGAGAAACATTCAAGTACCATCTTGTATTCTTATCCAGGAAGAAAGAAAATGAGTTTTGTCCTTCCAGTTTAGCTGTGATGAAATGGAAAAAAATGATTTTTCATAATGAGGCACGTAATGTTGCTTCTTTATAGAATTAGAGGGTATTGAGGGTCAATTCACTTTATGAATAACTTAAGACTTTACCTGGAATCAAAATGTTTAAATTCCACAAATAACAATCATATATTTTTTTCGCTTTTTCCTTTTTTCCTTCACCGAAGAAATGAAAAAAAAAGACATTTTTATTTATTTGACTTGCTATTTCTGTATCGCAATTCGAACATCTCTTTTCTGCCTCTCTCCCTTCAACAGTACAAAAAAAGTTCATTAAGAAGCGAGGAAGGGAAAATTAATTATTAGTTGACAACTTGACCACCTTTAGTGCTCAATTAAAGATCCATTTTATGTAGGCATTCAAACACCCTTGGTGCACTAAGGTAACTTGAGTATTTATTCTGAAGATGCATGAACAAATCAGAAAATAATATTGATGTTCCTATATTTTAATAGAGAAAGTACAATAGAGAACAATAATGTAAAAGAATAAATACCAAAATTTGATTCAGATGATGAATGTATGTCGAAATTTGAACAACAGTATCTCCATCTTCATCAACAACTTTTTTGGATGGTTGCTAAGCATTATTTTGTTTATAGTCATTTTCATCCAAATTTCCTTTCTACAAATGGATCATGAGAATTAAAAATGGTCACATCTGTCAACTTCATCTCATTATATTCTCTAAAAAAATCACTAATTGAACAAGATAAAAATTGAAGCAAAAAAATTAAGGAAGAAAAAAGTGAGAAACACTTACCAGCAAATACATTTAACAAACTTTAATCTGAAAGAGTCAATGAAGAAGAAAGTGAACTTTAAAGATCCATGTTAGCTGGTGAGTTGTTTTGAGTGCAAATACGCGTGTCAAGAGGAAAATAACAAAAAAATAACGTCCAATAAAATAAAGCCAAGTTTGTAGTACACTTCACATAGCTAATTGTACAACATGTTATTGCCATGTTCGTACATACCAAGTCCCATTTCTAAAGAAGGGAGATATATATATATATTTATATATATATTCACAACATACGATTTCACGAGTATATCATGCATATTTAATTTATATAAAGTCGAATGTCATCTATGGAGCCTATCAGAGTTTCTGCTTCATATGGTATCTTTGTTACCTTTTTACAACAACTACTTATGATTCCACATACTATCTTACAAACTAGTACATTTTTATTTGTTCAGATAGAGATTCTGATTAACCACTCCGCTGAATTAGGGGTATAACTACGAGTTGGTAAGCTCCACTTATCTTTGTTATATAAATCGGATATAGTCGGGGCCTTGTCCCAATCAGTTCTTATGATACTCTTAGAGGCTTTCGTGGAGACGATATTCTAGGTTTCTTTTTGCAGCTTCCAGTCCCCAGCTCCATAGGTTTCGGACGTGTGTGTGTTGTGTGTGTGTCTTTAGTTGGGACCTCATCGGTTATCTAGTTCTTTATTATTTTTGGGTTGTTTACCTTTGTCTATTGACTTGTTGTTGTTCACGATATGACCTTAAAATGGTCTAAACTTAACATTTAGATGCTATGTTGTCCGACAATCTACGCCCACGACTGAGTCAATTAGCATGTTTTAGTGGCTAACTCGATTGAATAAAATATCAACTACGCAGTCACGCCTCCCCTAATTTGGGGCATGACAAGGGAATAATTGATCAAGTTTTATTTAATTTTTAAAATAATTATACTGTAATAAATTTATCAATTACAATATTATTAAATTTTACTTTTTCTAAAAATATAAATTTCTCCATTGTTCTCTTATTTTCCAATTAAAGGATTAAGAGAATAATAATAGTACTATATTTTTCAATTTATCAATTATATTTTTTTATTTTTAATTCTTTTTTCTATTATTCTCCTTTTTTTTAATTATAGGATTATAAGAATAACATTAGTATTATTGATTTTTTTTTTCTCAATTTCTTTGTCCTTTTTTTTGTTAATTTATTTTGCTCTACTCACTTTTTGGTTGGTAAATTACTACAAAGTTCACTCATTTATATTTAATGCAAGAAACAGTAATGGTTGTGCCCTATCGTCACAACTTTCTCGTGCATCATATTTATGAGATGCCATTACCTTTTCATATTCCACTGCAATGGATGATAGTAAATATAAAAATGAAATTCTGAAAGTAAGTGAAAAAACATTTTATATATATATATTTTCACGGCTCGATAGATAATTTGATAAGCCAATGATTTTTTTTCGTGTTTCAGAATACGGTTAACCAACATGTTAACTAATCGATCACGATAAATTGGATCGGATTTTGCTGTTTTTTTTTCTGCAGTACCTAGACGTGACATGAGCGTGAAAGGGGTTCAAGAATCAGTTTTCTTTTTATAAGGGCTAAAATCACTTATTTTGGCTTTTTTACCCCATATTGTAGGGTGGATCTCGAAAGATATGAAAGATCTCCCTCCAAGCCGTACATACGACTTTCATCGAATATGACTTTCCGNATATTTTTTAGCAATTTTTATGTAATCTACTCATTGTTGTTTTTTTCTTTGTCAGAAAAAAAACAGTAAAGGAAGCATGCACAACAGTATAAAGTTTGAATAAGAATTGTGCGCGATAAGTTCTTTGTTAGAGCGAAATACATTGATACAATATTGATTTATATGAAGGTATACAGTATTTATGTGGAACTACATATGAAATTATAAGTCGTTTACTATATTGGTAAATAGTATCTTTATTTCTACAAATTCGGATGTTCTCCTTGTACATTAGTTTCTTATTTTTTGTAAGTCAAAATTACCCTTCATTACCAAATTCGTAAACAGTTTAAACAGAGTGTTCCTACTTTAGTTATGCAAAGAGAATATTGATGTCTCTTTCATTCTCTTCTTAATTAGAAGGTATATGTTATTTTTTTGGAGAAGTGTCTAAAGCTTCAATAGAAGGATTTGCAAAGTTATGTTGGAACTTTTAAGATCATGGCTATTTATTATCTAGTCGAAATAACACAATTGTGACTATCATTTTATTATTTTTGTAAAAAAATGCCTTTTATCTCAAAACTGAGCAATCAAAATAAATCACATCATATTTTGTATCATAAACGAAACATAGAACATTCAAACATAAAAGATCATTCTAGAATTCTTATTAACCTTTCTCCTTCAGAATAGTTGGTCACTTCACCATTTGGAGAAACCATTAACAGTGAAATATTTGTGTCACATAAAAGCCCCAACTCATTTGACTTCTTAACAATGCTATCCTTGCACTTTGAGTAGAACTGTTGAAGGGATACCGGATTCTCAATTTTCTTCATCACAATCTTACTGTGACCCATGTAATTAAATGATGCAAACTAGAATTGGAAATTAGGTGCAATGTTGTTCTTCAATGAACCGAAAAATATATAGATCAACACAAAAGAAAAGGAAAAAGTTATCTGAAAGAATTTAATGAAATAACATGTTAGTCTTAAGTTAAAACAGTTAATATGTTACAATCTAATAGACAATCAAATATATTTTTTTAGAAGAAACGACTTTCTACGTATGCATACAATTGATTAACAAAATTTTGTGGGCGGTAACTTGTTGAGAGGAAAATAAAAATAACTTCTAAGCTCCTTCTTTCACATAATGATGTTAGACAAAGTCCTATTTACTATTTTCCCTAGAATTTTAATGGCAATATGATATAACTTTAGTCTATAGAAGAATTAATATTTTGATATCTTAAGATAAGTACAAGGTGCATGGGTAAATTGTTAAAAGAATGAAAAAAGTCCCACATTAGTGATTAATGAGATGGGTGGACTCATTATAAGGCTTGAACAATCCTCCTTCCTTTGATCTAGCTTTTGGGGTGTGAGTTAGGCTTAACGCATAATTTCACACAAATCACCTTTAATAGAATTAAAATTATACTCCCTCTGTACCAATTTATGTGTCACTTTTTGTTTTTCGAGAGTCAAGTAGTTTAAGTTTGACAAAAAAATTGTGCATGAAACGTTTAATTTTTTAATGAAATTTACATATTAATAAACCATGTAAAGAGTACTATAAATCACAATAATTGTAAATTTAAAATAGCTAAAATCTATATTAAAAATTTTATCGTCAAAGATAGATTTTTTTGAATCTCGAATTCTTAAAAGTGTTACATAAATTGAGACAGAGGGAGTATATTCGTAAAATAAATTTATGTTAATATGGAGTAAAACTATTTCTTTTTGTATGATTATAGCATTGCACGATAGGGAAACTAAAATATGTGGGTCAAAGTCAGATTCAAGATGTTAAATTCATAGGTTTTAAATTTTAAAATCGATTGAGGCCAGCATATTTTTATTGTTAGGTGAGTTTTTGACACTAATATAAAGTTTGAATCAATCCTACTGAGGTACAACTGAATCGATAACTTACAATGTAGATTTGCGTAACTAATGATGAAACATGATACTTAATAATGATACAACTAAAAATAGTATAAGCAAAAAAATTGGTCATATCGTTTGGCTGTGTGACATCCTCCTCTCTTGTTTATCAACTTTACCCTTGACCTAACAATAAAATATGTGATCACAACTTATAATTTTTTTCTGAAGTTTATATACTTATATTTTTAAATAGTAGATAAATTTGCGAGGACTAGTGACACATGGTTAGAGATCTTTGTATCTTTCTCTATATTCTATTAGCAACCCTTTTTATTATAGGGTTCAAACTCGAATCATGCACTCAACTCATAACATGTCGTGCTCCGACCAATATACCATACAAACGGAGGAAATTCATACATTGAGTTATTTATATACCTATTCAAAATATAGCTTAAAACTTTATCATGGACCCCTTTGATTGAAATTATTTGCTCACACTGAATGGTGAACTTATGATTAAAATAAACAAACTTAAGATTATTGAATGTGAACTGAGAAAGTCATAAAGTCTAGCTAACATCAACCGCCACAAACTCACTTCTTAAGATGCAAGCATTTATCATCATTGCATGAATAATGCTACGTTCACTCCCTTCGTAAAACAATTATATTTTTAATTGAAGTAATGCAAACTCGTTTTTCCACTATATCATATATAGGCTTGTTTGGAAAGATACCTGGTTTCTGTTAAAATTACCATTTTTTTGGAACAGTGAGTGTGAAGTAACATCATATAAGCCAAAAAATGTCAACTTTCAAAAACTCACACTCACTTACCTAATGTGGCGAGCACCTCAAAGAAATATTTGAATCTTTGTTCAAATAAAGCTATGTAAGCCCCTTGTGAAAAGGAATGATCATTTGTATTGGAAAAACTCCACTTCTTGGTAATTGCTCAACAATTGATCTACCTGAAAACATGCATTTTTCTCATGTTCAAGGAAAGTTTATATGTATTTTATGTGTTCTTTTCTAGATTAAATATAAAAAATCAGAACTCTTTCACTATTCGATACACATTCGTATTGCTTCACGTGTTGAATTGCCTTGTATACTTTCCAAGGCTCAAAGAGCTCCCATCACTTTCCTCTATCATCAACAAGTTTCTTGTTTTTTCCTTTTTTTCTCTTTCACGCATTCATCTTACTCGATACATTAAATTTTCTTGATATTTCAAAAGGCTTCAAAGAGTTCCCATTACTTTCTATTATCATCAATAAGATTTAACTATGCTTTGATTTTCTCTTTCTTGCATTTGTCCTACTCCACACATTAAATTTCCCCCAATACTTTTGATCGTAAAGAAGAATCAAGAAATTAGGTAGAAAAATATCTAAGGAGGAAGAAGATTCTTTCAATACCGATTATGACTTCTGCTAGTAACTAATATTCCTGTAACTAACAACCAGAGGATTAGTTATAACTAACTCATGAAAAGACTGTTGAATCCATCCCATTTTTTGGTCAACTTTAGCTATTCAATTGCTATAAGCAATTGTTAAAAAGGAATAGTAATTGGATTGTAAATAAAAGATTTGGTGGTTGGCAAATTGGTAAGATTTGCAACCATTATTGACTTTGCTATATTCACCTATGTCATTAGTGATATAGGCATGGTTTTATACTTCTATAAATAGAGCATTCTTGCTTATTTTTAAAACACACCAAATTAGAGAGAAAAAATATTTTGAGAGAAAAGTGAGGTATTCCATAGACTATACGAGAAAAATAGTCTGTGAAGAAAAATAAAGTGTGAGCGATATTTTAGTAAGGCGGAAGCCAAAAGAGTGTTCTTCCTTTTGAGTGTGCAGTAGTCACTTTGAGAAATCTACTGACAACACCAACTGCATGAGCAATATCAGGTCTAGTGCACACCATTGCATACATTAGACTTCCGACGACGGAGGAATATGGAACTTTGATCATGTTCTCTTTTTTCTCCCTAGCTTTAGGACACATCTTCTTGTTCAACTTCATATGACCAGTAAGAGGTATCCTAACACGCTTAGCATTCTTCATATTGAAGCGCTGCAGTACGCGTTCAATGTACTTCTTGTGGGACAAATAAATCTTCTTTTTATTTCTAAGACGAGTAATTCTCATGCCTAAAATTTGCTTGGCATGACCCAAGTCTTTCATAGAAAAAGACTTACACAATTCTTTCTTCAGCTCGTCAATCTTGGAAGTATTCTTTCCCACAATCAACATATCATCCACTTACAACAAAAGGATGATAAAATCATTGTCAGATAAATTTTTGTACAAATACGCAATGATCTGAAGAAGTCTTCTAATAGCCTTGCTCCCCCATAACATATTCAAACTTTTTGTACCACTGTCTGGGAGCTTGTTTTAGGCCATAGAGTCTCTTTTTGAGTTTGCATACAAAATTTTCTTTACCATCTACTTTGAAGGCCTCAGGTTGTTCCATATAAATCTCTTCTTATAGGTCACCGTGAAGGAAAGTCGTCTTCACATCCATCCGCTCAATCTCTAAATTAAGACTAGCAGCCAAACCTACAACTGTGCGAATCGAGGACATTTTTCACAACTAAAGAAAATATTTCATCAAAGTCAATACCTTTCCTTTGACCGGATCCCTTAACAACCAATCTGGCTTTGTACCTGGGCTTTAGTTGTGTTCTTCAACTTTAACTTTGAACACCCACTTGTTCTTCAAAACTCTCATGCCCTTGGGAAATTTTACCAACTTATAAGTGTGGTTCTCATGCAAAGACTTCATCTAGTCTTGCATGGCTTCAATCCATTGATTCTTGTGCTCATCTTCAATGGCCTCCTCATAACATTCAGGTTCTCCCCCGTTAGTGAGTAACACATACTCATAGGGTGAATAACGGGAGGAAGGAAACCGCTGTCTTGTTGACCTCCGAAGCAGAATATTTGATTCGTCCACAACTTCATGAGCAACAGGATCATAAATAACAACATCATGCACACTTGTGTGAGGAACTTCATCATGATGAACTATACCATCAAAACTTGAAGAATCTACCTTCTCCGCTTTGTCAATATCTTCATTTGTTTGATTCTCCACGAAAATAATATCACGGCTTCTCACAAGTTTCTTTTCAATTGGATCATATAACCTGTAACCAAATTCATCTAGGCCATATCCAATGAAGATGCATTGCCTTGTCTTGGCATCTAACTTTGAATTCTCATCTTTCGGCACATGTACAAAAGCTTTGCAACCAAATATTCTAAAATGGTCACAGGAAACATCCTTTCCATACCAAACACTATTTGGTACATCACTTTGCAAAGCAACAGCAGGAGATAGATTGATAACATGTGTAGCGATCAATAAAGTCTCACCCCAAAATGAGTTTGGCAACTTTGCTTCAGAAAGCAAATATCTAACTCTTTCCATCAAGGTCCTATTCATTCTCTTAGCCAAACCATTAAGTTGAGAACTCTTGGGAGGAGTCTTCTGGCGTCTAATAACTTGATTCTTGCAATATTAGTCAAATTTCCACAATATTCACCACCATTATCAGTACGAATACATTTCACTTTCTTTCCAGTTTCGCTTTCAACTAAAGCCTGAAACTGATTAAATACACCAAACACTTGGTCTTTAGTCTTCAAGACATAGACCCAAAGTTTTCTCGAGCAATCATCAATGAAAGTGACAAAGTAAAGTGCAAACATCATGAGCATGTTTCACATTGTTCAAAACTAGTTTAGTTCCAACATTAGTTCCAAACAAATTATACCAATACCAACCACCCTAGAAACAATCTCATTACCCATACTTAAGGTTCCAAAATCACCAGGAGTGTAGGAAGAGAAAAAATCCTTCTTTGATGTCACATGAGATGCGGCACCAGTGTCAACAACCCATCTTTACTTATCAAAAGAAATATTTATCATGTTTGCATCAAGAACGGTAACAAGATCTTCAATGGTGATGGTGGCTAGGCAATTTTCATTGCCATCTTCTTTAGTTTCCTCTTTGTTTTTGTTCTCCCTCTTCAACTTCCTGCAGAACTTCTTTGTGTGACCTTTCACGCCACAATGATAACACTCAATATCCTTAAGTCTGCCTATGGATTTGCTCCTGTTTTGTTCTCTATTCTAAGAACAACGAGTTTTATTTCTCCCCCTGGCCAGTTATCAGGACATCCGACGAAGAGGAACCTTGAGTTTTTCTTCTAATCTCTTCGTTCAAGACACTACTCTTGGCAGAATCCATAGAGATCACACCATCCAGAGCATAATTTGACAATGACGTTCTAAATGTTTCCCAAAAATCTGTTAGGGAACCAAGTAGAAGCAAGCCTTGAATTTCTTCATCAAATTTGATGCCCATAGAAGATAATTGGTTCATAAGCCTATGAAAATTATTCAGATGGTCTGTCATCGGAGAATCATCATGATACTTCAAACTCCACATCTGCTTTATTAAGAACATTTTGTTGTTTCTAGTCTTTCGAACATACAAACTTTCAAGATGCTCCCATAGGGTTCGAGCGTGTGTTTCCCCAGAAATATGGTTCAACACATTATTGTCGACCCATTGCCTAATGAATCCACAAACCTGTCTATGCAACAGATTCCACTCTTCATCTGTTTTATTATCAGGCTTTATAGTGGTAAAAACTGGTTTGTAAAAATTCTTAACATAAAGCAGATCTTCCATTTTTTCCTTCCTAATGACATAATTAACACCATTCAAAGTAACCATTCTACTTGTGTTGGCTACCATTGTTTTCCCCCAAAACTATAGTTATCGCAAATAAAAGTAAATCTTTTCTGATGTGGAAGTTCAGATTGTGCTGCAACCACAGAGCATACTCAGATTAAACCTTGGATCTGATACGAGTTTGTTGGGAAAACGCGAACGAGCACAAAAATATACATGGTAAACGTAATGGAAATAAAATGGGAAAATAACGACAGCAAGAATTCTATGTGGAAACCCTTTTGAATAAGGGGAAAAACCACGGGCCAAGAGGAGCAATTGATATTAATATAGTAAGGAATTTTACACTGTGTAGTCACAAACACAATACTCAAAATGACTACTGCAACTCAAAAGGAATAACACTCTTTTGGTTTCCGTCTTACTAAAATCGCTCACACTTTATTTTTCTTCACAGACTATTTACTCATATAGTCTATGTAATACCTCACTTTGCTCTCAAAATGGTTTTTCTCTCTAACTTGGTGTGTTCTATAAATGAGAAAGAATGCTCTATTTATAGAAGAATAAAACCATGCCTATGTCACTAATGATATATGTAAATATAGCAAAGTCAAGAATGGTTGCAAATCTTACCAATTTGCCAACCACCAAATCTTTTATTTTCAACTCCAATTACTATTCCTTTTTAACAATTGCTTGTACCAATTAAATAGCTAAAGTTGACTAAAATGGGATGGATTCAACAGACAAGTGATCATAGCTTCTTTAATTACACAGTGGACACTTTTACATCCTTAGTTATATTTAGTGAGATAACGTCCCTCACCCATGTCGGAGTTTGCGTATTTCTGGTAGACATCTTGGTAGGCCCTGGTACTGCAAACTCAACTACATGATCAACTTTATTTGTAACTATATGAGGCACTACATTCTCAATTGCCTGATTAAAGCTATTAGTTACTTCTATCTTTTGTTGTTTTGTTACTTCCTGCTCTTGCTACTTTATGACATGCATATGATATCCTCTATCATCTAACAAAAAAGTTTTCTCATCACAGCTTAGTGGAATAGGAGTGGACTCAGTGAAGGCTTGAGAAAACTACCCTGAACCATGTACTGTGTCTTGAAATATAGGATGATAATTAGAACCACTCTCATTTGCAAAAGGAAATGCATCTTCCCTGAAGATGACATGTCTTATCACAAAGAAGGTCCTATTGGTCAGATAAAAAAGAACATATCCCTTCTAGACTTCTGAATATCCCATATGAAAAACTGGCCTTGATCTTGCCATCACTTTGACATGTCTGGTGAGATTCTTAGCAAGATGAGATAGACTGGTTGGCTTCCATATAATAACTTCTCAGAAGTAGTTTGATGACCTATCACACTACTTGGTAATCTTTTGATTAGATAAACTGCAACTAAGACATAGTGCCCCCCAAAACATCAAAGGAATGTGTGCCTGCAATTTGAGTGCCCTAGTTACTTCAAGTATATGTCTATGTTTTCTCTCAACAACTCCATTTTGATAAGGTTATATGGACAAGACCTTATGAAATACAAGTAAAAATTGCATTAGCTTTGAGATATGCTCACTTTAGATCGTTGAACCAGTTTCATAGCACCCTCAAGATACTCCTTATATGCATCAGCTTCGTCCACTGTGTTGATATTCTTCACTTGTGGTTCATAAGAACTGTTAGGTCCAAAGGAACAAATTGTTACAAAAGCGCAACACTTTTTAGAATATTTAAAAATAGAGTGAACAACTCTTCAACCTTCTTTTCTCCTTTGCTTCACTTAGTATTTTTTGGAGCTCAGTAAGCTTCTCTTTATGAGCCTATTATAAAAATGCATTAAAAATATATCAAGTTATAGAGTTTTTAGTAATAATAAATATAGTCTTATAATTACTATCTGAAGGGGACCCCCTTTCTAAATATTTTTCTATCAGAGTGATATATTTTAGGTGTTTTTAAGTATACACAATCAACACTAGTGTGGAAACATCTAACCTTACCTCAACACTAAAGCACATTGTCCAATAATCAGCATCGTAAAAACACCCAACAAAAATAACAAGAATTATTCAATCATGTAGAAAAGTACCACACAACAAAGAAATAAATCAACAGAAAAGAACTAGAGAAAAGTAGAGTGTCATACGTAGAAATCTTTTCAATCATAACTCTTTCAAAATTTGATTGAACGAGACTCTGCATCAAATGCTGAATAATAAAGGTCATGTTAAGGTCAAATGAAACTCCAAAGATTAGTAAAAGATGTGTAAAATTTAGTACCTCTTCATCTGGATTTGGAGTGGATCTTCAGCAATAAAAAAAAGCATTTGAGTTAGTCAATAGAATGAAATTGGTGAAGTCTAATTCATGAATTTAACATACTAAAATAAACATACCGTCGATTCAGTTCATTAGGTTGGTTCATTACTTTGATCATAATATCTTCAAAACTAAGCGATCAAAAGAAATTACATCATATATTGTATCATAAACGAAACATAGAACATTCAAACATAAAATATCATTCTGGAAATCTCATTAACATTTCTCTGCTAAAATAGCTGGTCACTTCACCATTTGGAGAAACCATTAACACTGCAATATTTGAATTCTTAACAATGCTATCCTTACATTTTGAGTAGAACTGTTGACGGGATACTGGATCCTCAATTTTCTTCATCATAATTTTATTGCGATCCATGAAATTAAATGATGCAAACTAGAATTGGAAGTTAGATGCAATGTCGTTCTTCAATGAACTGAGAAATATATAGATCAACAAAAAAGAAAAAGGAAAAGTTAGCTCAAAGAATTTAATGCAATAACATGGCAGTCTTAAGTTCAAGCAGTTAATATGTTACATTCTAATAGACAATCAAATAACTTTTTTTTAGAAGAAACAACTTTATACATATGCATACATGTTACAATCTAATAGACAATCAAATAATTTTTAAGAAGAAACAACTTTCTACATATGCATAAACTATGTAAATCTTCAAATTTTTAATGAAATTTATATATTTATAAACTATGTAAAAGGTAACATAAAGATAGACTTGTTCGAATCTCGAGTTCTGAAAACTGTCACATATATTGAGATAGAGGGAGTATATTCGTTAAACAAATTTATGTCAGTACGGAGTAAAACTATTTTTTTTAGTATGATTATATCTTTGCACGATAGGGAAACTAAAATATCTGGATCAAAGTCGAATTCAAGATGTTAAATTCATAGGTTCTATATTTTAAAATCGATCAAGGCCAACATATTTTAATTGTTAGGTGGGTTTTTGACACAAATATAGAATTTGAATGAAACATGATACATAATAATGCTACAACTAAAAATAGTATAAGAAAAGAAAATAGGTCATATCATTTTTCTGTGTGACTTCCTCCTCTTTCGTTTATCAACTTTACCCTTGACCTAACAATAAAGTATGTGATCACAACTTCTAATTTTTTTTATGTTTATCTACTTATATTTTTAAATAGTATATAAATTTACGAGGACTAGTGACACATGGTTAGAGACTCTTGGAATCTTTCTCTATATTCTACTAGCAACCTTATTTGTGATAGGGTTCAAACTCGAATCATGCACTCAACTCATATCATGTCATGCTCCGACCAATATTCCATACAAGCGGAGGAAATTCGTACATTGAGTTCTATATATATACCTATTCACAATATAGCTTAAGACTTTATTATGGACCCCTTTAATCTAAATTATCAACTCATACTGAATGGTGAACTTATGATTGAAATAAACAAACATAAGGTTATTGAATTTGAACTGAGAAAGTCATAAAGTCTTGCTAACATAAATCGTCACAAACTCACTTCTCAAGATGCAAGCATTTATCATCATCGCACGAATAATGCTACGTTCACTCCCTTTGTAAAACAATTGTATTTTGAGTTGAAGTAATACAAATTTTTTTCCCACTATATCATATGTAGGTTTGTTTGTCAAGATACCTGGTTGCTGTTTAAATGGGATTGTTTTCCCTGAAGATGACATGTATTCTTACAAAGAAAAGACCTATCGGTCAGATAAAAAAGAAGATATCCTTTCTAGACTTCTGAATATCTCATATGAAGAACTGGCCTTTATATTGACATCAGTTTGACATGTCTGGTGAGATTCTTAGCAATGCACAAGAACCCTAATGTCCTTAAATGAGACAGACCTGGTTGGTTTCCATATAATAACTTCTTAGAATTGAAGTAGTTTGATGACCTATCACACTACTTGGTAATCTGTTGATTAGATAAACTGCAAGTAAGACATAGTGCCCCCCAAAACTTCAATGGAATGTGTGCATGCAATTTCTGTGCCCTAGTTACTTCAAGTATATGTCTATGTTTTCTATCAACAACCCCATTTTGATAAAGATATATGGACAAGACCTCTCGTGTATAATTCCCAACTCTTCAAACAAAGCAGTGCACACAGAGTTACCAAAATCACTCCCATTGTGAGACCTTAATACCTTAACATTTCTCCCTAATTGAGTCCTAACATAGTGCATAAATAGTTTAAGAGAAATACACACATCAGACTTACGTTTAAGTAGAAATACCATTGTAAGGAATTACTTGTTACCATTAAAAATGGGTGTTTTATAAGGACCCTAGAAATCAACATGAATGAAATCAAAACAAGTACTTCTTTTTATACTACTTGAAGGAAAACCAGACCTATCAAGCTTAGAACAAGGGCAGAATGAGAAATTAGAGACTTTACACATACTGTCTTTGTTCATATCAAAGATTTTTGCAAGAACTATAGAAGATACATGACCTAATGTTTGATGCCACAACTCCATGTTAGAAAGTACTCTAGGAACAACAATTGTAGACTTCTACTTTTTAATTTCAGTCCCATGTGTGAACTGTATGTTGTAGCAAAAAATACAATCCTTATTTCTCTTTACCGACCTCCTTCACCTTTACACTTTAAAGTTCCCAGAAAACATAAAAATGAGGAAAGAAGGTGACTGAACTACCTAGTTCCTTTGTATTTTACTTACGTACAATAGGTTAGGCTGGAATGCAGGTAGGAAAAATATATTTGTAACAACATTGTTAGCTGACAAATCATAATTACCCACAAGAGTCACTTGAGTAGTGTTACCACTAGGAGCATCAAGTTGTGTCATAGACCCCTTAGACATCATATCCAAGTTAGAGACCGCATAATGTGTAGCACTAGTATCTAAAATCCAAATTTTGTTATTTTCAGAAACAATAAATGATTTACCTCCAGTATTAACATCATTGCAACCAAACATAGGCTAATTTGACTTTTGCTAGAACATTTTGAGGATGTGATCATATTGGTCTTTTATGAATGTACATCCTTGAAGTAGTTGTTTGACATCTTTTTCAGCTTGGCTTAATGACGTAAATCTTTACCCATTTAGTTGCATATTTACCACCATTAAAATTTTGAGACTTATCAACCTTTCTCCCCCACTCATAAATCTGTACATTTGTGTTAAGAGCATAAGAGAAATGAGCCTGGGGTACTGAAGTCTGACCATACTGACCAGACTCACTAACCTGAACCTTTCTTTTAGACTTGAAGTCAGGTGGATACCCAACAGTTTTGTAGCAGAACTACTTGATGTGGCCTCTACATTTGTAGAAATCACAATTTGCACAAAATTCTTCTTAAACCTTTGCTCACCCCTGAACTACTAGTTGTGCTCACCCTTGAGCTACCACTAGTTGTCCCTTGCGAAACAGTCTAGTTCTTCCTCTAAAAAAATGACTCAACCCACTGGCAGCCACCCTTTTTCGGTTGCTGGTTTACAAGCATCTAATTTATCAGGTGCATTCTACCAACATTGCTGGGATATATTGGGTAACAATATTTTAAAAACTGGTACAAGATTTTTTCATATGTAATTCTCTTCTAAATCCATAACTCACACTAATTTGGTCGTTTTACCTAAGAAGGAACAAACTCGTTCTCTTTGTGATTTAAGACCAATTAGTTTGAGTAAATTCATTAATAAGATTCTATCTGGGGTTGTTCATGACATAATTGAAGTTTAATCACCTAAATTGATCACCCACAATCAATCAGTTTTTGTTAAAGGTAGAAGCATCATAGAAAATGTGCTATTGACACAAGTGATTGTTACTAACATCAGAAAGAGGGGTAAACCATCAAATGTGGTCATAAATCTTGATATGACCAAGGCATATGATACATTATCTTGTTTTCTTCTGATGAAAATTTTAAGAAACATGGGGTTTTCAGAATTGTTTGCGGATTTGATTTGGAGATTGATTTTCAACAACCGGTATTCAATGTTGATCAATGGCCAAACACATGGTTTCTTTGATTCCACTAGGACAGTGAAACAAGGAGACCCTCTATCTCTGTCTCTCTTTATATTATTAGCAAAACTGATTTCAAGGGCCCTAAATACGTTGTTTTTTGGATGATCAATTTGTGGGATATGGTTTACCAAAATGGAGGGCTAAGCTTATTAAAACTCTCACTGATGCTCAAGTTGATGCCACGGTCAGTGATAGTCATATTGAAGGAGAAAAATTTTGAGGCGATCTTCATGTTCATCTCAATGCTAAAAAATCTAATTCAAACAGGTTGGAAGTTGGTGAAAAGGATGATGAAGGAACAATTAAAGATTTACGGATAGGGGCTGAAAAGAGTGATGTTCAAGATCAAAATTTGGTGCCGCAAAATTTTGTCCAGCGTCTGCCAGTGTTAGAAGACTACTCTTCTCCCCAATCAACAAAGCTGTAATTCAGCTGATCGTGCTGGATTTGAAGAGAAACTCGTTGTGGATACAAATAAATCAAACGATGCAGAATTTGTGCAAAAATTAACAAGATAAAAGAGAAGGGAGTTGTTGCTGAAAATTCAAGTATGAGGCAAGGTGATAAGCATACTCTTGAGAAACTTCATGATGCTATACAAACGCCAAAATCTGATATGCAACTTGAGAATTTGGCTATTGATTGACAAAAATTTGAAGGATCAAAAATAGGTGATTTGCATCCTTTTGAACCTATCGATTTGCAGGTTGAAATTTCCGGTCGTGATTAGAATGTAACTGGGAATCGGAAGAAAATTGCACAAAAAAAATCAATTTCTATGTGTATTAGTTCCTCGGCAAGTCGAAGTAAATCTCCACGTCTTGAAAATAAGCAATAGCTAACTACTAATCTAATAGTGCAATCTAATGAACCGAATGACCTTGTTTGTTCAAATCCGTTTGAAGCACTTGAGGTGGAGAAAGTATTATAGTTAGTGGATTCTAATCCCAATAATTAGCAAATTTTATTTCGAGCCGATTTTGATAATAATATACAATTAGTTAGCACACCAATTGGAGTATGTAGCATGCAGACTGAAATAACGATAGTGTTATGAGTCCTACATATATCTCTAATCGTGAAGTATCTAAGATTAGTGAAGAAAGTGAGGCTCTCATGTCGCTCAAACCCAATTCAACGATCAAGTCACCCATGGTCATATTGAATACCTCAGCTCATGAGGTCTTGAAAGAAAAGCAAAGGGAGATGAGTACTACTAGGTGGGCTGATATGGTTGATGAAGAAGAGTGTGTTTCACCTCCGCTTTTGAATAGAAAACTAAGTCCACAAGCTTTGTAATTTGTACCTAAAAGTATTGTTGCAAAGAAGGAGGAACAAAAGTCCTTAACATCAGAATTTAGTCCAACTAGGGTTATGATCGTGATTTGGGCAATGACCCTTTTGATGAGGATGAGGAAGAAAATATGTTTGATATATGCTTTGACAAAGTGGCTAGGGATGGATATATCTCACCTCGGCATCAAAGAAGTGGAAGCAACAAAAATAAAAAGAAGACACATGGAAGGCAACACAGTTGGGATAGTAAACTGACAGGAGAGTTTGTTCCAAGGCACCTACCAATGCGACTGGCAAAGCAGAACCATATGAAAGTGTCAATGACTTCAACAAGATCCACTACATCCAAGAAGAAATGATGAACTATCAAGTTTTGTTGGATGGATTTGAAGAATAAGACAAGATGAAAATACTTTAGGTCACTTTAGATGGGGTATCTATCAATTTTTAATTCACACATTTGTAAAAATAAATTTGAGATTGATAACTCATTTTATAATTGTGAATTTTTCAAGTATTCTCATTTGTAAAATCATCATAGAGTGGATTTCAAATTCTGTGATGATAATAAAATATCTAGTTCTCTCTAGCTCTTTTTTTCATGTTTGTTAATTAGTAGAGGTTTGTTGCCTCATTAGGATTTAAAAGGTAATTCCAATCCCACCCCTTGCATGTACTTATTTATATGGAGGATTTTAATTTTTAATAAAAAAACTACTAGACGCTCTATCTAGTGGTATAAATTGTAAAATAAAGAAACAAAAAGTGCAGGTGCCGCTGAGAAAGAATTGGTGGAGGAATGCGTTGGTATGTCTGAAAGTCATTTTCCTTTAAAATACCTTGGTCGTCGTATCACCCACTCCAAAAAAGGGAAAGAACACTACAAAGATCTTATAAAGAAGGTGAGGCAAAATTTCAATCTTCGAAAGGAAATATATTGTCATATGGAACAAATAATGTAAGAAGCATATTCCAACTTTGGTTGAATGGAAAGGTAGATCTCAACTATGGAAAAATGTGTTACACAATAGGGAGTTCATTGAATAATTTCAATGGTGAGAACCTAAGAGTGGGACTTCTTCTGTTTGATATGATAATTGGACCCAACTTGGGCCTCTTTACACATATCAAATTGAAGTACAAACTTGTCACTGATTGACGAACATTGATTTTTTCCTAAAGGAAATAGGGTGGGATTATGATAGTATGCATGATCATTTGCATGATCATATTGTGGAACATATCATACATCATATGTATCATAATAGACGAATTAATATGGACGGAGATCAAAAGAAGCACCTAAAAGTTCTCAGTTAAGAGTGCTTGGGAGATTTGGAGAAAGAAAGTGGCAGAAAATGTGAATTTCAAGAAGATATGAGCAAGATCTTCCTGTCAAGATATCATTCTTTAGTTGGAGATTTTGGAATACTAGAGTTCCAGTAGCTGTTGATATAGATAATTGGAACAGTCGTAACTTTGCTTATGTTGTACTGCCCCAACAAGGGAAACTATGGAAAACTTATTTTTGAAAGGTGAAATTGCATATAGAGTGTGGCGATATTTCTCTTATGGAGCGAGGCAAAACGTTATTTTCATGCTATTTCTAATTTGATTTTGTGGTTTTTTTGGAAAAGGAGAAATATTGTACTTCATGGTGGTAATTATACCACAAGTAAAGTAATTTTGGACGTAGAAATTCATGAAGTTGAGAGTCTGAATACACTTATATCAGTTCCACTTGGCCTCAACTAGTTGCTTTATTAGATGGTTTTAGTCCTGAGTTTGTTTCGAAATGGGTTAAATGGTATCCTCCACCATGGGGTGGTAGAAATGTAATACAGATGGGGCTTCGAGGGATAATCCTGGACCTAGTAGTACTTCTACCTTTTGTATCACAAACCATGAAGGAGAGTTAATGTTTGCTAAGGGGTGTAGATTCCCGATTCTACGAATGTAGTTATTGAAGCTATTTCTAATAGAAAAAGTCTTCAATGTTGTTAGGAAAACAATTTTCAAAACATTATAATTGCAACCGACTCTTTGGCTTTGGTACATATGCTAAATGGAGGGTGCGAAATATGTTGGAATGTAACAATGGATGTCTATTCCATCAACATATTAAGAAACTCTATGTCAGTAAGAGTACAAAACTCCTTAAGGGAGGGAATACTCTAGCTGATTTTTTTGCTAACTTGGTTTTTCCTTTTGCAGGTACATATGAATTTAGATCTTTTCAAGAGGTTCCAAATACAATCAAAAGAATTATACATGTGAGGATAAAGCAGTCAAATACAATAGGGTACTCATAAATTTAACCATTTGCAGGAAGTCCCAAGTGAAGGAAACAGAATCATCAATTTAGATAAACACAACATTCAATAGTTGATATTAAGACAAACAAGTATGACTCAATAAAGTAATCTTTATTGTATCAAGTCTCAATTCCATATGAAGTTTTACATGAATCATAGATTGAGTACGCTACTAACATACCTCAAGATGTCTCAATTAGTTTCTGGTTGTTAATATATCATGCACCTGGTGAGAGCATTGAGGTGTTACATATGATATAAAATCAGGACTTAAGGGGGCTAAAATAGCATATTTAATCTATAATTATGTTAAATTTCATATAATACTCATTCATGTATTGAAAACTACTGAATGATCATTAGAGGACAAATAAGAACTGAACGATGAATTAAAGATACTATTTTCTTACACAAGTGATGTGGAGTGTATCAACATCACCTCACAAAATCAATTAGTAATATTTTTGTTGATTTGGTGGTATTAAATGTATTTGATTCAATCCACCAAATTCAAATTGATTAATGGAAAACTAATTTTACTCGACATTTCTTCTACAATATCCAGATTCTAAGTTCCACAATTCTATAAGATCATTTTTGATAGCAAACCTCATTCAAGTATTTAAAGAGAGAGCGTAGAAAAATTACACCTGAGAAGATGAAGTTGAAGTTCACCTCGTTGTTGCAAAACTTTGCGCAGAAACTGGATTAGCTGAAAATGATGCTCGACCCCATCTCTGATGCCAACACCTCTATGCCTCTTCATCTTCCTCCATTTTAAGGAAATTAATGCTCATATATTGGTTTGTCTCTTTAGGTTTTGACTTTTATTTTGTTCTGTTTAGTTCCAACATTGGGCCAGTTTTGGGCCTAATAATTTTGGAAATGAAAATAAATAGGCTATAAGCCTAAAACTTTTGGTTAAAAAAGTCTCTTTCGAAAGAAAATACCCTCAACATACTCAAAGCCTTTTCTCTTGACTCATTTATTCTTTGTTTTAATCCTCATCCAAAAATCATTATTGTCACCCTAACTTCAATCAATACCACTTTATATTCCTCTACCACTCAATCACAATCAGAAATGTTGAGTTCAACCCAGTTTTTTGATCTTCATCATCAGTCTCAAACTATGAGAAGTTTTACTACAGAACATTGCCACTGCATAAAGTCTAGTACAATACTTGGCATTAAGGAAGCTAGCCCAAAAGGATGGGATAGTTCTGTACCTACACTATCTTTTAACCACTAGAGTGGTACTAATATCATCAAAGCTTCTAATTAATATGCCCCATCCATCTTATGTATTATGGTGTTAGTTGTAAATTTGAAAAGATAAACCCCATATCTATGAGGTCATTATTATAAACAATTTTAATTAGAATTTTGATATTTATTTATAATTTATTTTCTTGAATTGAGCGCAAGACGTGATTGGTCAATAGAAAACTTCTCCATTATTAAGCATTTTCATAATGAACTTTTATCTCCAAATAAAGCTTTAATTGATGAGGAATGGAGCTTCAAGTTTTTTTCCCAATAAGTGCTTTTACAGAATCAAAAAGGAAACAAAAAATAAAAAAAATAAATAAGTAAACAAATTAATAAAAAGAAAACACTCGATCTGCAGAATTGGAAAGTTTCAGTCATTTCTTCATCTACTCCCTTCTCAACTAGAGCTTCAACAATGGTGTGTTCGGTGCAATTGTTCCGAGCCAAAGAATATTGGTTGTTTTATGGGTGTTGAGACACCCCAAATCTTGCCCAGATTTTATTTTCAACTTGCAAGAGTTCTATCAACCTGATGCTCAAGGATTTCCTTTACCATTCACATGTCTGATCTCTCCTGTACTTCAGCGAAGTATCTCTATCTCTTCTGTTTTTTATTTACATTGGTATTAACTTTTCTAAGTCTTAATGGGTTGAACCCCAATGGGTTTGACACCACGATTAAAGCTTTTAATAAGTTAATACTTAATAATGAGAACTTGTTATGCTTCTCTTTCTATGTTTATGTCAATTCGATTGGAGTGGACTAATTTCCACTAGAAGCTAATGCCTTGTTTTGGAACCATTGGACGCCCCAAGCTCTCACAAGGCGTAAGTACAAAATTTATTGAGGTTACTTCAAACAGTAGCTCAGCTATTTAGAAATATTACAAAATCTTGTACGAATCTGATACTAATCTGAAGAATATTTAATGTTTGGTGTTGTTGTTAGGTGTCTCTTTATTCCTTCGTGTTTCTTGTTATGTATGACGTTCCTTGTTTATCTAGATTGAGTAATTTTCTTCCCTCAATTGGAGTATCTTGAATATAGTTGATCAAAAAAATTACCTGCAAAAGAGAAAATTTAATTCGTAAAAAAATCAGCAAGAGCAATTTCCTCCCTAAGGGAATGCTTTACTCTTGCTGAAACACTTCTTCAGAATATACTGATGGTACTAACTTCCAATGCCAAATTCAAGGGTACATCCCACTCGACCTCAATTATATGAACCATAGCTAGTGAGTTTGTCTCAATAATAAGATTAGTAATACAATGCTCACTACAATATGAAAGGCTTTCCCTTATAGCTCTAGCTTCTGCCACCAAGATTGTAGTATCCTTAATCTTGAAACCCTTAGCAACCACCAGATTTTATACTCAAACTTAGGCTTATATTGCTCCAATCCTGATAGAATATGAGGGCAAGAATTTCTGCTTCAGTTTAATTTAAATCTTACATACATTAACTTTAAACTGTATCAATAACACCTGATATCACTCTATCATCTGAAAAAATACCTCCATGCATTTCTCCTTTTCCACAAAAACCACACAATGATATTAGAAATAGCATAGGATCTAGGATTCCTGATGCATACCTAAAATAATTTCATATTCTGGTAGCTACTTCTACATTAAGAAAAAGATGCTCAATTGTCTCTTCTACAGGAATAACACAACATCTACAATCACTTGAAAACCAAGTCCTCCTCTTTAAGGATGAGATTTATTCTATGCATTAAAAATGCCACAAAGATCTTTCCAAACAAAGTCCTCCTCATTAAGAATGAGATTTTGAATGAAATATCTTTTATCCATAACTTTACATGTTTTCAAGTTTGTCTTTCTTGTTTCTCAAAAGTCCCCAAAACTGATTTTACTGTGAATTTACCATTACTAATTTCAGTCCATCAAGATTTATCAACTTTATTACTGAGATACGCAGGGTGCAGATTTTCGTGAACATGGTCCACCATATATTCCAGCACAAAATCTCTTATCACTGTATAGTCCCATCCATCCTTTAAAAATTCACCAGTATCTTTCATAGGATAACAACTGTGCACATCTGAATCATGTATATGTAGGGGAACTAAGAGAGTTAATTATTCATATTTATTGATTTTACGTTAAATTATTGCATTTTCGATAGGAGTTTGAGAATAACTCAAAGGACAAAATTAAGAAATAGTGTTCAGTTTATTTCTGGTGTGCATTACCTCAACCATTCACTATTTTTAAATTGGAGAGAGTAATATACGTGATTTTACTAATAGTATACTTGTATATTTAACATACACGCTCAAAACGCATGTCCAAAAACTATTTATACTAAAAGGTTTGAAGAATATATGTAGAAGTGTTGTTAAGTCGTGAAGTTTTGATTCTTAACCACTTACAAAATGAATAAAAAAAATAAATAGTTCTTTTCAGATCTCTTATCATATATTATTATAAGTGGGAAGCTCCTAATATAAAAGTTGAATTACCATTTTGTCCTTATTTTATTCCTAAATTAAATCATATAGTTATTTATAATTAATTTAATATTAAATAATCATATTTAAATACATGCATCTAGAAACAATGGTTTAAATTCTAATTATTTACATACTAAGTACTAATTATATTATATATACTAAATACTAAAAATAAGAAGGTGTAGAGTCAAACTTTGAAAGACAAAAATATTTTACAGAAAATTGTTAGAAATTATTTCATAGGAAATTGTTAGGAATTACTTTTTTTAAAAAATAAAAATTATCTATTCTTTCTCTATAATTAATGTGACTAAATGATTAAATTTGTTATCCTCTCTCTTTAGTTAGTATAAATAAATGATTGAATTATTAGTAAAAACAACCACCTTTCCCTCTACCCCATGTCTATGATTACTTAACTTCTAAAAATTAACTTAAACAACTCTTCACCTTTTCATCTTATCCAATGAATCTTTATCTATATATATGTATCATGAAAAAATAATTTTTGTTTACCACTTGCCTCGTGTTGATCTGAATCATCAGACAATTTTCAGGTACTTTTTTTTTGTTTTGAAATATTAATATTTGTTGATCCTCATTAGAATAATATTTCGTATCATAAATTTTATCTTTATCATTTTAGATTGTTAATTTTTGTTACGGGAGAAAGAAAAACTCTACTCCTTGTGTATTTCTTTTTACTATATATTGTTATAATAATAGTCTTAAGAAGGATATGAATGTTGTACTTATTCATATCTGTTTAATTTTTTTGTATTCTTGACCGATTATACTTCTTTAATATAATCTTCTATGAAATTATGAATGTTATAAGTCTATTTTTATTATTGCTGAAATTACTAATTTATGACATTTAGATTCGTTTTTAAATGTATTTTTATAATATTTATTTACTTTTATCTTTCCTTACTAATATAGTTTCTTTAAGTAGCAACATATTTGTGTACTTACTAATATGGAGCGTAATGACAGATTATTAAGGATAAGTCATATAGATATATTCATATTATTAGATGGTATAGTAAAATTAACAAAAACTTTATAAACTATGAGGATGTAAAAGTTATCAAATTAAAATAAATACCATATCAAACAAACCGAATTATTTTCTATTTCAAAACACAATATCTATGATTTGCTATCATATAAGAACTATTAAAGTTGCATTAATAATATGCATATGCAGCATAATTTATATTCTTGCTTGCTTGGTTGGTGCAAGTTATTCATTCTACTAAGTTTTTAATAAATAAACTAGTATATCATAAGTCCTTGTTGAATCTGTTGGACACATACAACTACCTCTCCACTGTCATCCAATCTGTTTCCTCAAATCTACCATCCCCTACTGGTTCCTATAAATTTAGAGAAACAACATTCAATATATTCCTCTGAGTTTAAATGAAGGAGTGCGGATTTCACATCAACTTGTTTGAGACTGAATTCTGTAAGTTATTGTATAGATTTGCTAACATATATACCACTCGATGACTAGTTTGATAATAAAGATTATTCGTCACAAGCCATATCCTCTGTGTTACCGAATCCGTCTAGAGATCATAATGTTAATAGTCAATTTCATACAAGATGTTTGAAAAACAATTTAGTATTCCTTCAAATATGACACAATAAAAAAATGTCTTACCGCGACATTTTCATTTCTCTTGAGACATTCCTGGTCATCCAAGAGTTTTCCATGTAAGAAGAATATAAAAGCCGATCTGAATTCAACTAACAAATTGGTGCCATTTTGTGTATGTGTGTGTATTGGAGGAGGGTGAGTCAAGTTTTGAGCTTTATTTTTTTTTGGAGTCTCTTGACCTAATGAAAATAGAAGTTAAAAAATGCATGCTTGCGATAGGCTCACTTTGGATCGTTGAATCTGTTTCGTAGCACCCAGAAGATACTGCTTGTATGCGTCAGTTTCTTCGACTGTATTGATATTTTCCACTTTTGGTTCATAAGAGCTGACCGATCCAAGAAAACAAATCGTTATAAAAGAGGACATTTTTAGAATATCTAAAAATAGAGTGAGAAATCTTCAACCTTATTTTCTCATGTGCTTCACTTAGTGTTTTTTTGAGGTCATTGAGCTTCTCCATATGAGCCTATTATGAAAATACATTTAAAAAAATATCAAGTTACGAGTTTTTGGTAATGATAAATATGGGCTTATAACTACTGACCGAAGGTGATCCCCCTTCTAAATATTGCCCTATTAGAGTGATAATCCTAAGAGTTTTTAAGTATACACAATCGACAGTAGTGTGGAAACATCAAGCCTTACCTTAACACTAAAGCACATTTTGCAATCATCAGCATCGTAAAAATATCTAACAAAATTAACAAAAAATGTTCTATCACGTAGAAAGTACCACAATACAAAGAAATTAATTAGAAGAAAAGAACTCGAGAAAAGTAAGTGTCATACATAGCAATATGTTCAATCATTTCTCATTTAAATTTTGCTTGCGCGAGACTCTGCCTCAAATGCTGCAAAATAAAAGTCAAGGTCAGATGAAACTCCAAACATCAGTAAAAGATGTGCAAAATTTAGTACCTCTTCATTTGGATTTGGAGTAGATCTTCAACAAAAAAAAACATTTGTGTTTGTCAGTTGAATGAAATTGGCAAAGTCAAATTCATGAATTTTACATATTGAAATAGTCATACCATTGCATTGATCATGATATCCTCAAAATTGAGCAACCAAAAGAAATTACATCACATTTTGTATCATAAACATAACATATAACATTCAAACATAAAATGGAAAATCATTCTAGAAATTTCATCAACCTTTCTCGGCTAGAATAGTTGATCACTTCACCAAATGGAGAAAACATTAGCAGTGCAATATGTGTATCATATAAAAACCCCAACTCACTCATTTGACTTCTTAACAATGATATCCTTGCAATTTGAGTAGAACTGTTGACAGGATGTTGGATCCTCAATATTTTACATTACAACCTTATTGCAACCCGTGAAATTAAATGATGCAAAATAGCTCAAATAATTAAATGCAATAACATTCCATTTTAAAGTTAAAGACGTCAGTATGTTACCATCTAATATACAATCAGATAATTCTTTTTTTGAAATGAAAACGGATTTCATTGCTAATCTTTAGTCAAAATTAGTGTTTTTCTACATATTTACCCAATTGGCTCCAAAATGCCTTCTCATCCACCTATTGGCTCCAAAATGCCTTCTCATCCACCTATTGGCTTCAAAAGGCCTTCTCATCCACCTATAGGCTCCAAAATGCCCTTCAATCAACAATGTTATCCTTCCTCTTTGAGTAGAAATGTTTACACGATTCTGGTTCATCCATTTTCTTCATTACAACCTTATGGTGGCACATGAAATTAAATAATGTAAATTACTAGAAAATTGGAAGTTAGATTCAATGTTGTTCTTCAATGAACTGAGAAAAATACAAATCAACAGAAAGAAAAAGGAAAAAAATAACTCAAAGAATTTAATGTAAGTCTTAAGTTAAAGTTGTTAATATGTTAAAATCTAATAGACAATCAGATAAATATTATTTGACAAGAAAACGACTTTCAGTGTTAATCTTAAGTCAAAATTAGTGTTTTTCTACATATTTCACACAATTGATGAACAAAATTACGTGGGCGTAACTTGTTGAGTGAAATATATCAATAACTCCTAAGTTCCTTCTTTCATATAAGGATAATAGACAAGTCCTACTTATCACTTTTCCTAGAATTTTAAAGGCAATATGATATAATTTTACTGTATAGAAAAATTTATATTTTGATATCCCAAGTTAAGTACAAGGTGCATAGGAAAATTACATTTAACATAATTAAAATAATACTCCCTCTCTACTACAACATCAACTCCTATTATTTAGTTTGACTAAGTCTGCAGTATGGCTATATTTTAGCTTTCAGTTGATAGTTATTTTCTTTTTACTCGTGATAGTTTTGCGATCGTGTAGTACTGCAGAATTGTGTTCCTAATGTTTAGGTGAGTTGTTCTAGTTGAATTACATTAGTGGTTTAGTGGAATATGATTCCATAAAATGTAAACTTATATAAGGCTACAAAGTCTATTAAATAATATCATCCAGTAATAATCTTTGCAACAAAATTTAATTGTAACGACCTGTTTAGTCGTTTTAAGCAGCAGATTTTATTTCCGGAAAAACTGTCTGAGTCGACGGACCCCACGACGGACCGTCATGGGCACGACGGACCGTCGAGGGAGTCTCGTTCCAAAACACTTAGACTTCTGAAATTTGGGTACTGAAATCGACTCTCTGAACTTCGTAACGGAATGGCAGGACGGACCGTCACAGGCGTGACGGGCCGTCCCAGACTCTTGGTAAAAATCTAGTCTCTGAACTCTGTGACGGAGCAGCAGGACGGACCGTCGCAGGCACGACGGCCCGTCACAGACTGCGTAATCCCAGGCTGGGTCGGATTTCTGTTAAGTGATTTAAGGGGCGTTTTGGACTATTCCTGCTTTAATTATAAAGTTAGTGGGTTAATGTTAATAAGTCTAATTACTTGGGGGTTAAAAGAGGTAACCTTGAGTTAATTAGTGGG
>NC_028642.1:37910613-37922632 GCF_001406875.1 Solanum pennellii | reverse complement strand
GGACGAACGATGGGTAAATTGGTATCTATTGTAACGACCTATTTAGTCGTTTTAAGCAGCAGATTTTATTTCCGGAAAAACTGTCTTAGTCGACGGACCCCACGACGGACCGTCATGGGCACGACGGACCGTCGAGGGAGTTTCGTTCCAAAACACTTAGACTTCTGAAATTTGGGTACTGAAATCGACTCTCTGAACTTCGTAACGGAATGGCAGGACGGACCGTCACAGGCGTGACGGGCCGTCACAGACTCTTGGTAAAAATCTAGTCTCTGAACTCTGTGACGGAGCAGCAGGACGGACCGTCGCAGGCACGACGGCCCGTCACACACTGCGTAATCCCAGGCTGGGTCGGATTTCTGTTAAGTGATTTAAGGGGCGTTTTGGATTATTCCTGCTTTAATTATAAAGTTAGTGGGTTAATGTTAATAAGTCTAATTACTTGGGGGTTAAAAGAGGTAACCTTGAGTTAATTAGTGGGTTATTATTGCCATCTTTTATACTTAATTATATGCTAATTAGGGTAAAAGAAAGAGGGTTTGAATAAGAAAAATAGAAAGAACAAAGAGAGAGAGAGGGTCGAACGAGAAAGAGAGAAATGAACGAAGAGGAAACACAAGCTTTGGGGAATTTGCTTGCTTGATCACGAATCTTCGGTGGAGGTAGGTTATGGTTTATGCTATTCGTAGTAAACTCTTAATAGCGAATGATATGTATTGGGTAGTATTGTAAACCCTTCTATATGCTTAATTGTGTGCATGCATGATGTGATTTTGTATATAATTGTGATAAAATAAGCATGATGAAGCTATTGAATCCCAAATCTTGAAAAACCCTAATCTACTTTATTAATGAGATTGATGATGCCTTGGTATAAAAGAAGGCTTGATGAACTAAAGTAATGGGGTTGATGATGCCTTGGTATAAAAGAAGGATTGATGAATTAATAGAATGAGATTAGTGGAGCGGGTGTCACGAACCGACACGTAGTATTAGGGGGACCGGGTGTCACGAACCGACACGTAGAATTAGGGGATCGGGTGTCACGAACCGACACGTAGAATTAGGGGGACCGGGTGTCACGAACCGACACGTAGAATTAGGGGATCGGGTGTCACGAACCGACACGTAGAATTAGGGGATCGGGTGTCACGAACCGACACGTAGAATTAGGGGATCGGAGTGTCACGTACCGACACATAGTAGTAGGGGAGCGGAGTGTCACGTACCGACACAAGAGGAATAAAGATAAAGAATCTTGAAAGATGTTAATATACTCAATCTAATGAACCTAATTCCCAAAAGAGTATGGTATTGAGGCTTGAGTCCTCATGTGTGAACTTGGCGGTGTTTATTAATGATTATAGAACTTGTTGTTGCTACACGTTGAGTATTGTAGTTGATTTATGATATTATCTGATATATACTGTTTTCTATTTTGAGTTGGCCGATGATATCTACTCAGTACCCGTGTTTTGTACTGACCCCTACTTGTATTTGTTTTCTTTGTTATTTGTGGAGTGCAGCAAACGTACCGTCGTCTTCAACTCAACCGCAACTCTAGCCAGTCTTCATTACACCGGATTTCAGGGTGAGCTAATGCTTCTAGCTTGGACTGGATCTTCTTCCTCATGTCTTGATGCCTTGAAGTTCCGGCATGGACTAGCTTTTGTTTATTTTAGCTTCTTAGAATACTCTTAGTTTAGTAATTTGATCATAGATGTTCTTGTGGTGATGACTTCCAGATTTTGGGGAATAATAGATGTTGAATTTTAGAAGTTATTGAATTGTCTTTTTATTAATGAGTTTAAGTCTTCCGCATTACTTTCTGTTGATATTAAATTGAAATGTTAAGGTTTCGATTGGTTGGTTCGCTCACATAGGAGGGTAAGTGTGGTTTCCAGTCGCGGCTCGGTTTTGGGTCGTGACATTAATTATCTTTTATTCTTCCTCAAATTTCCTATTTTTCAACTATTGGTTTTGTCACGCCCGAGCTACCCCCAAAACGCAGACACAGGACCTAGGACCACAATTGATCCCGAGCTAACCTAGCTGGCATGATCTTAAACATACTAAAGGTAATAACACGTTGCAGAAGCTATATCATAAGTAAAATGAAAATATAGGGAATACTCATATGTTGTAACTGAGAGATATAAAAACTGATGAGTTCAATAGAAAGAAGATATTTACTCAATACTAAGCTCAAACTAACTATGTCTGAATATAGCCTCTAACTGACTAGAAATGTTGGGACACGCCCTAGCTAAGTCTAGCAAAATTGAAACTAAAGGACTAAAATACTGAAAAGAAACTCATTACTATTGTCCTTCAAGAATGAGGACTCATTACTGATTCTGCCGAACTCAAGATCGGGAACCGATCTAAGTGTGATTTGGGTGCTGAGAACATGAACCTACATCAAGAGAAGATGTAGCGCACGTACGCGTCAGTATTTGAAAGGTACTGAGCATGTAGGATAGAGTAAAGCTAAAATAATATATAACTGAACAAGCACAAAAACAAGTATAATATTCTGAACATGATATACCGAATGCTGAGCTAACAGGATGCACTGACCAAATTTATAACATGTTGAGTTTGATTACTAACTGAACTGTAAATATGGTCAATGCAATAGAGTTTGACGGAACTCTGGGATCTACTAATAACCAATAATAAAGCCACATGAGCTAAATGTTGAGTATGATGTATACGCTCCATCGAGAGGACCCAATATACCCTGCCAGAGGTATAAAGGCATAATGGTGTGATCACTAAACTGATGCCCAAAGAGGGGACTTACAACCTACTTGGCTAGTAGTTCTGGGACTATTTGGGTGTGTTATATCCCTAGTCAAACTCGGTGTTATGCTACTCCCAATTATTTAAGTACTTAACTAATTATGACTGAGTTTCTATAAATATTGTATAGCTCAAACTCAGCATGAAAACTGAGAATACAACAATTAATATGATCATGATGCATTAATAACTGAGGCATGCATAACTAAATAACTGAAATATCTGACCTAATATGTGTAATTCAAGAACTAAAGAAATACATAGCTAGGGTTATGAAATTCATGCGATAAACTAAATATTAACGTAATAATCTCATTTGGATCATTCTAATATCTAAGAACCCTTCTAATATTCAAGAAACCCTAAGTGTAGTCATGATTTGGGATTCAAGAAACGTACTGAAAACTAGGGATATAATGGGTGAAAGGAACCCACTAGTGAAATCCCACATACCTAGTGATGAAATCAACGGAGAAATCTTTAGATTTTGGGTCTGCAAATGATGAAACTTTGTTGCGTTCTTGAATTAGGGTTCTTGACCTTTTTCTCCTCTCTTACTTTTAATTTTCTAAGTTTTGATTAATGATTTGACTTAGTCAAGTTTTAGTTATATTTCTAGGCTTAAACTTACTACAATCTCATGATTTAGGGTTTAAACGATGTATAGGTGTTGAAAGAACTAGGAAAAGACCAAAAAACCCCTGAAATAATTATTGTCGGAGCAATCGACGACCTAGATTGACGGTCCGTCATTTGAGTTTGTTCGACATGCGTTTACTAAAATGGTCATAACGTTTTACTCGGAGGTCGGTTTTTAGCAAACTCAGCAGCGTTGGAAAGAGGATTCAATTGTCTATCATATATAGGTCATAGGACACCTAATTCATTTTGTGCTAAGAGTTATGACCATTTAAAGTTTACCCAATCAGCAATTTCCCCTTAACTAAATGCTAACTTCACGTACGGTCAGACTACGGATCGTAGATCGACCGACGACCGTGCTGGTCATCCATAGTTCATGTCAGAGGCTGGGTAACAGGAGTTTCAATCCAAGAAAGAACATGGACCGTGGTCTAACTTACGGACCTTAGTTTTGTCTATGGGTCGAGACTTAGTCTATTTTTTTAGTTTAGTTTTGGGAGGGGTTGCAGATGTCAACTACGGACCTACAATACGGGTTGTAGATCAGACCGTAGATGGTGACCGTAGATTGTACCTGCAATTTCTGAAAAACTAAAATTTCGTCTGTTCTAGATACGAGGCCTTACATGTTTCTCTATAAGTTATCACGCCTCGAGCTATCCCCGAGACGCGGACACTGGACCTAGGATAACAAGTGATTCCAAGCTAACCCTGCTGGCATGATCATGAGCATATAAATATAATTAAAATGAAAAAAAATGGGGAATACCCATATACTAAAACTGAGATATCTGAAAACTGATGAGTTTAATACAATAATAAGTTGAAACTAACTATGACTTAAAATAGCCTCTAACTGACTATCTAACAAAACTAAAACTAAAGGACTAAAAATACCGAAAAGAAACTCATGACTATTGTCCTCGGAGAATGAGGGTTGACCACTAATTCTGCTAAACTAGAGATCGAAAATCGATCTAAGAGTGATCAGGATGCTGAAAACTTGAACCTACATCACGAGAAGATTTACTGCACATATGCATCAGTACTTGAAAGGTACTGAGCATGTAGGATAGAGTAGAGTTGAAATAATACAAAATTGAACAGCCCAAAAGGAAGTATAATATTTTTAACATCATATACTGAATGCTTAGCTAACTGGATGCAATGACCAAATTTATAACATGCTTAGACGGAATACTAACCGAACTGCAAATATGGTCAACTCAATAGAGTTTGACTGAACTATGGAGCTACTAATAACCGATAATAAAATCATATGAGCTTAATATGTTGTTTGATGTAGAGAAAAGACATAAAGTCACTACTGAAGTTATCCTGAATTTTTAAAAGGACACCTTAACTTTGCAACCTATTATCCCACTAAACAATTTTGAATAGATATAATTACATTGTTTTTCGTCCAATTTTAAATGAAAAAAAAGAAGATAATTTTAATTAACACGTGTCATGTAATGATTGGGGTGTGAACTCACTTGCTTGTTAAAATTTGGGGCTGATCGAAAAATGACAAAATAACATGGTTCAAAATTGTTTAGTGGGATAATAGGACAGTCGCAAAGTTAAGGTGTCTTTATAAAAATCCAAAACAACTTCAATGGTGACTTTATATATTTTCTCTTTAATGTGTACGCCCCATCGAAAGGACCCAATATACCCTGCTAGAGTTATAAAAGCATGCTGGCACGACCAAAAAATTGATGCCCATAGAGGGGATTTACAACCTACTTGGCTAGTAGTTTTGGGACTATTTGTGTACTACTGAACTAAATAAACTAATATTGATAAATTAATAAATGATGCATGTATAACTGAATTGTCTGACTTAACATATGTAATTCAAGAACCAAAGAAGTACATAGCTAGAGTTTTAGAATTCAAGCGATAAATTGAATAACAACATGGTAATGTGATTTGGATCATTTTATCAGCTAAAGAATCAAACAATTCTAATAGGGAAAAAGGACAAATATACCCCCGAACTATCATAAATGGTATGAAGATACCCTTCGTCATACTTTAGGGACATTGGTTTCCTTACCGTCCAAAAACTAGAGCGTATATGCCCTTCATTTTAACGGATGATTAAATAGGGACACGTGGCACAATCTTATCCATCGATCCGATGTCGGGTCGATGGATAAGATTATGACACGTGTATGTCCGTTAGTATAAAGAGTATATATGTTTGAGTTTTAGGACAGCAGGGGCACCAATGTCCCTAAAGTCTGACGGAGGGTATCTGCATACCATTTACGATAGTTCGGGGGTATATTTGTCCCTTTTCCCATTCTAATATTCAAGAAAAACTAGGTCTAGTCAGAGTAAGAGAATCAAGAAACTGACTGAAAATTAGGGACCTAATGGGTGAAAGGAACCCACTAGTGAAATCCTACATGCCTGGTGATGAATTCCACGGAGAGATCTTTTGATTTCGAGGCTGGTATTGATGGAAACGTGTTGCATACTTGAAATAGGGTTCTTAACCCTTTTTCTCTTGTCTTGCTTCTAATTTTGTATGTTTTGATTAATGATTTGACTTAGCTAAGTTCTAGTTACGTTTCTAGACATAAACTAAATAAAACTTTATGATATATGGTCTAAACGACATACCTTAGGGGTCCAACAAAATAGGAAAAGACAAAAAGACCACTGAATTAACTGTTGTCGGAGTCATTGACGGAGTCGAGTGACTAAGCGTAAGTCAATTGACGGTCCGTGCTGGTTGACCGTCATTTGCGAATGAGGATTGAAAGCCCCATCGACGGAGTCGACTGACGGACCATAAGTTTATTGACAATCCGTATTGGTCGACCGTCGTTCGCGAGTGAAGATTGAAATTTGACTGGCCTATCGACGGATTCGACTGACGGACAGTAAGTCGACTGACTGTTCGTAGTAGGCTCTGTCGCTAGCACCTGCAACTTTTGGAAATCTGCATGTTTGGTGTGTTTTGGAAATGGGGTGTTACACAAGTTGTCTTCATAATTTGGTATCAAAGTTGTGTTTTAAAGAGAGAAAGAGATGCCACACATCTATTGCGATGACTGATTTTTACAAGCCATAGGTGGAGTTAAGAAACTCAACCATCAAAATTACAAAACATGGATGACATGTATGACTTCCGAAAATAAAGGTCAAGATCTTTGGGAGGTCGTCAATGGAAGTGAAGTCAAACTAGAGGAGGAAGAACCAAATGGCACATTGAGAAAATGGTAGATTAAAGAAGGAAAAACATTATTTGCCCTCAAGACCACCATCAAGAAGACGTCTTAGAACATATACCAGATGCTGGAACAGCAAAGTAAGCTTGGGACACGTTGGTTGCACTCTTTTCAAAGAAGAACGAGACACGACTACAACTGTCACGACTCAAAAGCGGGCGTGAGAGCACTCGTCTTATCCCACCAAGATAAGTCAGCCTAACCCTATAATTTTGATAAAATGCAGAAATAAAACCAAAGTCTGATAACGATTACTAATACAGAAACAATTCAACTTAATTCAATTCCCAAGACCTGGTAGTCACGTGCACAAGCCTCTAATGTAAATACTAGAATTGAAATAAAAATACGAGTCTAACATGAAGTTGTCTTTCAAGTAAAAACAAAGTCAAAAACTGGAGTAAGAAAGTTCGCTGAGATGACAAGCAGCTACCTCACAATACTCCACAAGGTGCCTCGGAAACGAAGAGAATGGAAGGTATCACACATATCCGGGCTCATAACCTACAAAAATTTGTAGAAGCAAGGGGTGAGTACCAAACCCCGCGGTACCCAACAAGCAAACCTCTAAACACAAGTTGAGGGAACAAAATACGGGTACTCCTTACACCCTATCTGAACCTCCACACTACAAACAGTTCACAAATTACCAAACATACAACTCAATAACCACACTGTATTAGTTTACATATTTCCAATAACAACTCAATATTCAACAGTCACAATTTTCAGAGAGAAACACTAACAAGATCAGCAAACCACATATTTCAAGTTTATCAATAATAAAAAAATGTGTAATGCCATGACATGCAACGTCAAGAATAGTAATGCATGTCTTCCCTAACGATACACACCCACTGTCTCTCAGTCTGGGACCCATGGGGGACATATCTGTCAATGCATCTGTCGCGGCGCACTACACGACCCTCAATAATAGAAACCATCACGGCGCGTGATACGTCCCTCGAAATATAATATCCATCGCGGCGTGCGATACGACCCTCGAAATGGTACATTCTCTGACCACAACCATGTCTTAGATACAGTGCAAATGACATGCTCAAATGAAAATGAGGAGATAACCATCTTGGTAATAAAGAGCAATTTACAACAAGGAATATAACACCAACAAATAAGAAACAAGTCTCCAAGTCATTCTCAACACCACACAAGGAAATACAAGAATTTGATACGCTTAACAAGGGTTTAGAAATCCACTTGCCTTAGTCAATCGAATAATCACTCTAGGACTTGAGCCTTCCCTTTTGTTGAACTTCTGAACCAATAGAATCTATTCAAATATATATTCACAGTAAGATTTCGGAACTAAAAACATCCATATCTTTCCTAATAATAATAATATAATATTAATAATAGTAACATTGTTTCTTGTCTTGTAATTCTTCAAAAAATTTCCAGAGTTATGCACAATATCATATGAATTATCACTGCCAAATTCCCTTTATCATACTATTACTATACTTACCTAATAATAACACGGTTAATTCTCTTAGGAAGAATTCAATAAAATACTCAAATATACCTTAGGAATTACAGTGAATCTGACAACTTTTCAATTGAAAATTTCCATTAACCTTACCTTTTTGTTCACTACATTAATGCCTTTTGTCTTTTTCCGTTTGCACTATTCCCACAATAACCTTAATTTGTCTAAAAAGTTAAAATAAAATAGGCAGACCATCCAACATATATATTGATCATATTGAAAGGAAGATAAGCTCGATTATTTTACCTGATTCACAAGGTTTTCTTTTGTTCTTGTTTTCCCCCGCAGTCAGTCCTCTCGTTCTCTCAAGGCCACACGTTCTCCTCTTTAGCCTTTTCAGTTATGTCCTATATGTTAACTTTAAATAATTTAATTCACTTTAACCCATGGGGTATAGAGTATTATTAAATGATTACTTTAGTCCATTATCTTCTGATTAATTAATTCAAGTTACACTTATATTCAAATTTTCCAAAAATGACCTTCCAGGTCATTACAACAACTTTTAGAAAGTGAGTTATTGTAGATAGCTCCAAATGATATGATCATTGCACAATACTTCCACAAAGTGAAGTCGATATGCCATGAAATTTCAAAAGTGCAACAAACAACTACAACTGGGGAAACCAGGATTAAAAGAATAATCATTCATGGTTTGATATCTGAGTGTAGAAACTTTGTTCCTGAAGTACAGGGATGGAAAGTTCAACCATCACTTGTTTAGTTTGAGAATATGTGTGCTAGGCAAGAAGCCATGGCTAAGCAACTGGGCGGAGTTTCATAAAAAAGTGAGGAGGAAGCACTCTATATCAACAAAAGCAGGGGGAACTCAAGTAGTACAATGTAGCTGTGACGAAAAGAAGTGACGATAAGGAAAAAAATCATCAAGGAGAGGAGAATTATCATCCAATGAGAGCTTCAAAGAACTGTTGAGGCAAAAACAAGAGGTTTTAAGGGAAGTGTCATCACTATAGAAAGATGGGACATAAAGCCAAGGTTTGCTGGTTCAATAAAAAGGTTGTTGAGAGCAATGCTGCAACCACTTCTAGTCAAAGGAAAAAGAATGAAGATGATTGGGATGGTGAAGCATTTTTTGCTGTAGAACAAGAGGAGTTAACTCTTACATTAACAACCTCTAAACAAATTGATTATGAGAGTGACTGTATTGTTGACTTAGGGTGATCAAACAATTTGAATGGCGACAAGGAGAAGATGCAAAATCTAATGAAGTACAAGGGAAATCGTGAGGTGGTGACAACCGTTGATACAAAATTATCGATAACTCATATCGGTAAGGCAGTAGTGTCACCATATAGTAATGTTGATATGATGTTGCTTCAAAATTTTTATAATGTCCAAGGAATGAAGAAAAATCTTCTTTTAGTAGCACAACTAACATCTACGGGTCATTTTATTCTATTTGATCCGCAAGATGTAAGTATATATCAAGATCTTGAGATTAAAAAAAGCCTGTAAATAAGGGACAAAGATTGAATTACGTTTATGTTATGTAGACAGAAAGCACATATATAGACAGGACAAGGAAGAATGAAATTGCAGACTTATGGCATGTGCGGTTGACGCACGTTAGCTACTCTATACTTAAGTGTCATGATGGAAAAGTCAATGTTGAAGGGTCTTCCAAAACTCCCACTGAGGATAGATGTTTTATGTGTGGATTGCCAATATGGTAAAGCACATCAATTTTCGTAAGAGGATTTAAAATATAAGGCCAAGGAACCATTAGAATTAATTCACTCTGATGTATTTGGACCTCTAAAGCAACTCTCTGTTTGTGGGATGAAATATATGTTAACCTTCATTGATGATTTTTCCAGGTATGTATGGATTTATTATCTAAAGGAAAAGTCTTATACATTTTTAAAATTCAAAGAATTTATAAAGGTTGTTGAAATAGAAGTTGGCAAGAAAATTCTTTGCCTGTGACCTGCCAATGGTGGGGAATACACATCATATAAATTCTCCAAATTCCTTCTGAAGTATCAAATACGTCGTCAACTTACATGTCCAAATACTCCAAATGGTGTAGGATAACGAAAGAACAGACACCTAGAAGAAATCTGTCGAAGCTTGCTTCACGCAAAAAATGTTTTGGGACAATTTTGGACAGAAGCTATGAAAATTGCAGCTTTTGTGATCAATAAATTTCTCAACAAAGTTTAAGTTTTCTTTCACCTTTTGAGAAGTTATGGTATATGAAACCGTTCATTAGCTATTTTCCTGTTTTCAGATGTGTATTCTATGTATTTGTACCTAACCATTTACGTAGCCATATGGACAAAAAGGTTGTTAGGTGTATCTTTGATGCATATGACAGTCAACAAAAAGGGTGGCATTTTTTTGACGCAAGCACGGGAAAGTGTTAAACTTTTCGGAATGTGATATTTGATGAAGCTTCTTCATGGTTCCCTTCAAATAAGGAGATTCTGTCAGATTCAAATGTTCTCAAAGATGTGTTGGACTCGTCTCATGTCTAGCTGAGTTTAGATGAAGCTGATAATGAAGCTAACAAAGATATTGCTAAAAAAGGTGTGGCTCAAAATTCTTGGCAAATTGGTGTATATCAACAACAAAGTGAAGCAGACGAGCTAAGTGTAACAAACATCCCCCCCCCCCCNCGTCATCAAGAAACAGATTGCTTAATCCAAAGTATGTCAATGCTGCCATAGTAGAAGAAGAAGAAGAAACAGAACCAGAGAATTTTGAGGAAGCATTCCAAAATCCGAAGTCGATTAAAGCTACGAAGGAGGAGATTGATGCGCTAGAACTAAATCAAACTTGGGAGCTCGTGGTAAAGCTAGGAGATGTCAAACCTATTTCTTGCAAATAGATTTACAAGATAAAGCGTCACACAAATGGTTCAATTGAAAGAAACAAAGATCATCTTGCACCCCGGGGCTTTTCTCAACAATATGGACTAGATTATGATGAAACATTTAGTCCAATGGCTAAGCTTACTACAGTCCGGATCATACTTGCACTTGCTGCCAGTAAAAATTGGAACCTATGAATGCTGGACATAAAAAATGTCTTTCTGCACGGAGAGTTGGATCAAGAGATCTACATGTGTCAACTAATGGGATTTCAGAGTCAAGATCATCCCAAGTATGTCTGTAAGATTCGAAAAGCGCTATATGGGTTAAAGAAATCATCAAAGGCATGGTATGGTAAGATTTCTGAATTTCTTACTCATAGTTGTTATTCGGTAGCACCGGCAAATTCCAGCTTGTTTGTGAAAATTGTTTGAAAGAAACTAGCCATTGTGCTATTATATGTGGATGATCTAATTTTAACAGGAGACTGTGAAGAAAAAATTCTTCTATCAAATAAGAATTTGTCAGTTTGCTTCCTGATTAAGGAACTTGGACAACTCAAACATTTTATTGGCATTGAGGTTGATTGTAATGAAGATGAAATTTGTTTGCAGCAGAAAAGATATTCTAAAGATCTGTTGATGAAGTTTGGAATGTTAAATTGCAAACCAATATCAACGCCATTGGAGCCAAATGCTAAGATTTGTGAACATGAAGGAAAAGACTTAGCATATGTGACGATGTATCGATAATTGGTAGGTAATATGATTTATTTAAATCAGACTCGACCTGAAATTTCTTTTGCAGTTGGTGTGATGAGTCGCTACATGCATAATCCAAAGAAGCACCCTATGGAGGTTTTTCGATGAATACTAAGATATGTGAAAAGTAAATTGATTATGGTATTTTGTACAATAAAGGTGAAGAATACAAGTTGGTCGGATATTGTGACTCCGACTATGCAGGGGATATATATATATATATAT
>NC_028642.1:37880263-37910400 GCF_001406875.1 Solanum pennellii | reverse complement strand
ATATATATATATATATATATATATATATATATATAGTAAATGAGAAGAAGAAAAATGTGAGAGTCATTTAGATGACAATAAATATGAAACCTGTTCATATAGGCTCTTAATAATGCCATCTTCAAATAAGACCTTTGGCTTTCTAAAAAAATTAAATTAAATTAATATCTCATAAACTACTACTACATTAACTAAATTTATGTCAGCTAACCTCTTTTTCTATAATATGGAGAATTCAAAAGGTCAATAAGTAATTAAAATTGAAAAAGAAATACCAAACAAAAAAATGTATAAAAAGGGAGAAAGGATTTACATCTGAATATTTTTTAGCAATTTTTATGTAATCTACTCATTGTTGTTTTTTTCTTTGTCAGAAAAAAAAACAGTAAAGGAAGCATGCACAACAGTTAGAAGTTGGTATATGAATTGTGCGCGATAAGTTCCTTGTTAGAGCGAAATACATTCATACATTATTGATTGATTTGAAGGTATCCTATATTTATGTGGAACTATCTATGAAATTATAAGTCTTTTACTAGATTAGTAAATAGTATCTTTATGTTTACAAATTTGGATGTTCTCCTTGTACTTTAGTTTCTTATTTTTGTAAGTCAAAATTACCCGTCATTACCAAATCCATAAACATTATAAACAGAGTGTTTGTACTTTAGTTATGCAAAGAAAATATTGATATCTCTTTTATTCTCTTCTTAATAAGAAGGTTTATGTTATATTTTTGGAGAAGTGTCTAAAGCTTCAATAGAATGATTTGCAAAGTTATGTTGGAACTTTTAAGATCATGGCTATTTATGATCTATTCGAAATAACACAATTGTGTCTATCATTTTATAATTTTTGTAAAAAAAATGCCTTTTGTCTTAAAGCAAATGGTTTTGAAAATGCAATAGAGAACAATGATCTGTTTGAAAGAGTTAAAGAAATAAAATTATGATAATTAAAAAATTGTAGTCATTAACATCAAATATATATATATATATATGAAACTTGTTCATATGGGCTCTTAATAATGCCATCTTCAAATAAGACCTTTGGCTTTCGAAAAAAACTAAATTAAATTAATCCCTCATAAACTACTACTACATTAACTAAATTTATGTCAGCTAACCTCTTTTTCTATAATATGGAGAATTCAAAAGGTCAATAAGTAATTAAAATTGAAAAAGAAATACCAACCAAAAAAAAAGTATAAAAGGGAGAAAGGATTTATATATGAATATTTTTTTAGCAATTTTTATGTATAATCTACTCATTTTTGTTTTCTTCTTTGTCTATAAAAAAAAAAGTAAAAGAAGGATGCACAACATTAAAAAGTTTGAATAAGAATTCTGCGCGATAAGTTCTTTGTTAGAGCGAAATACATTCGTACAATATTGATTGATATGAACGTATACAATATTTATGTGGAACTATCTATGAAATTATAAGTCGTTTACTATATTGGTAAATAGTATCTTTATTTTTACAAATTCGGATGTTCTCCTTGTACTTTAGTTTCTTATTTTTCGTAAGTCAAAATTACCCGTCATTACCAAATTCGTAAGCATTATAAACAGAGTGTTACTACTTTAGCTATGCAAAGAGAATATTGATGTCTCTTTCATCCTCTTCTTAATTAGAAGGTATATGTTATTTTTTTGGAGAAGTGTCTAAAGCTTCAATAGAATGATTTCAAAGTTATGTTGGAACTTTTAAGAACATGGCTATTTATAATCTATTCGAAATAACACAATTGTGACTATCATTTTATTATTTTTGTAAAAATATGCCTTTTGTCTCAAAACTGAGCAATCCAAATAAATCACATCATATTTTGTATCATAAACGAAACATAGAACATTCAAACATAAAAGATCATTCTAGAATTCTTATTAACGTTTCTCCTCCAGAATAGTTGGTCACTTCACCATTTGGAGAAACCTTTAACAGTGCAATATTTGTGTCACATAAAAGCCCCAACTCATTTGACTTCTTAACAATGCTATCCTTGCACTTTGAGTAGAACTGTTGACGGGATACTGGATCCTCAATTTTCTTCATCACAATCTTATTGCGACCCATGAAATTAAATGATGCAAACTAGAATTGGAAGTTAGATGCAATGTTGTTCTTCAATGAACTGAGAAATATATAGATCAACACAAAAGAAAAGGAAAAAATTATCTGAAAGAAATTAATTAAATAACATGTTAGTCTTAAGTTAAAACAATTAATATATTACAATCTAATAGACAATCAAATATTTTTTTTAGAAGAAACGACTTTCTACGTATGCATACAATTGATTTAAAAAAATTTGTTGGCGGTAACTTGTTGAGAGGAAAATAAAAATAACTTCTAAGCTCCTTCTTTCACATAATGATGATAGACAAAGTCCTATTTACTACTTTCCCTAGAATTTTAATGGCAATATGATATTATTTTAGTCAATAGAAGAATTAATATTTTGATATCTTAAGATAAGTACAAGGTGCATGGGTAAATTGTTAAAAAGAATGAAAAAAGTCTCACATTAGTGATTAATGAGATGGGTGGACTCCTTATAAGGCTTGAGCAATCCTCCTCCCTTTGAGCTAGCTTTTGGGGTGTGAGTTAGTCTTAACGGATAATTTCACCCAAATCACCTTTAATAGAATTAAAATTATACTCCCTCTGTACCAATTTATGTGTCACTTTTTTGTTTTTCGAGAGTCAAGTAGTTTAAGTTTGACAAAAAAATTGTGCATAAAATCTTTAATTTTTTTAATAAAATTTATATATTTATAAACCATGTAAAGAGTACTTTAAATCACAATAATTGTAAATTTAAAATGGTTAAAAGATATAGTAAAATTTTTACCGTCAAAGATAGATTTTTTTTAATCTCGAATTCTTAAAAGTGTTACATAAAGGGAGACAGAGGGAGTATATTCGTAAAATAAATTTATGTCAATATGGAGTAAAACAATTTCTTTTAGTATGATTATAGCATTGCATGATAGGGAAACTAAATATGTGGGTCAAAGTCAGATTCAAGATGTTAAATTCATAGGTTCTAAATTTTAAAATCGATTGAGGCCAGCATATTTTTATTGTTAGGTGAGTTTTTGACACAAATATAAAGTTTGAATCAATCCTACTGAGGTACAACTGAATCGATAACTTACAGTGTAGATTTGCGTAACTAATGATGAAACATGATACTCAATAATGATACAACTAAAAATAGTATAAGAAAAAAAAAATAGGTCATATCATTTGGCTGTGTGACATCCTCCTCTCTTGTTTATCAACTTTACCCTTGACCTAACAATAAAATATGTGATCACAACTTATAATTTTTTTCTGAAGTTTATATACTTAATATTTTTAAATAGTAGATAAATTTGCGAGGACTAGTGAAACATGGTTAGAGATTCTTGGTATCTTTCTCTATAATCTATTAGCAACCCTTTTTTTATAGGGTCCAAATTCGAATCATGCACTAAACTCATAACATGTCGTGCTCCGACCTATATACCATACAAACGGAGGAAATTCATACATTCAGTTATTTATATACCTATTCAAAATATAGCTTAAACTTTATCATGGACCCCTTTGATTGAAATTATCAGCTCATACTGAATGGTGAACTTATGATTAAAATAAACAAACTTAAGATTATTGAATGTGAACTGAGAAAGTCATAAAGTCTACCTAATATCAACCGCCACAAACTTACTTCTCAAGATGCAAGCATTTATCATCATTGCATGAATAATGCTACGTTCACTCCCTTCGTAAAACAATTGTATTTAGAATTGAAGTAATGCAAACTCGTTTTCCCACTATATCATATATAGGATTGTTTGGAAAGATACCTGGTTTTTGTTAAAATCAACATTTTTTGGAACATTGAGTGTGAAGAAACATCATATAAGCCAAAAAATGTCAACTTTAAAAAACTCACACTCAATTAGCTAATGTGGCGAGCACCTCAAAGAAATATTTGAATCTTTGTTCAAATAAATCTATGTAAGCCCCTTGTGAAAAGGAATGATCATTTGTATTGGAAAAACTCCACTTCTTGTTAATAGCTCAACAATTGATCTACATGAAAACATGCATTTTTCTCATGTTCAAGGAAAGTTTATACGTATTTTATGTGTTCTTTTCGAGATTACATATAAAAAATTAGAACTCTTTCACTATTCGATACACATTCTTACTGCTTCACGTGTTGAATTGCCTTGTATACTTTCCAAGGCTCAAAGAGCTCCCATCACTTTCCTTTATCATCAACAAGTTTCTTGTTTTTTCCTTTTTTTTCTCTTTCCCGCATTAATCTTACTCGATTCATTTAATTTTTCTTGATATTTCAAAAGGCTTCAAAGAGTTCCCATTACTTTCTATTATCATCAATAAGATTTAACTATGCTTTGATTTTCTTTTTCCTGCATTTGTCCTACTCCACACATAAATTTCCCCCAATACTTTTGATCGTAAAGAAGAATCTAGAAATTCGGTAGAAAAATATCTAAGGAGGAAGAAGATTCATTCAATGATTAAACGTACCGATTATGACTTCTGCTAGTAACTAATCTTCCTATAACTAACAACCAGAAGATTAGTTATAACTAACTCATGAAAATACTGTTGAATCCATCCCATTTTTTGATCAACATTAGCTATTCAATTGCTACAAGAAATTCTTAAAAAGAAATAGTAATTGGAGTTGAAAATAAAAGATTTGGTGGTTGGCAAATTGGTAAGATTTGCAACCATTATTGACTTTGCTATATTTACCTATGTCATTAGTGACATAGGCATGGCTTTATCCTTTTTTAAATAGAGCATTCTTGCCCATTTGTAGAACACACCGAATTAGAGAGAAAAAACATTTTGAGAGAAAATTGAGGTATTCCATAACTATAGAAGAAAAATAGTCTGTGAAGAAAAATAAAGTGTGAGCGATATTTTAGTAAGGTGGAAACCAAAAGAGTGTTCTTCATTTTGAGTGTGCAGTAGTCACTTTGAGTATTGTATTCGTGACTACACAGTGTAAAATTCCTTACTATAGTAATATCAGTTGCTCTTCTTGGCCCGTGTTTTTTCCCTTATTTAGAAGAATTTCCACGTAAAATTCTTGGTGTCGTTATTTTCCAATTTTATTTCCATTATTTTTAACATATATATTGTTGTGTTTATCCACATTTTCCCAGCAAATTGGTATCAGAGACAAGCTTTTATCTGAGTATTCTCTGTGGTTGCAGCACAGCTTGAACTTCCACATCAGAAAAGATTTACTTTGATTTGAGATAAGAATATTTTTTGTGGAAAAACAATGGAAGCCAACACAAGTAGAATGGTTACTTTGAATGTTGTTAATTATGCCATTTTGAAGGGGAAAATGGAAGATTTTATTTATGTCAAGAACTTTTACAAACCAGTATTTACCACTATAAAGCCTGATAATAAAACAGATGAAGAGTGGAATCTGTTGCACCGACAGTTTTGTGGATTCATTAGGCAATGGGTCAACTATAAAGTTTTGAACTATATTTCTGGGTAGACACATGACCGAACCCTATAGGAGCATCTTGAAAATTTGCATGCTCGGAAGACTGGCAATAACAAAATGTTCTTAATGAAGCAGATGTTGAGTTTAAAGTATCATGATGGTTCTCCGATAAAAGACCATCTTAATAATTAGGGGATCATGAATCAGTTATCTGCTATGGGCATCAAATTTGATGAAGAAATTCAAGGCTTTCTTCTACTTGGTTCCCTACCAGACTCTTGAAAAACATTTAGAACTTCATATGTCAAATTCTTCTTCGGATGGTGTGATTTCTATGGATTCCGCTAAGAGTAGTGTCTTGAACAAAGAGATAAGAAGAAAAACTCAAGGTTCTTCTTCGTTGGATGTCCGGATAACTTGAACCAGGGTGAAAAACAAAACTCGTAGTTTTCAGAATAGAGAACAAAACCGGAGCAAATCCAGAGGCAGACTTAACGATATTGAGTGCTATTATTGTGGTATGAAAGGGCACACAAAGAAGTTCTGCAGGAAGTTGATGAGGGAAAACAAAAACAAAGAGGAAACTAAAGAAAATGGCAATGAAAATTTCCTAGCCACCTTCACCACCGAAGAACTTGTTACAGTTCTTGATGCAGACATGATAAATATTGCTTCTGATGAGTCAAGCTGGGTTATGGACACTGGTGCTGCATCTCATGTGACATCAAGGAAGGATTTTTTCTCTTCCTATACTCCTGGTGATTCTGGAACCTGGAGTATGGGTAATGAGACTGTCTGTAGGGTGGTTAGTATTGGTACAATTTGTTTGAAAACTAGTGTTTGAACTAAACTAGTTTTGAACAATGTGAAACATGCTCCTAATGTTCGTATGCACGTGATTTCTGTTGATGTTTTAGATGATGAAGGATATGTTAGTACAAACGTCGTGGTCTATACTAGACTACGGCCTCTACTTGTGTTGATATGGTGACTGCGGTTGAGAGTGATAACTCTTCAACGTTATGTCATAAGAAACTTAGACACATCAGCGAGAAAGGACTTAATTTTCTATCCAAGAAGAAGTTTTTGTCAAATTTCAGAAGTGCTAAATTAGAAAAGTGTGAACATTGTTTGGCTGGTTAAAAAATAGAGTTTCCTTTAAGTCCTACCCTCCTTCGAGAAAGACAGATTTACTTGAGTTGCTGCACTCTGATTTATGTGGTCCAATGAAGACAAATAAATTGGGTGGTGCACTGTACTTTGTCACCTTCATTGATGATTGCTCGAGAAAACTTTGGGTCTATGTCTTAAAGACTAAAGACCAAGTATTAGGTGTCATTAAGTAGTTTCTGGCTTCAGTTGAAAGAGAAACTGGAAAGAAATAGAAGTGTATTCGTACTGATAAAGGTGGTGAATATTGTGGAACATTTGACAAATACTGCAAGCATCAAGGTATTAGACACCAGAAGACTCCTCCCAAGACTCCTCAACTTACTGGTTTGGCTCAGAGAATGAATAGGACCTTGATGGAAAGAGTTAGATGTTTGCTTTCTGAAGCAAAGTTGACGAACTCATTTTGGGGTGAGGCTTTATTGACCGCTGCACATGTTATTAATCTATCTCCTGCTGTTGCTTTGAAAAGTAATATACCCTATAGTGTTTGGTACGGAAAGGATATTTCCTATGACCATATGAGAGTATTTGGTTGCAAAGCTTTTGTACATGTGCCAAAAGATGAGAGGTCAAAGTTAGATGCCAAGACAAAGCAGCATCTTCATTGGATATGGCCTTGATGAATTTGGTTACAGGTTATATGATCCAATTGAAAAGAAACTTGTGAGAAGCCGTGATATTATTTTCATGGAGAATCAAACAATTGAAGATATAGACATAGCGCAGAAGCTAGAATATTCAAGTTTTGATGGTATAGTTCATCATGATGAAGTTCCTCACACAAGTGTGCATGATGTTGTTGGGCTTGATAATTATGGTGTCACCCAGAATCATGTAGCGAATCAACATGTTGATGTTGATAATAACAATGATATTGTTATTGATGATCCTGTTACTCATGAACTTGTGGACGAATCAAATATTCTGCTTCGGAGGTCCACAAGACAGCGGTTTCCTTCCTCCCGATATTCAACCAATGAGTATGTGTTACTCACTGACGGGGGAGAACCTGAATGTTATGAGGAGGCCATGGAAGATGAGCAGAAGGATTAATGGATTGAAACCATGCAAGATGAGATGAAGTCTCTGCATGAGAACACCACTTATGAGTTGGTATAATTGCCTAAGGGCATGAAAGCTTTGAAGAACAAGTGGATGTTCAAAGTTAAAGTTGAAGAACACAACTTGAAGCCCAGGTACAAAGCTAGATTGGTTCTTAAGGGATTTGGTCAAATGAATGGTATTGACTTTGAAGAAATATTTTCTCTTGTTCTGAAGATGTCCTCGATTCACAAGTTCTAGGTTTGCCTGCTAGTCTTAATTTAGAGATTGAGCAGATGGATGTGAAGACGACTTTCCTTCACGGTGACCTAGAAGAAGAGATTTATATGGAACAACCCGAGGGCTTCAAAGTAGATGGTAAAGAAAATTTTGTGTGCAAACTTAAAAAGAGTCTATATGACCTAAAGCAAGGTCCTAGAAAGTGGTTCAAGAAGTTTGTATCTGTTATAGAGGAGCAAGACTATAAGAAAACATCATCTGATCATTTTGTATTTGTACAAAAATTTTCTAACCATGATTTTATCATCCTTTTGTTGTATGTGGATGATATGTTGATTGTGGGAAAGAATACTTCCAAGATTGACGAGCTGAAGAAATAGTTGTGTAAGTCTTTTTCTATGAAAGACTTGGGTCATGCCAAACAAATTTTGGGCATGATAATTACTCATCTCAGGGATGAAAGGAAGATTTATTTGTCCCAGAAGAAGTACATTGAACGTGTACTAGAGCGCTTTAATATGAAGAATGCTAAGCCTGTTAGCACACCTCTTGCTGGTCATATGAAGTTGAGCAAGAAGAAGTGTCCTACAACTAAAGAGGAAAAAAAGAGCATGGCCAAAGTTCAATATTCCTCCGTTGTCGAAAGTCTAATGTATGCAATGATGTGCATTAGACCTGATATTGCTTACGCAATTGGTGTTGACAGCAGATTTCTTAAAAATCCAGGAAAAGAGCATTGGGAAGCTGTGAAGTGGATACTCAGGTATCTTTGAGGAAGCTCAGATTAATGCTTGTGTTTTGGAGCATCAAATCCAATCTTGAAAGGCTATACAGATTCTGATATGACAGGTGACCTTGATAACAGAAAATCCACTATTGGATTTTTGTTTAATTTTTTAGGGGGAGTTATATCCTGGCAGTCAAAGTTGCAGAAATGTGTGGTGCACTATCTACAACTGAAGATGAGTATATTGCGGCTACTGAAGCCGGCAAGGAGATGATATGGCTAAAGTGATTTCTTCAAAAGCTTGGTTTGAATCAGATGGAGTATATTGTCTATTGTGACAGCCATAATTCTATAAACTTGAGTAAGAACTCCATGTACCATGCAAGAACAAAACATATTGACGTCAGATATCATTGAATTTGTGAGGAAGTGGAGAGTAATTCATTTCACATTAAAAAGATCCACACAAGTAAATATCCTACAGATATGCTGACCAAGACGATACCCAAAGACAAGTTCGAGTTGTGCAAAGAGCTTGTGGGTATGAGATCTCTTTAAAGAAAATGAAGATATATCCTTTTAGTGAATGGGTCTTGAGGGGGAGATTTGTTGAATCCATCCCATTTTTTTTCAACTTTAACTATTCAATTGGTACAGGCAATTGTTAAAGAGGAATAGTAATTTGAGTTGAAAATAAAAGATTTGGTGGTTGGCAAATGGTAAGATTTGCAACCAATTTTGACTTTGCTATATTTACCTATGTCATTAGTGACATAGGCATAGCTTTGTCCTTCTATAAATAGAGCATTCTCTCTCATCTGTAGAACACACCAAATTAGAGAGAAAAATCATTTTGAGCGAAAAAAGAAGTATTCCATAGACTATACTAGAAAAATAGTCTGTGAAGAAAAATATAGTGTAAGCGATATTTTCGTAAGGTAGAAACCAAAAGAGTGTTGTTACTTTTGACTGTGTAGTAGTCATTTTGAGTATTGTATTCGTGACTACACAGTGTAAAATTCCTTACTATAGTAATATCAGTTGTTCCTCTTGGCCTGTGGTTTTTTCCCTTATTCAGAAAGGTTTCCACGTAAAATTCTTGGTGTAGTTATTTTCACATTTTATTTCCATTACTTTTACCATATATATTGTTGTATTTATCCGCATTTCCCAACAAAGACTACATTGCCCTTAACTGATCCTAACAGTGTTACCTAACTACCATTTATTTCTTCATATCACAACACTCCCCTTCAAGCTAGGTAGTGCAAAGACATTTAACATTCCTAGCTTAGATATAAGATGGTCATGTTGTAGTCTAGATAGCCCTTTAGTTAACATACCAGCAGGTTGTTCTTTGGTAGGTAGATAGTTTACTTTGATTCATCCTTGATGCAACCTATTCCTTATAAAATGATAGTCAATCTCAATATATTTAGTCCTCTTGAGGTACACTGGATTTTCAGCAATTTGTGTTGCACCTTTGCTGTCACAATACAGTTTAACTGGTAGTTGTACTTCACCGCCTACTTCCTTTAGTACTCCAAGTGACCAGACTAGTTCAAATACAATAGAGGCATGACTTATGTATTTAGCTTTTGTTGAGCTCTTTGAACCTGTAGTTTGTCTCTTGGCTTTCCATGACACTAGAGAATTTCCCACTTGGATAATATAGCTTGTTACAAATGTACTGGTTATTGTACAAGAGCCCCATTGAACATCACAAAATGCAGTGACCCTCTTATCAGATGTACAAGCTAATAGTAATCCCTCTCTAGTTTGTCTTTTTAGATATCTGACCACCCTTAGTGCAGCATCCATGTGTGACTCTTTGGTTGTTGCAAAAATTGATTTGAAGTCTGAGTGCTAAAGAAATATCAGGTCTTGTCATGTTGATATATAGCGCAGTTTCCCTATCAATTTTTTATACTTTGTTGAATCTATCAAAGGGTCTTCTGAGTCCTTCTGTCCCTTGTGTATATGATCATAATACCACTTAGATGTTAGTTTGACATTAATATCTAATTTTTATTATAAGTTCAAGGGCATACTTGCTTTGATGCATTAATATATCATTTGCTGACCTAATGAACTAAATTCCTAAAAAATATTTCAGCTCTCCTAAGTCCATTTGAAATTCTTGTTGTAGTGCCTTCTTTGTCTTTTCAATAAAGAATACTTCTAGTTATAAACATATCATCTACATACACAAGTACAACAACCATTCCTTATTCTTATTTTTTAATGAACATAGATTAGTCATGTGAACTTTGTTTGAACCTGAGTTTGATGAGATCTACAGTCAGGTTATGATTCCACTGTCTTGGAGATTTTTTGAGTCCATATAGAGACTTTCTTAGTCTACGCACCTTCTCCCCTTGGCTGAGAAACCCCTGAGGTGTGTATATATATATATATATATCACCCAAATTACCCTGAAAGAAGGCATTAAACACATCCATCTGATGAATATGCCAATGTCTTGAGGCTGCCAAAGCAACCAACCTTGTCTTGAACGTTTCTATATGACCGGTAGATTTCTACTTGACTTTGTATATCCTCCTATAACCTATATGCCTCTTCCCTCTTGGTAAGTCAGTGAGTTCCCAAGTTTTTTACTCTCCAAAGCTTGTATCTCAGTCAGCATATCATCCACCCATCATGTATCTTTGATGGCTTCTGCATATGACATAGGTTCTTTAACAGTGGAAGTAGCAGCAATGCAAAATTTATAAGAGGGGGACAATGTTGGGAAAACGCAGACGAGCACAAAAATACATATGGTAAACGTAATGGAAATAAAATGGGAAAATAATGACACCAAGAATTTTATGTGGAAACTCTTCTTAATAAGGGAAAAAACCACGGGCCAGTAGGAGCAATTGATATTACTAAAGTAAGGAATTTTACACTGTGTAGTCACGAATACAATACTCAAAGTGACTACTACACACTTAAAAGGAACAACACTCTTTTGGTTTCCGTCTTATTAAAATATCGCTCACACTCGATTATTTCTTCACAGACTATTTACTTGTATTGTCTATGAAATACCTCACTTTGCTCTCAAAATGGTTTTTCTCTCTAACTTGGTGTGTTCTACAAATGAGCAAGAATGCTCTATTTATAGAAGGATAAAACCATGCCTATGTCACTAATGAAATGTGTAAATATAGCAAAGTCAAGAATGGTTGCAAATCTTACCATTTGCCAACCATCAAATCTTTTATTTTCAACTCCAATAACTATTCCTTTTTAACAATTGCTTGTACCAATTGAATAGTTAAAGTTCACTAAAAAATGGGATGGATTAAACAAATCTCCCCCTCCAGTCCCATTTACAGGAAGAAGGTATCTTAAACTTCTTTAGAGAGAGCTCATGCCCACAAGTTTCATAACTCGAACTTGTATTTCGATATTATCTTGGTCAACATATCTGCAGGAATTTCACTTGTGTGAATCTTTTGATGTGAAATGATTCATTCTCCACTTTCTCACGAATCCAATGATATCTAAGATCGATGTGTTTTGTTCTTGCATGGTACATGTAGTTCTTGCTCAAGTCTATTGCACTCTAGGTGTCACAATAGACAATATACTTCATATGATTCAAACCAAGCTCTTGAAGAAATAATTTTAGCCATATCATCTCTTTGCCGGCCTCAGTAGCCGCAATATACTCAGCTTCAGCTGTAGATAGTGCAACACACTTCTGCAACTTTGACTGCAATGATATAGCTCCGCCTGAAAAAGTAAACAAATATCCAGTAGTGGATTTTCTATTATCAAGGTCACTTGCCATATCAGAATTTATATAGCCAGTCAAGATTGAACTTAATGCTCCAAAACACAAGCATTCATCTGAGCTTATTCTAAGATATCTGAGTATCCACTTCACAGCTTCCCAATGCTCTTTTCCCGGATTTTCGAGAAATCTGCTGACAACACCAACTGCGTGAGCAATATCAGGTCTAGTGCACACAATTGCATAAATTAGACTTCAGACGACGGAGGAATAGGGAACTTTGGCCATGTTCTCTTTTTTCTCCCTAGCTGTAGGACACATCTTCTGGCTCAACATCATATGTCCAGCAAGAGGTATCCTAACACGCTTAGCATTCTTCATATTGAAGCGCTGCAGTACACGTTCAATGTACTTCTTGTGGGACAAATAAATCTTCCTTTTATTTCTAACCTGAGTAATTCTCATTTCCAAAATTTCCTTGGCATGACCCAAGTCTTTCATAGAAAAAGACTTACACAACTCTTTCTTCAGTTGGTCAATCTTGGAAGTATTATTTCCCACAATCAACATATCATCCACTTACAACAAAAGGATGATAAAATCATTGTCAGATAAATTTTTGCACAAATACGCAATGATCTAAAGAAGTCTTCTTATAGCCTTGCTCCCACATAACATATTCAATCTTTTTGTACCACTGTGTGGGAGCTTGTTTTAGGCCATAGAGACTCTTTTTGAGTTTGCATACAAAATTCTCTTTACCATCTACTTTGAAGCCCTAAGGTTGTTCCATAGAAATATCTTCTTCTAGGTCACCGTGAAGGAAAGCCGTCTTCACATCCATCTTCTCAATCTCTAAATTAAGACTAGCAGCCAAACCTAGAACTGTGAGAATCGAGGACATTTTCACAATAGGAGAAAATATTTCATCAAAGTCAATACCTTTCCTTTGACTGGATCCGTTAACAACCAATCTAGCTTTGTACCTGGGCTTCAAGTTGTGTTCTTCAACTTTAACTTTGAACACCAACTTGTTCTTCAAAGCTCTCATGCCCTTGGGCAATTTTACAAACTCATAAGTATGGTTCTCATGCAAAGACTTCATCTCGTTTTGCGTGGCTTCAATCCATTGATTCTTGTGCTCATCTTCAATGGCCTCCCCCCCCCCCCCCCNAAGTGAGTAACACATACTCATTGGGTGAATAACGGGAGGAAGGAAACCGCTGTCTTGTGGACCTCCTAAGCGGAATATTCGATTCGTCCACAACTTCATGAGCAACAAGATCATATATAACAATATCATTGTTATAATCAACATCAACATGTTGATTCGATACATGATTATGGGCATCACCGTGATTATCAAACCCAACAACATCATTCACACTTGAGTGAGGAACTTCATCATGATGAACTATACCATCAAAACTTGAAGATTCTACCTTCTCCGCTTTGTCAATATCTTCAATTGTTTGTTTCTCCAAGAAAATAATATCACGGCTTCTCACAAGTTTCTTTTCAATTGGATCATATAGCCTGTAACCAAATTCATCTAGGCCATATCAAATGAAGATGCATTGCCTTGTCTTGGCATCTAACTTTGACTTCTCATCTTTTGGCACATGTACATAAGCTTTGCAACCAAATATTTTAAAATGGTCATAGGAAACATCGTTTCCATACCAAACACTATTTGGTACATCACTTTGAAAAGCAACAACAGGAGATAGATAAATAACATGTGTAGCGATTAATAAAGCCTCACCCCAAAATGAGTTTTGCAACTTTGCTTCAAAAAGCAAATATCTAACTCTTTCCATCAAGGTCCTATTCATTCTCTCAGCCAAACCATTAAGTTGAGGAGTCTTGGTAGGAGTCTTCTGGTGTCTAATACCTTGATTCTTGCAGTATTCGTCAAATTGTCCACAATATTCACCACCATTATCAGTACGAATACATTTCACTTTCTTTCCAGTTTCTCTTTCAACTGAAGCCTGAAACTGCTTAAAGACACCTAACACTTGGTCTTTAGTCTTCAAGACATAGACCCAAAGTTTTCTCAAGCAATCATCAATGAAAGTGACAAAGTAAAGTGCACCACCCAATGTCTTTGTCTTTATTGGACCACATAAATCAGAGTGCACTAACTCAAGCAACTCTGTTTTTCTCGAAGGAGGGTAGGAATTAAAGGAAACTCTATTTTGTTTACCAGCCAAGCAGTGCTCACATTTTTCTAATTTAGCACTTTGGAAATATGACAAAAACTTCTTCTTGGCTAGAACATTAAGTCCTTTCTCAATAATGTGGCTAATCCTCTTGTGCCATAATGTTGAAGAGCTATCGCTCTCAACCGCATTCACTATATCAACACAAGTAGAGGTCGTAGTCTAGTATAGACCACGACGTTTGTTACCACGAGCCACAACAAAGGAACCCTTAATGAGCTTCCATTTTTCATCACCGTTGGTACTCACATATCCTTCATCATCTAAAACACCAACAGAAATTAGGTGCGGACAAACATCAGGAGCATGTTTCACATTGTTCAAAACTAGTTTAGTTCCAACACTAGTTTCCAAACAAATTGTACCAATACCAACCACCCTAGAAACAGTCTCATTACCCATACTCAAGGTTCCAAAATCACCAGGAGTGTAGGAAGAGAAAAAATCCTTCCTTGATGTCACATGAGATGCGGCACCAGTGTCCACAACCCAGCTTGACTCATCACAAGCAATATTTATCATGTTTGCATCAAGAACGGTAACAAGATATTCGGTGGTGATGGTGGCTAGGCAATTTTCATTGCCATCTTCCTTAGTTTCCTCTTTGTTTTTGTTCTCCCTGTTAAACTTCATGCAGAACTTCTTTGTGTTCCCTTTCATGCCACAATGATAGCACACAATATACTTAAGTCTGCCTCTAGATTTGCTCTTGTTTTGTTCTCTATTATAAGAACCACGAGTTTTATTTCTCCCCCTGGGGCCAGTTATCAGGACATCCGAAGAGGAACCTTGAGTTTTTCTTCTAATCTCTTCGTTCAAGACACTACTCTTGGCGGAATCCATAGAGATCACACCATCTGGAGCATAAGTAGAAGCAAGCCTTGAATTTCTTCATCAAATTTGATGCCCATAGCCGATAATTGGTTCATAATCCCATGAAAATTATTCAGATGGTCTGTTATCGGAGAATCATTATGATACTTCAAACTCAACATATGCTTTATTAAGAACATTTTGTTGTTGCTAGTCTTTCGAACATACAAACTTTCAAGATGCTCCCATAGGGTTCGAGCGTGTGTTTCCCCAGAAATATGGTTCAACACATTATCGTCGACCCATTGCCTAATGAAAACACAAACCTGTCTATGCAACAGATTCCACTCTTCATTTCTTTTAATATCAGGCTTTACAGTGGTAAATAGTGGTTTGTAAAAATTCTTTAACATAAAGCAGATCTTCCATTTTTCTCTTCCAAATGGCATTATTAACACCATTCAAAGTAACTATTCTACTTGTGTTGGCTTTCATTGTTTTCCCCCAAAAATATAGTTATCACAAATCAAAGTAAATCTTTTCTGATGTGGAATTTCAGACTGTGCTGCAACCACAGAGCATACTCAGATAAAACCTTGGCTCTGATATGACTTTGTTGGGAAAATGCGTACGAGCACAAAAATATACATGGTAAACATAATGGAAATAAAATGGGAAAATAACGACACCAAGAATTTTATTTGGAAACCCTTCTGAATAAGGGAAAAAACCACAGGCCAAGAGGAGCAATTGATATTACTATAGTAAGGAATTTTACACTGTGTAGTCACGAATACAATACTCAAAATGACTCCTACACCTCAAAAGAAACAACACTCTTTTGGTTTCCGTCTGACTAAAATACCGCTCACACTCTATTTTTCTTCAAAGACTATTTACTTGTATAGTCTATGTAATACCTCAGTTTGCTCACAAAATGGTTTTTCTCTCTAACTTGGTGTGTTCTACAAATGAGCAAGAATGCTCTATTTATAGAAGGATAAAACCATGCCTATGTCACTAATGACATATGTAAATATAGCAAAGTCAAGAATGGTTGCAAATCTTACCAATTTGCCAACCACCAAATCTTTTATTTTCAACTCCAATTACTATTCCATTTTAACAATTGCTTGTACCAATTGAATAGCTAAAGTTGACGAAAAATGGGATGGATTCAACAGACAAGTGATCATAGCTTCTGTAATTAAACAGTGGGTACTTTACATCCTTAGTTATATTTAGTGAGATCACGTCCCTCACCCATGTAGGAGTTTGTGTATTTCTGGTAGACATCTTGGTAGGCCATGGTACTGCAAACTCAACTACATGATCAACTTTATCAGTAACTATATGAGGCACTACATTCTCAATTGCCTGATTAAAGCTATTAGTTACTTCTAGCTTTGGTTGTTCTATTACTTCCTGCTCTTGCTGCTCTATGACATGCATATAATATCTTCTATCATCTAACACAATAGTTTCCTCATCACAGCTTAGTGGAATAGGAGTGGACTCAGTGAAGGCTTTAGACAACTACCCTGAACCATGTACTGTGCCTTCAAATATAGGATGATAATTAGAACCACTCTCATTTGCAAAAGGAAATGCATCTTCCCTGAAGATGACATGTCTTATCACAAAGAAGGTCCTATTGGTCAGACAAAAAAGAACATATCCCTTCTAGACTTCTGAATATCCCATAAGAAGAACTGGCCTTGATTTTACCATCAGTTTGACATGTCTTGTGAGATTCTTAGAAAGATAAGACAGACCTGGTTGGCTTCCATATAATAACTTCTCAGAAGTAGTTTGATGACGTATTACACTACTTGGTAATCTTTTGATTAGATAAACTGCAACTAAGACATAGTGCCCCCCCAAAACTTCAAAGGAATGTGTGCCTGCAATTTGAGTGCCCTAGTTACTTCAAGTATATGACTATGTTTTCTCTCAACAACCCCATTTTCATAAGGGTATATGGACAAGACTTTATGAAATACAAGTAAAAATTGCATTAGCTTTGAGATATGCTCATTTTAGATCGTTGAACCCGTTTCATAGCACGTACAAGATACTCCTTATATGCATCAGCTTCTTCCACTGTGTTGATATTCTGCACTTGTGGTTCATAAGAACTGTTAGGTCCAAGGGAACAAATCATTATAAAAGAGCAACACTTTTTAGAATATTTAAAAATAGAGTGAACAACTCTTCAACCTTCTTTTCTCATTTGCTTCACTTAGTATTTCTTGGAGCTCAGTAAGCTTCTCTTTATGAGCCTATTATAAAAATGCATTAAAAATATATCAAGTTATAGAGTTTTTAGTAATAATAAATATAGTCTTATAACTAAAAACGGAAGGGGACCCCATTTCTAAATATTTCGCTATCAGAGTGATATATTTAGGTGTTTTTAAGTATACACAATCAACACTAGTGTGGAAACATCAAACCTTACCTCAACACTAAAGCACATTTTCCAATCATCAGCATCATAAAAACACCCAACCAAAATAACAAGAATTATTCAATCATGTAGAAAAGTACCACACAACAAAGAAATAAATCAACATAAAAGAACTAGAGAAAAGTAGAGTGTCATACGTAGAAATCTTTTCAATCATAACTCTTTCAAATTTTGATTGAACGAGACTCTGCATCAAATGCTGCAAAATAAAGGTCATGTTAAGGTCAAATGAAACTCCAAATATTAGTAAAAGATGTGTAAAATTTAGTACCTCTTCATCTGGATTTGGAGTGGATCTTCTGCAATAAAAAAAAGCATTTGAGTTAGTCAATTGAATGAAATTGGTGATGTCTAATTCAGTAATTTATCATATTAAAATAAACATACTGTCGATTCAGTTCATTAGGTTCGTTCATTGCTTTGATCATAATATCTTCAAAACTAAGCTATCAAAAGAAATGACATCATATATTGTATCATAAACGAAACATAGAACATACAAACATAAAATATCATTCTGGAAATCTCATTAACATTTCTCCGCTAGAATAGCTTGTCACTTCACCATTTGGAGAAACCATTAACAGTGCAATATTTAACTTCTTACCAATGTTATCCTTACATTTTGAGTAGAACTGTTGACAGGATACTGGATCCTCAATTTTCTTCATCATAATCTAATTGCGATCCATGAAATTAAATGATGCAAACTAGAATTGAAAGTTAGATGCAATGTCGTTCTTCAATGAACTGATAAATATATAGATCAACAAAAAGAAAAAGGAGAAGTTAGCTCAAAGAATTTAATGCAATAAGATGGCAGTCTTAAGTTCAAGCAGTTAATATATTACAATCTAATAGACAATCAAATAACTTTTTTTAGAAGAAACAACTTTGTACATATGCATACATGTTACAATCTAATGGACAATTAAATAATTTTTTAGAAGAAACAACTTTCTACATGCATAAAATCGATGAACGAAAATTTGTGGGCGGTAACTTGTTGAGAGTAAAATAAAAATAACTTCTAAGCTCCTTCTTTCATATAATGATGTTAGCCAAGTCCTATTTATTACTTTCCTAGAATTTTAAATGCAATATGATATAATTTTAGTGTATAGAAGAATTTATATTTTGATATCTTAAGATAAGTACAAGGTGTATGGGCAAATTGTTAAATAATGAAAAAAGTCCCACATTAGTGGTTAATGAGGTTTGTGCAATTCTCTTCCCTTTGAGCCAGATTTTGGGGTGTGAGTTAGGTCTAATACATAATTTCACACAAATCATCTTTAATAGAACTAAAATTATTCTCCCTCTGTACCAATTTATGTGTCACTTTTTGTTTTTCGAGAGTCAATTAGTTTAAGTTTAAGAAAAAATTTGTGCATGAAATCTTTAATTTTTTAATGAAATTTATATATTTATAAACCATGTAAAAAGTAATATAAATCAAAATAATTGTAAATTAAAAATAGTTAAAAATATATATAAAAAATTTGTTGTCAAAGATAGACTTGTTTGAATCTCGAATTCTGAAAACTGTCACATAAATTGAGACAGGGGGAGTATATTCGTAAAACAAATTTATGTCAGTACGGAGTAAAACTATTTCTTTTAGTATGATTATATCATTGCATGATAGGGAAACTAAAATATTTGGTCAAAGTCGAATTCAAAATGTTAAATTCATAGGTTCTATATTTTAAAATCGATCAAGGCCAACATATTTTAATTGTTTGGTGGGTTTTTGACACAAATATAGAATTTGAATCAAACCTACTGAGGTACGACTGAATTAATAGCTAACAATTTAGATGTGACTAACTAATGATGAAACATGATACATAATAATGCTACAACTAAAAATAGTATAAGAAAAGAAAATAGGTCATATCATTTTGCTGTGTGACTTCCTCCTCTTTCGTTTATCGACTTTACTCGTGACCTAACAATAAAATATATGATCAAAACTTCTAATTTTTTTTTGATGTTTATCTACTTATATTTTTAAATAGTAGATAAATTGACGAGGACTAGTGGTACATGATTAGAGACTCTTGGAATCTTTCTCTATATTCTATTAGCAACCTTATTTGTGATAGGGTTCAAACTCGAATCATGCACTCAACTCATATCATGTCATGCTCCGACCAATATTCTATACAAGCGGATGAAATTCATACATTGAGTTCTATATATATACCTATTCACAATATAGCTTAAGACTTTATTATGGACCCCTTTAATTGAAATTATCAACTCATACTGAATGGTGAACTTATGATTGAAATAAACAAACTTAAGATTATTGAATCTGAACTGAGAAAGTCATAAAGTCTAGCTAACATAAATCGTCACAAACTCAATTCTCAAGATGCAATCATTTATCATCATCGCATGAATAATGCTACGTTCACTCCCTTGGTAAAACAATTGTATTTTGAGTTGAAGTAATACAAATTTGTTTTCCCACTATATCATATGTAGGATTGTTTGTCAAGATACCTAGTTGCTGTTAAAATAGGATTGTTTTCCCTGAAGATGACATGTATTCTTACAAATAAAAGACCTATTGGTCAGATAAAAAAGAACATATCCCTTCTAGACTTCTGAATATCTCATATGAAGAACTGGCCTTTATATTGCCATCAGTTTGACATGTCTGGTGAGATTCTTAGCAATGCACAAGAACCCTAATGTCCTTAAATGAGACAGACCTTGTTGGTTTCCATATAATAACTTCTTAGAAGTAGTTTGATGACCTATCACACTACTTGGTAATCTGTTGATTAGATAAACTGCAACTAAGACATAGTGCCCCCCAAAACATCAATGGAATGTGTGCATGCAATTTGTGTGCCCTAGTTACTTCAAATATATGTCTATGTTTTCTATCAACAACCCCATTTTGATAAAGGTATATGGACAAGACCTCTCGTGTATGATTCCCAACTCTTTGAACAAAGCAGTGCACACAGAGTTAAAATAAGTCCCATTGTGTGAACTGTATGTTGTAGCAAAAAATACAATCCTTATTCCTCTTTACCGACCTCCTTCACCTTTACACTTTAAAGTTCCCAGAAAACATAAAAATGAGGAAAGAAGGTGACTGAACTACCTAGTTCCTTTGTATTTTACTTACCTACAATAGGTTATGCTGGAATGTAGGTAGGTAAAATATATTTGTAACAACATTGTTAGCTGACAAATCATAATTACCCACAAGAGTCACTTGAGTAGTGTTACCACTAGGAGCATCAAGTTGTGTCATAGACCCCTTAGACATCATATCCCCGTTCGAGACCGCATGATATGTAGCACTAGTATCTACAATCCAAATTTTGTTATTTTCATAAACAATAAATGATTTACCTTCAGTATTAACATCATTGCAACCAAACATAGGCTAATTTGACTTTTGCTAGAACATTTTGAGGATGTGATCATATTGGTCTTTTATGAATGTACATACTTTAAGTAGTTGTTTGACATCTTTCTCAGCTTGGCCTAATGACGTAAATCTTTACCCATTCAGTTGCATAATTGCCACCATTACCAATTTGAGACTTATCAACCTTTCTCCCCCACTCAGAAATCTGTACATTTGTGTTAAGAGCATAAGAGAAATGAACCTGGGGTCTGAAGTCTGATCATACTGACCAGACTCACTACCCTGAACCTTTATTTTAGACTTGAAGTCAGGTGGATACCCAACAGTTTTGTAGAACTCCTTGATGTGGCCTCTACACTTGTAGAAATCATAATTTGCAAAGAATTCTTCTTAAACCTTTGCTCACCCCTGAACTACTAGTTGTGCTCACCCCTGAGCTACTACTAGTTGTCCCTTGCGAAACAGTCCGGTTCTTCCTCTAAAAAAATGACTCAACACACCGGCAGCCACCCTTTTTCGGCTGCTGGTTTACAAGCATCTGTTTTATCAGGTGCATTCTACCAACATTGCTGGGATATATTGGGTAACAATATTTTCAAAATGGTACAAGATTTTTTCATATGTAATTCTCTTCCTAAATCCATAACTCACACTAATTTGGTCGTTTTACCTAAGAAGTAACAAAATCGTTCTCTTTGTGACTTAAGACCATTAGTTTGAGTAAATTCATTAATAAGATTCTATCTGGGGTTGTTCATGACACAATTGAAGTTTAATCACCTAAATTGATCACCCACAATCAATCAGTTTTTGTTAAAGGTAGAAGCATCATAGAAAATGTGCTATTGACACAAGAGATTGTTACTAACATTAGAAAGAGGGGTAAACCATCAAATGTGGTCATAAATCTTGATATGACCAAGGCATATGATACATTATCTTGTTTTCTTCTGATGAAAGTTCTAAGAAACATGGGGTTTTCAGAATTGTTTGCTGATTTGATTTGGAGATTGATTTCCAACAACCGGTATTCAATCTTGATCAATGGCCAAACACATGGTTTCTTTGATTCCACTAGGACAGTGAAACAAGGAGACCCTCTATCTCTGTCTCTCTTTATATTATTAGCAAAACTGCTTTCAAGGGCCCTAAATACGTTGTTTGAGGATGATCAATTTGTGGGATATGGTTTACCAAAATGTAGTGCTAAGCTTAATAAAACTCTCACTGATGCTCAAGTTGATAAAAGAGAAGGGTGTTGTTGCTGAAAATTCAAGTATGAGGCAAGGTGATAAGCATACTCTTGAGAAACTTCACGATGCTATACAGACGCCAAAATCTGATGTGCAACTTTTGAATTTGGCTATTTATGGAAAAAAATTTGAAGGATCAAAAATAGGTGATTTGCATCCTTTTGAACCTGTCGATTTGCAGGTTGAAATTTCCGGTCGTGATTAGAATGCAACTGGGAATCGGAACACAATTGCACAAAAAAAATCAATTTCTATGTGTATTAGTTCCTCGGCAAGTCGAAGTAAATCTCCACGTCTTGAAAAAAAGCAATAGCTAACTACTAATCTAGTAGCGCAATCTAATGAACCGAATGACATTGTTTGTACAAATCCGTTTGAAGCACTTGAGGTGGAGAAAGAATTATAGTTAGTGGATTCTAATCCCAAGAATTAGCAAACTTTATTTCGAGCCGATTTTGATAATAATATACAATTAGTTAGCACACCAATTGGAGTATGTAGCATGCAGACTGAAATAACGATAGTATTATGAGTCCTACATATATCTCTAATCGTGAAGTATCTAAGATTAGTGAAGAAAGTGAGGATGCCATGTCACTCAAACCCAATTCAACGATCAAGTCACCAATGGTCACATTGAATACCTCAGCTCATGAGGTCTCGAAAGAAAAGCAAAGGGAGATGAGTACTCCTAGGTGGGCTGATATGGTTGATGAAGAAGAGCATGTTTCACTTCCGCTTTTGAATAGAAAACTAAGTCCACAAGCTTTGGAATTTGTACCTACAAGTATAGTTGCAAAGAAGGAGGAACAAAAGTCCTTAACATCAGAATATAGTCCAACTAGGGTTATGATCGTGATTTGGGCAATGACCCTTTTGATGAGGATGAGGAAGAAAATATGTTGGATATATACTTTGAAAAAGTGGCTAGGGATGGATATATCTCACCTCGGCATCAAAGAAGTGGAAGCAACAAAAATAAAAAGAAGACACATGGAAGGCAACAAAGTAGGGATAGTAAACTGACAGGAGAGTTTGTTCCAAGGCACCTACCAATGCGACTGGCAAAGCAGAACCATATGAAATTGTCAATGACTTCAACAAGATCCACTACATCCAAGAATAAATGATCAACTATCAAGTTTTGTTGGATGGATTCGAAGAATAAGACTAGATGAAAATACTTCAGGTCACTTTAGATGTAAGAAGCATATTCCAACATTGGCTGAATGGAAAGGTACATATCAACTATGGAAAAATGTGTTACACAATAGAGAGTGCATTGAAAAATTTCAATGGTGGGAACCTATGAGTGGGACTTCTTCTGTTTGATATGATAATTCGACCCAACTTGGGCCTCTTTACACATATCAAACACAAGTACAAACTTGTCACTGATTGACGAACATTGATTTTTTCCTAAAGGAAACAGGGTGGGATTGTGATAGTATGCATTATCATATTGTGGAACATATCATACATCATATGTAGCATAAAAGACGAATTAATATGGACGGAGGTCCAAACAAGCACCTGAAAGTTCTTAGTTAAGAGTGCTTGGGAGATTTTGAGAGAGAAAGTGGCAGAAAATGTGAATTTCAAGAAGAAATGGGCAAGATTTTCCTGTCAAGATATCATTCTTTAGTTGGAGATTTTGGAATACTAGAGTTCCAGTAGCTGTTGCTATAGATAATTGGAACATTCCCAACTTTGCTTATGTTGTACTGCCCCAACAAGGAAAACTATGGAAAACTTATTTTTGAAAGGTGAAATTGCATATAGAGTGTGGCGATATTTATCTTATGGAGCGAGAATAATAGGTCCTTGGATTCAGTCAACGTACACTATCAAGAAATGGTGGGATGTTCAATTAAATACGAGGAAAAACGTTATTTTCATGCTATTCCTAATTTGATTTTATGGTTTTTATGGAAAAGGAGAAATATTGTACTTCATGGTGGTAATTATACCACAAGTAAAGTGATTTTGGACGTAGAAATTCATGAAGTTGAGAGTCTGAATACACTTATATCCCTTCCACTTGGCCTCAACTAGTTGCTTTATTAGATGGTTTTAGTCCTGAGTTTATTTCGAAATGGGTTAAATGGTATCCTCCACCATGGGGTGGTAGAAATGTAATACAGATGGGGCTTCGAGGGATAATCCTGGACCTAGTAGTACTGCTACCTTTTGTATCACAAACCATGAAGGAGAGTTAATGTTTGCTAAGGGGTGTAGATTCCCGATTCTACGAATGTAGCTCTTGAAGCAATTGTTATTAGAAAAAGTCTTCGAAGTTGTTAGGAAAACAATTTACAAAACATTATAATTGCAATCGACTCTTTGGCTTTGGTACATATGCTAAATGGAGGGTGCGAAATACCTTGGAATGTAACAATGGATGTCTATTCCATCAACATATTAAGAAACTCTATGTCAGTAGGAGTACAAAACTCCTTAAGGGAGGGAATACTCTAGCTGATTTTTTTGCTAATTTGGTTTTTCCTTTTGGTGGTACATATGAATTTAGATCTTTTCAAGAGGTTCCAAATACAATCAAAAGAATTATACAGCTGAGGATAAAGCAGTCAAATACAACAGGGTACTCATAAATTTAACCATTTTCAAGAAGTCCCAAGTGAAAGAAGCAGAATCATAAATTTAGATAAAAACAACATTCAATAGTTGATATTAAGACAAACAAGTATGACTCAATAAAGTAATCTTTATTGTATTAAGTCTCAATTCCATATGAACTTTTACATGAATCATAGATTGATTACGCTACTAACGTACCTCAAGATGTCTTAATTAGTTTTTGGTTGTTAATATATCATGAACCTGGTGAGAGCATAGAGGTGTTACATATGATATAAAAATCAGGACTTAAGGGGGCTAAAATAGCATATTTAATCTATACTTTTGTTAAATTTCATATACTGCTCATTCATGTATTGAAAACTACTGAATGAGCATTAGAGGAGAAACAAGAACTGAACGATGAATTAAAGGTACTATTTTCTTACACAAGTGATGTGGAGTGTATCAACCTAACCTCACAAAATCAATTAGTAATATTTTTGTTGATTTGGGTTGTGGTGGTGGTATTAAATGTATTTGATTCAATCCACCAAATTCAAATTGATTAAAGGAAAACTAATTTTACTCGAGATTTCTTCTACGATATCCAGATTCTAAGTTTAACAGTTCACTAAGATCATTTTTGATAGCAAACCTCATTCAAGTATTTAAAGAGAGAGAGTAGAGAAAGTACACCTGAGAAGATGAAGTTGAAGTTCACCTCGTTGTTGCAAACTTTGCGCAAAAACTGGATTAGCTGAAAATGATGCTCGACACCATCTCTGATGCCAACACCTCTATGCCTCTTCATCTTCCTCCATTTTAAGGAAATTAATGCTCATATATTGGTTTGTCTCTTTAGGTTTTGACTTTTTTTTCTGTTTATTTCCAACATTGGGCCAGTTTTGGGCCTAATTATTTTTTAAATGAAAATAAATAGGCTATAAGCCTAAAACTTTTGGTTAAAAAAATCTCTTTCGAAAGAAAATACCCTCAACATACTCAAAGCCTTTTCTCTTCACTCAGTTATTCTTGATTTTAATCCACATCCAAAAATCATTATTGTCACCCTAACTTCAATCAATACCACTACACATTCCTCTACCACTCAATCACAATCAGAAATGTTGAGTTCAACCCAGTTTTTTGATCTTCATCATCTGTCTCAAACTATGAGAAGTTTTAGTACACACAACTTTGCAACTGCATAAAGTCTAGTACAATACTTGGCATTAAGGAAGCTAGCCCAAAAGGATGGGATAGTTATGTACCTCCACTATCTTTTAACCACTAGAGTGGTAATAATATCATCAAAGCTTCTAATTAATATGCCCTATCCATGTTATGTATTATGGTGTTAGTCGTAAATTTGAAAAGATAAATTGGGCCAGTTTTGGGCCTAACTATTTTTTAAATGAAAATAAATAGGCTATAAGCCTGAAACTTTTTGTTAAAAAAAATCTCTTTTGAAAGAAAATACCCTCAACATACTCAAAGCCTTTTCTCTTGACTCATTAATTCTTGGTTTTAATCCTCCTCCAAAAATCATTATTGTCACCCTAACTTCAATCAGTACCACTACACATTCCTCTACCGCTCAATCCCAATCAGAAATGTTGAGTTCAACCCAGTTTTTTGATCTTCATCATATGTCTCAAACTCTGAGAAGTTTTACTACACACAACTTTTCAACTGCATAAAGTCTAGTACAATACTTGGTATTAAGGAAGCTAGCCCAAAAGGATGGGTTAGTTCTGTACCTCCACTATCTTTTAACCACTAGAGTGGTAGTAATATCATCAAAGCTTCTAATTAATATGTCCCATCCATCTTATGGAAGCTACATTTATTTTCAAGTACGCAAATGATGTTTGTTTTTGTTCCTAGAATATCACCAAAAAGTTTAGAGATCTACTTCTCAATCAACTCTAAAGTGCCTTTAGGGGGGCTTAAGGCAGTGTGTGTAAATTGGATGGGATCAGTAATATTACAACGCCATAAGATGTATTATGGTGTTAGTTGTAAATTTGAAAAGATAAACCTCATATATATGAGGTCATTATTATAAACAATTTTAATTAGAATTTTGATATTTATTTATAATTTTTTTTTGAATTGAGCGCAAGACATGATTGGTCAATAGAAAACTTCTCCATTATTAAGCATTTTCATCACCACAAATTTTATGTGAAATAAACTTTTATCTCCAAATAAAGCTTTAATTGATGAGGAATGGAGCTTCAATTTTTTTTTCCAAATAACAACAGACAATTGTCTGGTCGTATTATTATATAATCAAAATTTTAAATAAGGCCTAACAAGAGCTTTTACAGAAACAAAAAGGAAACAAAAAATAAAAAACTTAAATAAGTAAATAAATTAATAAAAAGAAAACACTTGATCTGCAGAATTGGAAAGTTTCAGTCATTTCTTCATCTACTCTCTTCTCATCTAGAGCTTCTACAATGGTGTATTCGGTCAATTGTTCCGAGCCAAAGAATATTGGTCGATTTATGGGTGTTGAGACACCCCAAATCTTATCCGGATTTTCTTTTCAACTTGCAAGAGTTCTATCAACCTGATGCTCAAGGATTTCCTTTACCAATCACATGTCTGATCTCTCCTGTACTTCAGCGAAGTATCTCTATCTGTTCTGTTTTTTCTTTACATTGGTATTAACTTTTCTAAGTCTTAATGGGTTGAAAACCAATGGGTTTGAAACCACCATTAAAGCTTTTAATAAGTTAATACTTAATAATGAGAACTTGTTATGCTTCTCTTTCTATGCCTATGTCAATTCGATTGGAGTGGACTAATTTCCACAAGAAGCTAATGCCTTGATTTAGTACCATTGGATGCCCCAAGCTCTCACAAGGCGTAAGTACAAAATTTATTGAATTTACTTCAAACACTAGCTTAGCTATTTAGAAATATTACAAATTCTTGCACGAATCTGATTATAATCTGAAGAATATTTAATGTTTGGTGTCGTTGTTAGATGTTTTTTATTCCCTCGTGTTTCTTTTTATGTATGACGTTCCTTGTTTAGCTAGATTGAGTAATTTTCTTCCCTCAATTGGAGTATCTTGAAAATAGTTGATCAAAAAAATTACCTGCAAAAAAGAAAATTGAATTCGTAAAAGAATCAGCAAGAGCATTTTCCTCCCTAAGGGAATGCTTTACTCTTGCTGAAACACTTCTTCATAATATCCTGATGGTACTAACTTCCAATGCCACATTCAAGGGTACATCCCAGTTGAACTCAATTATATGAACCATACCTAGTGAGTTTGTCTCAATAATAAGATTAGTAATACCATGCTCACTACAATATGAAAGGCTTTCCCTTATAGCTCTAGCTTCTGCCACCAAGATTGTAGTATCTGTAATCTTTAAACCCTTAGAAACCACCAGATTTTATACTCAAACTTAGTCTTATATTGCTCCAATCCTGATACAATATGAGGCCAAGCATTTCTGCTTTAGTTTAATTTAAATATTACACACATGAACTTTAAACTGTATCAATAATACCTGATGTCACGCTATCATCTGAAAAAATACCTCCATGCATTTCTCCTTGTCCACAAAAACCACACAATGATATTAGGAATAGCATAGGATCTAGGATTCCTGATGCATACCTAAAATAATTTCATATTCTGGTAGCTACTTCTACATTAAGAAAAAGATGCTCAATTGTCTCTTCTACATGAATAACACAACATCTACAATCACTTTAAAACCAAGTCCTCCTCTTTAAGGATGAGATTTTATCTATGCATTAAAAATGCCACAAAGATCTTTCCAAACAAAGTCCTCCTCATTAAGAATGAGATTTTGAATGGAATACCTTTTATCCATAACTTTACATGTTTTCAATTTTGTCTTTCTTGTTTCTCAAAAGTCCCCAAAACTGATTTTACTGTGAATTTACCATTACTAATTTCAGTCCATCAAGATTTATCAACTTTATTACTGAGATACGCAGGTGCAGATTTTCCTGAACATTGTCCACCACATATTCCAGCACAAAATCTCTTATCACTGTATAGTCCCATCCTTCCTTTAAAAATTCACCATTATCATTCATAGGATAACAACTGAGCACATCTCAGTCATGTATATGTAGGGGACCTAAGAGAGTTAATTATTCATATTTATTGATTTTACTTTACATTATTGCATTTTCCATAGGAGTTTGAGCATAACTCAAAGGACAAAAGTAAGAAATAATGTTCAGTTTATTTCTGGTGTGCCTTACCTCAACCATTTACTATTTTTAAATTGGAGAGAGTAATATATGTGATTTTACTAGTAGTATACTTGTATATTTTACATACACGCGCAAAACGCATGTCCAAAAACTAATTATACTAAAAGGTTTGAAGAATATATGTAGAAGTGTTTTTAAGTCGTGAAATTTTGATTCTTAACCACTTACAAAATGAATAAAAAAAATAAATATTTTTTTTCAGATCTCTTATCATATATTATTACAAGTGGGAAGCTCGTAACTTAAAAGTTGAATTACCATTTTGTCCTTATTTTATTCCTAAATTAAATTAAATATTAATATATAATTAATTTAATATTAAATAATCATATTTAAATACATGCATCTAGACACAATGGTTTAAATTCTAATTATTTACATACTAAGTAATAATTATATTATATTATACTAAATACTAAAAAAAAGAAGGTGTAAAGTCAAACTTTGAAAGACAAAAATATTTTATAGAAAATTGTTAGAAATTAATTCATAGGAAACTGTTAGGAATTACTTTTTTTTAAAAAATAAAAATTATCTATTCTTTCTCTATAATTAATGTGATGAAATGATTAAATTTGTTATCCTCTCTCTTTAGTTAGTATAAATAAATGTATTGAATTATTAGTAACAACAATCACCTTTCCCTCTACCCCATGTCTAAGATCACTTAACTTCTAAAAATTAACTTAAACAACTC
>NC_028642.1:37861845-37879050 GCF_001406875.1 Solanum pennellii | reverse complement strand
GTATATATATATATATATATATAGCTTCTAATTTAAAGATTTAGATTTAAAGATTTAAAAAATTAACAAAAACTTTATAAACTATGAGGATGTAAAAGTTATCAAATTAAAATAAAAACCACATCAAACAAACCGAATTACTTTCTATTTCAAAACACAATATCTATGTTTTGCTATTATATAAGAACTATTAAAGTTGCATCAATAATATGCATATGCAACATAATTTATATTCTTGCTTGCTTGGTTGGTGAAAGTTATTCATTCTACTAAGTTTTTAATAAATAAACTAGTATATCATAATTCCTTGTTCAATATATTCCTCTGAGTTTTAATGAAGGAGTGCGGATTTCACATCAACTTGTTTGAGACTCAAGTCTGTAAGTTACTGTATAGATTTACTATTATATATACCATTCGATGACTAGTTTGATAATAAAGATTATTCGTCACAAGGCATATCCTCTATGTTACCGAATCCATCTAGAGATCATAATGTTAATAGTCAATTTAATACAAGATGTTTGAAAAACAATTAAGTATTCCTTCAAATATGACACAATAAAAAAATGTCTTACCGCGACATTTTCATTTCTCTTGAGACATTCCTGGTTATCCAAGAGTTTTTCAAGGTAAGAAGAATATAAAACATGATCATGCCGATCTTAATTAAACTAACAAATTGGTGTCATTTTGTGTATGTGTGTGTATTGGAGGAGGGTGAGTCTGTTAATCTTCTTGCAGCAGAAGCATGTTAATCATGCATGAACATGAAGCTACGTAGAGAAGAAAAGAAACAGAGAAGAACAGGGAAGAACAAGGAAGAAGAAGCAGTATAGAGGAAGAAACTTGTATTCCTTTTACATTTCTTTAAAAGTGTATCTTGTAATCTGTACATTCAACTATTTATATACAAGAATAAAAACTGAATTTATTCTAACTACTTCTAACAATCTTCTAACTACTTTAACAACTTCTTTGATGTATAGTCCTCTAAATTACAATTATTTACACAATGAACCTAACACTCTAGCTTTAAGTAATGCCTTCTTTAATACTCCCCCTCAAGTTTGTAGGTATGAATAGGTTCAATACACCAAACTTGGATAGTAGATACTCATGTTGAGTTTTTCCCAAGCCTTTAGTTAACATGTCTGCTTCTTGTTCTGTTGTACTCAAGTATTGAGTTTGCACTAATCCATTCTTAATCTTCTCTCTTATAAAATGACAATCCAACTCTATATGCTTTGTCCTTTCATGTAGCACAGGATTAGCAGCTATTTGAATAGCTGACTTTCTGTCACTGTATATAGTTACTGGAGTGTGTACTTCAACTCCAAGCTCTTTGAATAGTTTCACTAACCACACAACTTCAGCCACTGAACTTGCCATACTTCTGTACTCAGTTTCAGTTGAGCTTCTAGAAATGGTTGCTTGCTTTTTAGACTTCCATGATATTATTGAGCCTCCCAACTTTACCATGAAACTTGTAACTGACCTCCTTGTACGTAAACAGCTACCCCAGTCTGAATGACAGTAAATTTGAAGTTCTTTGCTCTTTGCACTGGACAATAGAACACCTAGTCCAGATTGCCTTTTGATATATCTTACTACTTTGAGAACAACATTTAGATGAGATTGTTTAGGCTGATGTAGAAATTGACTTAGAGTCTGTGTAGCAAATGCAATGTCTGGTCTAGTGACATTTAGATATAGTAATTTTCCAACTAACCTTCTGTACACTGTTGGCTCTGGCAACAATTTATCATCTTTGTTTGTTCCATTTATTTCATCATACTCTTTAGTAGTTAACTGCACATAAGGATCCAGTGGAGTAGCAGCTGGTTTTGCAGCACTAAGACCTGCCTCAGATATGATCTCCAATGAATATTTCCTTTGATGCATTACAATCCCATCTTGTGATCTAGCAAACTCAATCCCAAGGAAATACCTGAGATTCCCTAGATCTTTCATTTTGAAGTTTTCTTGTAAGGTGCTTTTGGTTTGTTGAATAAGATTGATATCGCTTCCAGTGATCATCAAGTCATCTACATATACTAAAAGTATAACCAGAGATGTACTAGTTTTCTTGATGAATATGTAGTAATCAAGATGACTTTGTACAAATTCCAATTTGACAAGAAATTCAGTGAGTTTTGCATTCCATTGCCTAGGTGCTTGTTTTAATCCATAAAGGGATTTAGTAAGCCTACACACTGGTTTCTCCCCCTGCACACTAAAACCCTTTGGAGGCTTAAAGCCAAAAGAAAGTACCATATAAACTTCATCATGTAAATCTCCCTGAAGAAATGCATTAGATACATCCATCTGATGAACATTGTAATGTTCTTTTGCAGCTAAGGATAGTACACTCCTAACAGTCACCATTTTCACAACTGGAGAAAAGGTTTCCTGATAATCCATCCCTTCTCTCTGATTAAATCCTTTTGCCACAAGACGTGCCTTAAACCTGTCAATCTCACCAGAGGCATGATACTTGATTTTAAAAATCCACTTGCAACCAATAACTTTCTTGTTAGGAGGTAAAGGAACCACCTGCCATGTTTGATTGGACTCCAAAGCTGAAAGCTTGCATTGCTTCAACCCACCTTGGATCCTTACAGGCTTCCTCAAAAGAAGTAGGTTCAACTTTAGTACCAAATGAAGTAAGGAAGGCTCGATAAGAAGAAGACAAGCTGTCATAGCCAATGTACTTATCAATGGAATACAGAGGTTTATTGGTTTGAAGCTGAGCAGATGCAACATAATCTTGTAGCCATAAAGGAGCTTTGGTACTTCTTTGTGATCTTCTTATAGAAGAAGTATCTTGAGCTGGAACTAACTCAGTATGTACAACTGTGGTAGGAGGATTAGGCTGGAACAAAGGTGTAACCTCTGAAGATTCATCAACATTAGGAAACACTTGCCATGCAGTAGATGAAGGAGAAGCAAATGGAAATATAGCTTCCTTAAATAGTACATCTCTGCTAATGAAGAATGTTTTGTCCTTGATGTTGTATAATATATATCCCTTTGTATGAGCACTATAGCCCATGTGTACAGCAATGACACTCCTAGGATGAAATTTGTCATTAATGTGCATATTTTTAGCAAAACATAGACAACCTATCACCCTCATATGCTGTAGGGAAGGTTTGCATTTGTGAAACATTTCATATGGAGATTTACCATGCAAAACAGATGTAGGCGATCTGTTTATAATATATGCAGCATTAAGAATGCAGTGCCCCCAAAATCTGATAGGAATATGACCTTGGAATCTGATGGCTCTGGCTACCTCAAGTATGTGTCTGTGTTTTCTTTCAGCTATACCATTCTGTTGAGGAGTGTGTATGCAGGTTCTTTGATGAACAATACCCATGCTTGTATACAAATGTGTACACTCAGTGTTAACAAACTCAGAACCATTATCAGTACGAATGCTTTTAACTAATAAGTTGAACTGAGTTTTGACTAGAGTAAAGAAATTTTTCAATACAACACAAACATCACTCTTCAACTTTATTAGAAACAGCCACAACATTCTAGTACAATCATCCACTATAGTGACAAAGAATCTATTGCCAACATATGTAGGAGTATGAAATGGACCCCAAACATCTATATGTATCAACTGGAATGGACTAGAAGACATAGTAGAGCTATTTGAAAAAGGAAGTCTTGGTTGTTTAGCTAGAGGACATATTGTACAGTTGTGAACCTCATTTGAACACTGTGTAACTGGAAGATTGATAGTTCTAGCTAAAACATTAGATGAAGTATGACCAAGCCTTTGGTGCCATAGAACAGTTTGTGAACTTGATGAACCATCATGAACCAAATGAGTGTATGCTTGAGAGGTCGTACTATCTGCAGAAGATGAGGGATGAGGAATGAGATAAAGTCCAGCCTGTTCTCTACCAATCACCTTCACCTGCCCACTGGAGAGATCCTGAATAGTCACAAAGTCAGGATAGAAACATACTGCACACTGTAGATCCTTAGTAATTTTTGAGGCTGACAATAGACTGAACTTAAAGTCAGGAATAAGAAGAACATTGTTAATAATGTCTTGTGAGGTCATACTACTAGAACCTGTATGTGTGATCAATGTACTATCTCCATTTGGTAGTTGTACACTTCTAGGTGCATCAATAGGCAATGGATGTTTATTAATCAATAATTGTGAGTGAGGAGTCATATGATTTGTTGCACCAGAGTCTATAATCCATCCTGTATGTGCTATACTAGCTAAAAGAGCAGTGACATTACCTGATGAAGGATAGTTCTCTTGAGCTAGATTTGCACTGGAATGTGAATTTGAATCTCTTTCAGTGGTGCTCTGCCTATTTGATTGACCAAGCATCTGCAAGATTTGATTATATTGTTCTTGCAATGCATTCAATCCTTTGTGATACTCAACAGAATCAGATTATCTATCACCTCTACCATAACCTTGATTTCTTGGATTCTCAACTCTATTAAAATCAGAATGATCAGTGTCACTAATTGCATTATTAGCAGATGGATAAGATCTCCTATCACTACTTGATCTTCCTCTCCCTTGACCATTGTAAGTAGGACCAGTAGAACCTCTCTTATTTCTTTCATAACCAGGTGGATATCCATGAAGTTTATAACACACAGCTTGCATGTGTCCTGTTCTTTTACAGTAATCACAAAATGCATTTGGATCATAGTTTGAACTAGTATTAAACCTTGGTTTGGGAACTGATGATTGAGCTGTAAACAAGGCATTCTGATCACATGAACTTGAACTGTGAGAAGTTTGTGACATGATACGTTGGCTTTCTCTTTCAATAAGTAGTGAGTATGCGTTATTTATAGTAGGCAAAGGTACCATCATTAGTATTTTGCTTCTAGCTTGCTCATATGAATCATTTAATCCCATGAGAAACTGCAGTAACTTCTGATTGTGCATGAACACTAAAAATTCTCTTGAATACACACAATCACAACCAGGAACAGGTGCCAAACTATCATACTCTACCCACAACTCACGCAGCTTAGAGAAATAGCTTGAGATTGAACTTGTACCTTGGCTAATAGTAGCAATCTCTTTGTGTAGTTGAAAGATACGTGATCCATCAATCTTGTCATATCTTTCACACAAATCCTTCCACACAACTGCTGCATTGGTAGAATAAACAATGCCTCCAAGTAACTCCTTCGAAACACAATTCATAATCCATGAAAGCACTATGGCATTGCATCGTTCCCATAGATTTGTCAAGTTAGGACCATATAACTCTTTTCTGCATGATCCATCAATGAATCCAAGTTTATTGCGACCTATAATTGCAATTTTCATAGCTCGACTCCATACTGAAAAATTATCAGCTCCATTTAATTGAATTGAACTAAGTAATACACCTGAATTATCTATTGAATGTAAGAACAAAGTATGATTATGGCTCAGCTTCTCTGGCAACTCATTGTCGTTAGTTGCCATGGTTTTTGGCTGAAATCTTGAAGCTCTACTGTGCTGGCTCTGATACCATGTTAATCTTCTTGCAGCAGAAGCATGTTAATCATGCATGAACATGAAGCTACGTAGAGAAGAAAAGAAGAAAAGAAACAGAGAAGAACAGGGAAGAACAAGGAAGAAGAAGCAGTATAGAGGAAGAAACTTGTATTCCTTTTGTATTTCTTTAAAAGTGTATCTTGTAATCTGTACATTCAACTATTTATATACAAGAATAAAAACTGAATTTATTCTAACTACTTCTAACAATCTTCTAACTACTTTAACAACTTATTTGATGTATAGTCCTCTTAATTACAATTATTTACACAATGAACCTAACACTCTAGCTTTAAGTAATGCCTTCTTTAATAGAAGTTTTGAGCTTTGAGTTTTTTTGGAGTCTCTTGACCTAATGAAAATAGAAGTTAAAAAATGCATGCTTGCGATAGGCTCACTTTGGATCGTTGAATCTGTTTCGTAGCACCCAGAAGATACTGCTTGTATGCATCAGTTTCTTTGACGGTATTGATATTTTCCACTTTTGGTTCATAAGAGCGGACCGATCCAAGCAAACAATCGTTATAAAAGAGGACATTTTTAGAATATCTGAAAATAGATTGAAGAAATCTTCAACCTTATTTTCTCATGTGCATCACTTAGTGTTTGTTTGAGGTCATTGAGCTTCTCCATATGAGCCTATTATGAAAATACATTAAAAAAAATATCAAGTTATGAGTTTTTAATATTGCCCTATTAGAGTGATAATCCTAAGAGTTTGTAAATATACACAATCAACACTATTGTGGAAACATCAAGCCTTACCTTAACACTAAAGAACATTTTTCAATCATCAGCATCGTAAAAATATCTAACAAAAATAACAAAACATATTCTATCACGTAGAAAGTACCACAAAACAAATAAATTAATCAGAAGAAAAGAACTCGAGGAAAGTAAGTGTGTCATACATAGCAATATTTTCAATCATTTCTCATTTAGATTTTGCTTGCGCGAGACTCTGCATCAAATGGTGCAAAATAGAAGTCAAGGTCAGATGAAACTCCATACATCATTAAAAGATGTGCAAAATTTAGTACCTCTTCATTTGGATTTGGAGTGGATCTTCAACAAAAAAACATTTGTGTTTGTCACTTGAACGAAATTGGCAAAGTCTAATTCATGAATTTGACATATTGAAAGAATCATACCATTGCATTGATCATGATATCCTCAAAATTTGAGTAATCAAAAGAAATTACATCACATTTTGTATCATAAACAGAACATATAACATTCAAACATAAAAAGGAAAATCATTCTAGAAATTTCATCAACCTTTCTCGGCTAGAATAGTTGATCACTTCACCAGTTGGAGAAAACATTAGCAGTGCAATATGTGTATCATATAAAAACCCCATCTCACTCATTTGACTTCTTAACAATGATATCCTTGCAATTTGACTAGAACTATTGACAGGATGTTGGATCCTCAATATTTTACATTACAACCTTATTGCAACCCGTGAAATTAAATGATGCAAAATAGCTCAAATAATTAAATGCAATAACATTCCATTTTAAAGTTAAAGACGTCAGTATGTTACCATCTAATATACAATCAGATAAATCTTTTTTTGAAATGAAAACAGCTTTCATTGCTAATCTTTAGTTAAAATTAGTGTTTTTCTACATATTTACACAATTGGTGAACAAAAATCTGTGGGCGGTAACTTATTGACTGGAATATAACAATAACTCCTAAGCTCCTTTTTTTATATAACGGAAAAGGTCTTTAAATACCCTCGAAGTATTGGAAATGATACAAAACTACACTCCATCCACCTATTTACTCCAAAATGCCTGCTCATCCACCTATTGGCTCCAAAATGCCCTTCAATCAACAATGTTATCCTTCCTCTTTGAGTAGAAATGTTTACGCAATTTTGGATCATCCATTTTCTTCATTACAACCTTATTGTGGCCCATGAAATTAAATGATGTAAATTACTAGAAAATTGGAAATTAGATGCAATGTTGTTCTTCAATGAACTGAGAAAAATACAGATCAACAAAAAGAAAAAGGAAAAAAAATAACTTAAAGAATTTAATGTAAGTCTTAAGTTAAAGTTGTTAATATGTTAAAATCTAATAGACAATCAGATAAAAATTATTTGAGAAGAAAACGACTTTCAGTGTTAATCTTAAGTCAAAATTAGTGTTTTTCTACATATTTCACACAATTGATGAACAAAATTACGCGGGCGTAACTTGTTGAGTGAAAAATAACAATAACTCCTAAGTTTCTTCTTTCATATAAGGATATTAGACAAGTCCTACTTATCCCTTTTCCTAGAATTTTAAAGGCAATATGATATAATTTTACTGTATAAAAAAATTGATATTTTGATATCTCAAGTTAAGTACAAGGTGCATAGGAAAATTACATTTAACATAATTAAAATAATACTCCCTCTCTGCTACAACATCAACTCCTATTATTTAGTTTGACTAAGTCTGCACTATGTCTATATTTTAACTTTCAGTTGATAGTTATTTTCTTTTTACTCGTGATAGTTTTTTGATTGTGTAGTATTGCCGAATTGTGTGCCTAATGTTTAGGTGAGTTGGTCTAGTGGAAATACATTAGTGGTTTAGTGTAATATGATTCCATAAAATGTAAACTTATATAAGACTACAAAGCCTATTAAATAATATCATCTAGTAATAATCTTTGCAACAAAATTTAGTTATCTTTTATTCTTCCTCTAATTTCCTATTTTTCAACTATTGGTTTTGTCACGCCCGAGCTACCCCGAAAACGCGGACACGGGCCCGTTTGGATGGGCTTAATAAAAGCAGCTTTAAAAAAGTACTTTTGAAAGTGCTGAAACTTATTTTTAAAATAAGCAGTTATGCGTTTGGATAAAAGTGCTAAAGTTGCTATGCCAAACGTCAAAAGGGAAAATGGAAGAAAGAGATGTTAGGGTTATGTGGGTAATTTGGAGATTGTATAAAAATATTAAGGGCAAAAAGATAAAAATGTGGTCAACTTAAAACAGCTTATAAGCTAAAAAAAAAAGCACCCCTACCCCATCTTTTAACTTTTGGCTTAAAATAAGTTTTTTTAAACTTAAAATAAGTTATTTTGAGTATTGCCAAACAGCTAAAAAAGTCAAAAATCAGCTTTTAAGTCACTTTGACCAGCTTTTAAGCTGAGCCAAACAGGCTCTAAAGATAATAACATGTTGCAGAAGCTATATCATAAGTAAAATGAAAATATAGGGAATACTCATATGCTGTAACTGAGATATATAAAAACTGATGATTTCAATAGAAAGAAGATATTTACTCAATATTAAGCTCAAACTAACTATGTCTGAAAATAGCCTCTAACTGACTAGAAATGTTGGGACAGTCCCTAGCTATGTCTAGCAAAATTGAAACTAAAGGACTAATATACTGAAAAGAAACTCATGACTATTGTCCTTCAAGAATGAGGACTCATTACTGATTCTGCCGAACTCGAGATCGGGAACCGATCTAAGTGTGATCTGGATGCTGTAAACATGAACCTACATCAAGAGAAGATGTAGCGCACATATGCTTCAGTAATTGAAAAATACTGAGCATGTAGGATAGAGTAAAGCTGAAATAATATATAACTGAACAACCACAAAAGCAAGTATAATATATTGAACATGATATGTTGAATGCTGAGCTAACTGGATGCAATGACCAATTTATAACATGGTGAGATTGATTACTAAGTGAACTATAAATATGGTCAATGCAATAGAGTCTAACGGAACTGTGGGAGCTACTAATAACCGATAATAAAACCACATTAGCTAAATGTTGAGTATGATGTATACGCTCCATCGAGTGACTAACCGTAAGTCAATTGACGGTCCGTGCTGGTCGATCGTCATTTGCGAATGAGGATTGAAAGCCCCATCGACGGAGTCGATTGACGGACCATAAGTTGATTGACAGTCCGTATTGGTCGACCGTCGTTCACGAGTGAAGACTGAAAGTTGACTAGCCTATCGATGGATTCGACTGACGGACAATAAGTCGACTGACAGTTCGTAGTTGTCTCTGTCAGTAGCACCTGCAACTTTTGAAAATCTGCATTGTTGGTGTGTTTTGGAAATGGGGTGTAACACAAGTTGTCTTCATCTTTTGGTATCAAAGTTGTGTTTAAAAGAGAGAAAGAGATGCCACACATCTATTGCGATGACTGATTTACAAGCCATAGGTGGAGTTAAGAAACTCAACCATCAAAATTACAAAGCATGGATTACATGTATGACTTCCTAAAATGAAGGTCAAGATCTTTGGGAGGTCGTCAATGGAAGTGAAGTCAAACTAGGGGAGGAAGAACCAAATGGCACATTGAGAAAATGGTTGATTAAAGCAGGAAAAACATTATTTGCCCTCAAGACCACCATCAAGAAGACGTCTTAGAACATATACCAGACGCTGCAACAGCAAAGGAAGCTTGGGACACGTTGGCTGCACTCTTTTCAAAGAAGAACAAGACACGACTACAACTGTGACGACCCAAAAATGGGCGTGATGACACTCGTCTTATCCCACCAAGATAAGTCAGCCTAACCCGATAATTTTGATAAAATGCAGAAATAAAATCAAAGTCTGATAACGATTACGAATACAGAAACAATTAAACTTAATTCAATTCCCAAGACCTTGTAGTCACGTTCACAAGCCTCTAATGTAAATACTAGAATTGAAATAAAAATACGAGTCTAACATGAAGTTGTCTTTCAAGTAAAAACAAAGTCATAAACTAGAGTAGGAAAGTTCGCTGAGATGACAAGCAGCTACCTTACAATACTCCACAAAATGCCTCGGAAACGAAGAGAATGGAAGGTATCACAAAAATCCGGGCTCGTAACCTACAAAAATTTGTAAAAGCAAGGGGTGAGTACCAAACCAAGCGGTACCCAATAAGCAAATCTCTAAACACAAGTTAAGGGAACAAAATACGGGTACTCCTTACACCCTATCTGAACCTCCTCACTACAAACAGGTCACAAATTACCAAACACACAACTCAATAACCACACTCTATTAGTTTACATATTCCCAATAACAACTCAATATTCAACAGTCACAATTTTCAGAGAGAAACACTAACAAGATCAACAAACCAGGTATTCAAGTTTATCAATAATAAAAAATGTGTAATGCGATGAGATGCAATGTCAAGAATAGTAATGCATGTCTTCCCTAACGATACACACCCGCTATCCCTCAGTCTGGGACCCATGGGAGACATATCTGTCAATGTATCTGTCGCGGCGCACGACACGACCCTCGATAATAGAAACCATCACGGCGCGCCATACGTCCCTCGAAATATAATATCCATCGCGGCGTGCGATACGACCCTCGAAATGGTACATTCTCTGACCACAACCATGTCTTAGATACAGTGCAAATGACATGCTCAAATGAAAATGAGTAGATAACCAATTTGATAACAAAAAGCAATTTACAACAAGGAATATAACACCAACAAATAAGAAACAAGTATCCAAGTCATTCTCAACACCACACAAGGAAATACAAGAATTTGATACGCTTAACAAGGGTTTAGAAATCCACTTGCCTTAGTCAATTGAATAATCACTCTAGGACTTGAGACTTCCCTTTTCGTTGAACTTCTTAACCAATACAATCTATTCAAATATATATTCACAATAAGATTTCGGAACTAAAAACATCCACATTATTAAGTGTTTAACCTTGAACTAAAATTCACCCAAATGTATAATCAAATTCATAATTCTTGATGTCAACTAACATTTCAACTATCATATTTTCCAAGTTCCATGTCTAAGGTTGAGTCCTTTTTTTCCAATACCAATTCTAATAATTCACATACGATATAAACACCAATAATTAATTTTCTATCTTAGTGTAGCAAAAATTGAATTATAATATGACAACAATAGCAAGGATATTTCTATAAATTTACTATTCTATACTTACCCATCTAGTCAAACGCTTAATTAGTAGAGGTTACTATCCTGGTACATTCTCAACTTTGCAAAAGTACAAATATTTACATATATTTTCTTTTCAAATAACTTCCAACAACCAATGCAATAATATCTTATTTTTATAGATTTATTAATGCCTATGATAGAGGTTCCTCGTAAATTGTGTGTCATGCAACCATTATACTCCACTTACAATTTTATATTGCAATTATGTTGTGCCTATCAAGAACCCATTCTAATACAAATAACAAAATGTTATTCACATTCAAACATACATAACCAAAACTAAACTCGAGTAGATCTTTTTTTCCTCAATACCGTGTCTACATCTTTCCTAATAATAATAATATAATATTAATAATAGTAACATTGTTTCTTGTCTTGTACTTCTTCCAAAAATTTCAAGAATTATGCACAATATCATATGAATTATCACTGCCAAATTGCCTTTATCATACTATTACTATACTAACCTAATAATAACACGGTTAATTCTCTTAGGAAGAATTCAATAAAATACTCAAATATACCTTAGGAATTACAGTGAATCTGACAACTTTTCAATTGAAAATTACATTAACCTTGCCTTTTTGTTTACTACCTTAATTCCTTTTGTCTTTTTCCGTTTTCACTTTTCCCACAATAACCTTAATTTGTCCAAAAAGAAAAAATAAAATATGCAGACCATCCAACATATATATTGATCATATTGAAAGGAAGAAAAGCTCGATTACTTTACCTGATTCACAAAGTTTTCTTTTATTCTTGTTTTTCCCCGCAGTCAGTCCTCTCGTTCTCTCAAGGCCACATGTTCTCCTCTTTACCCTTTTCAGTTATGTCCCATATGTTAACTTTAAATATTTTAATTCACTTTAACCCATGGTGAATAGAGTATTATTAAATGATTACTTTAGTCCATTAACTACTGATTAATTAATTCAAGTTACACTAATATTCAAATTTCCAAAAATGACCTTCCGGGTCATTACAACAACTTTTAGAAAGTGACTTATTTTAGATAGCTCAAAATGATATGAGCATTGCACAATACTTTCACAAAGTGAAGTCGATATGCCATGAAATTTCAAAAGTGCAACAAACAACTACAACTGGGGAAACCAGGATAAAAAGAATAATCATTCATGGTTTGATATATGAGTGTAGAAACTTTTTTACTAAAGTACTGGGATGGAAAGTTCAACCATCACTTGTTAAGTTTGAGAATATGTGTGCTAGGAAAGAAGCCATGGCTAAGCAAATGGGCGGAGTTTCATAAAAAAGTGAGGAGGAAGCACTCTATATCAACAAAAGCAGGGAGAAATCAAGTAGTACAATGTAGCTGTGATGAAAAGAAGTGACGATAAGGAAAAAAATCATCAAGGAGAGGAGAATTATCATCCAATGAGAGCTTCAAAGAACTATTGGGGCAAAAACAAGAAGTTTTAAGGGAAGTGTCATCACTACAGAAAGATGGGACATAAAGCCAAGGTTTGCTGGTTCAATAAAAAGGTTGTTGAGAGCAATGCTGCAGCCACTTCTAGTCAAAGGAAAAAAATGAAGAATATTGGGATGCTGAAGCATTTTTTGCTGTAGAACAAGAGGAGTTAGCTCTTACAGTAACAACCTCTAAACAAATTGATTATGAGAGTGACTGGATTGTTGACTTAGGGTGATCAAACAATATGAATGGCGACAAGGAGAAGATGCAAAATCTCATCAAGTACAAGGGAAATCGTGAGGTGGTGACAACCGATGATACAAAATTATTGATAACTCATATGTTGTAGTATCACCAAATAGTAATGTTGATATGATGTTGCTTCAAAATGTTTATAATGTCATGGAATGAAGAAAAATCTTCTTTCAGTAGCACAACTAACATCTACGGGTCATTTTATTCTATTTGGTCCGCAAGATGTAAGTATATATCTAGATTTTGAGATTAATAAAAGCCAGTAAATAAGGGACAAAGATTGAATTCCGTTTATGTTATGTCAACAGAAACCACATATATAGACAGGACAAGGAAGAATGAAATTGCAGACTTATGGCATATGCGGTTGACGCACGTTAGCTACTCTATACTTTAGTGTCATGATGGAAAAGTCAATGTTGAAGGGTCTTCCAAAACTCCCACTAAGGACAAATGTTTTATGTGTGGATTGCTAATATGGTAAAGCACATCAATTTTCGTACGAGGATTTAAAATATAAGGCCAAGGAACCATTAGAATTAATTCACTCTGATGTATTTGGACCTCTAAAGCAACTCTCTGTTTGTGGGATGAAATATATGTTAACCTTCATTGATGATTTTTCCAGGTATGTATGGATTTATTTTCTGAAGGAAAAGTCTTATACATTTTTAAAATTCAAAGAATTTATAAAGGTTTTTGAAACAGAAGTTTGCAAGAAAATTATTTGCCTGCGAACTGCCAATGGTGGGGAATACACATCATATGAATTCTCTAAATTCCTTCTGAAGTATCAAATACGTCGTCAACTGACATGCCCAAATACTCCAAATGGTGTAGGACAACGAAAGAACAGACACCTAGCAGAAATCTGTCAAAGCTTGCTTCACGCAAAAATGTTTCGGGACAATTTTGTGTGGAAGTTATGAAAATTCCAGCTTTTGTGATCAATAGAATTTCTCAACAAAGTTTAAGTTTTCTTTCACCTTTTGAGAAGTTATGGTATATGAAACCGCTCGTTAGCTATTTTCATGTTTTTCGATGTGTATTGTATGTATTTGTACCTAACCATTTACGTAGCCATATAGACAAAAAGGTTGTTAGGTGTATCTTTGTTGCATATGACAGTCAACAAAAAGGGTGGAATTTTTTGACGCAAGAACGGGAAAGTGTTACACTTTCGGAATGTGATATTTGATGAAGCTTCTTCATGGTATCCTTCAAATAAGGAGATCCTATCAGATTCAAATGTTCTCAAAGATGTGTTGGACTCGTCTCATGTCCAGCGGAGTTTGGATGAAGCTGAAGATGAAGCTAACAAAGATATTGTTGGAAAAGGCGTGGCTCAAAATTCGTGGCAAATTTGTGTATATCAACAACAAAGTGAAGAAGACAAGCTAAGTGGAACAAACACCCCCCCCCCCCGTCTCTTAGAAGGTCATCAAGAAACAGAAAGCTTAATCAAAAGTATGCCAATGCTGCTATAGTAGAAGAAGAAGATGAAATAGAACAAAAGAATTTTGAGGAAGCATTCCAAAATCCGAAGTGGATTAAAGCTACGAAGAAGGAGATTGATGCGCTAGAACTAAATCAAACATGGGAGCTCGTGGTAAATCTAAGAGATGTCAAACCTATCTCTTGCAAATAGATTAACAAGATAAAGCGTCACACAAATGGGTTAATTGAAAGGAACAAAGATCATCTTGCAGCATGGGGCTTTTCTCAACAATATGGACTAGATTATGATGAAACATTTAGTCGAATGGATAAGCTTACTATAGTATGGATCATACTTGCACTTGCTGCCAGTAAAAATTGGAACCTATGAAAGATGGACATAAAGAATGTCTTTCTGCACGGAGAGTTGGATCGAGAGATCTACATGTGTCAACTAATGGGATTTCATAGTCAAGATCATCCCAAATATGTATGTAAGATTCGAAAAGCGCTATATGGGTTAAAGAAAGCACCAAGGGCATTAGATGGTAAGATTTGTGAATTTCTTACTCATAGTTGTTATTCTGTAGCACCGGCAGATTCCAGCTTGTTTGTGAAAATTGTTGGAAAGAAACTATCCATTGTGCTATTATATGTGGATGATCTAATTCTAACAGGAGACTGTGAAGAAGAAATTCTTCTATCAAATAAGAATTTGTCAGTTTGCTTCCAGATTAAGGAACTTGGAAAACTCAAACATTTTCTTGGCTTTGAGGTTGATTATAATGAAGATGAAATTTGTTTGCATCAGAAAAGATTCTAAAGATCTGTTGATGAAGTTTGGAATGTTGAATTGCAAACCAATATCAACACCATTGGAGCCAAATGTTAAGATTTGTGCACATGAAGGAAAAGACTTAGCATATGTGACGATGTATCGACAATTGGTAGGTAACATGATTTATTTAAATTAGACTCGACCTTAAATTTCTTTTGCAGTTGGTGTGATGAGTCGCTACATGCATAATGCAAAGAAGCACCCTATGGAGGTTTTTCGATGAATACTAAGATATGTGAAAAGTAAATTGATTATGGTCTTTTGTACAGGAAAGGTGAAGAAAGCAAGTTGGTCGGATATTGTGACTCTGACTATGTAGGGGATCATGATACCCAATGTTCAAAAACTAGTTATGTGTTTAATCTCGGAGATGGAGTGATTTCTTGGTGCAGCAAAAGGCAACAAACTGTGTCGGTGTCAACAACAGAAGCAGAGTATAGGGCAGCAGAAGTTACAGCACAAGAAAGTATGTGGCTTATGCAATTGATTAAGGATTTACACAAACCAGTTGGCTACTCGGCTACCTTGTACAGTGATAATCAGTGAGCAATTTTCTTGGCTGAAAATCCTGTTTTTCATGATAGGAAGAAACACGTGAAAATACATTACCACTTCATCAGGGAAAAAGTGTTGCAAGGAGAGATTGATTTGCAGCATATTAAAACTGAGCAACAAATTGCTGACGTGTTCACGAAAGGCTTAAGTTTCCATAAGTTTGAAAGTTTATATCAATTACTAGGCATGGTTAAGACCGAAGCTGATGTCGAGAGGGGTTTTAAAAGTTGTACAACATCAGCCGCTATTCTTAAGTTAGACTAAGTCTGCAGTAGATATATATTTTAGCTTTCAGTTGGTAGTTGTTTTCTTTTTACTCTTGATAGTTTTCCGATTGTGTAGTATTGCAGAATTGTATTCCTAATGTTTAGGTGAGTTCATTTCGTGGAATTACATTCGTGGATTAGTGGGAATATGATTCAATAACATGTAAACCTATATAAGGCTACAAACTCTATTAAATAATATCATCTAGTAACAATCTCTGCAACAGAACTTGGTTATCTTTTATTCTTCCTGTTATTTCCTTTTCTTCAAATATTGGTTTCCTTATCGAGTTCTCTTCATCACTCTCTACCAATTTATGGTGAACTTTTTGTTCTTGGGGAGTCCAAAAGTCTAAGTTTGATCAGGAATTTGCACATGAAATATGCAAAATATTTTAATGAAATTGATATATTTATAACGAAAAAGGGTCATATTTTCCCTTGTACACTTGGAAAAGGGTCATTTTACCCTCCGTTATACTTTTTTGATATACTAGTTCTCGAACACGTGCAACACACGTGTACTCATTCAATTTTAAATTACACAAACACAGTCAACTATGAAACTGCGTGCTTCAAACATATTCGATGTCCACATATCAAAGTTCAAATATGCACAGGCATAACTTATATCAATTTGAGTTTTATTGCAACAGAAACTTTTCACAAATAGATATTATACTAAAAGAAGTGAATATGCTACTAGATTAGAAAAAATACAAAAAGTGTGGTCTATATTTGTAGCTAAACCAATTAAATTTGGCACATATTTACGTGAAGTAGACTCGAATGTGATAAAATTGATCAGAATAAATATCATTGAGAAGATAAGACTATGTACAACCAATAATAACCAAGAAATTATATATATATATATATATATATATATATATATATAT
>NC_028642.1:37843481-37861485 GCF_001406875.1 Solanum pennellii | reverse complement strand
ACATGTATATATATATGTATACATATATTTATATATATACATATATATATACATGTATATATATATATATATGTATATATATATGTATATATATATATATGTATATATATATACGTATATATATATATACATTTATATATACATATATATATATACATATACATATATATATATACATATATGCATATATATATATACATATACATATACATATATGCATATATATATATACATACATATATACATACACACACACACACACACACACACACACACACACACACACACACATATATATACATATATATAAAGTATAAGAGGGAACCAAAAAATATAATTTAAATTTGAATTACGATTTTACCTTTATTGTGAATTAAAATGTTAAAAAAATATTTCACTATTTAATTTAAATATTAAATTATGTTATTTTAATAAAAATGTTAATGACTTTTGCACTTCTTTAGAATAATTCTTAATTAAAATATCTAATTTAATTTATGTTTCTTGAAATTATTTAAAATATTATTTTTTCATTTAATATTTATTTTGGGATTCAAGGAATTTTGATTGTTCGTATTATGCAATATTAAATTTGAATTACAATTTTACTCTTATGTTATATAGATAAATAGATGGTATTCTTTACTTATTTTATAAATGAGAAGCCACAAAATTAAAATTTAAAAAACCATTTTGTCTATCAAATATTGAACGTTCATTTGACACTTCAAGCTTTCATTATTTCTAATAATGCCATCTTCAAATAAGACTTTTGGCTTTCTAAAAAAAATTAAATTAAATTAATCCCTCATAAACTACTAGTACATTAACTAAATTTATGCCAGCTAACCTCTTTTTCTATAATATGAAGAATTCAAAAGGTCAATAAGTAATTAAAATTGAAAAAGAAATACCAACCAAAAAAAACGTTAAAAGGAAGAAAGGATTTACATCTGAATATTTTTAGCATTTTTATGTAATCTACTCATTTTTGTTTTCTTCTTTGTCAGTTAAAAAACAGTAAAAGAAGCATGCAGAACCGTAAACAGTTTTAATAAGAATTGTGCGCGATAAGTTCTTTGTTAGAGCGAAATACATTCATACAATATTGATTGATATGAAGATATACAATATATATTTGGAACTATCTATGAAATTATAAGTCGTTTACTATATTGGTAAATAGTATCTTTTTTTTTACAAATTTGGATGTTCTCCTTGTACTTTAGTTTCTTATTTTTTGTAAGTCAAAATTACCCGTCATTACCAAATTCGTAAATATTATAAACAGAGTGTTCCTACTTTAGTTATGCAAAGAGAATATTGATGTCTCTTTCATTCTCTTCTTAATTAGAAGGTATATGTTATTATTTAGGAGAAGTGTCTAATACTTCAATAGAATGATTTGCAAAGTTATGTTGGAACTTTAAAGATCATGACTATTTATTATCTATTCGAAATAAAACAATTGTGACTATCATTTTATTATTTTTGTAAAAAAATTCCTTTTGTCTCAAAACTGAGCAATCAAAATATATAACATTATCGTTCTAGAATTCTTATTAACCTTTCTCCTCCAGAATAGCAGGTCAGTTCACCCTTTGGAGAAACCATTAACAGTGCAATATTTGTGCCTCATAAAAGCCCCAACTCATTTGACTTCTTAACAATGCTATCCTTGCACTTTGAGTAGAACTGTTGACGGGATACTGAATCCTCAATTTTCTTCATCACAATCTTATTGCGACCCATGAAATTAAATGATGCAAACTAGAATTGGAAGTTAGATGCAATGTTGTTCTTCAATGAACTGAGAAATATATAGATCAACACAAAAGAAAAGGAAAAAGTTACCTAAAAGAATTTAATGAAATAACATGTTAGTGTTAAGTTAAAACAGCTAATACGTTACAATCTAATAGACAATCAAATATTTTTTTAGAAGAAACGACTTTCTACATATGCATACAATTGATTAACAAAAATTTATGGGTGGTAACTTGTTGAGAGGAAAATAAAAATAACTTCTAAGCTCCTTCTTTCACATAATGATGTTAGAGAAAGTCCTATTTACTACTTTCCCTAGAATTTTAATGGCAATATGATATAATTTTAGTCTATAGAAGAATTAATATTTTGATATCTTAAGATAAGTACAAGGTGCATGGGTAAATTGTTAAAAGAATGAAAAAAGTCCCACATTAGTGATTAATGAGATGGGTGAACTCCTTATAAGGCTTGAATAATCCTCCTCCCTTTGAGCTAGCTTTTGGGGTGTGAGTTAGGCTTAACGCATAATTTCACACAAATCACCTTTAATAGAATCAAAATTATACTCCCTCTGTACTAATTTATGTGTCACTTTTTGTTTTTCGAGAGTCAAGTAGTTTAAGTTTGACAAAAAATTTGTGCATGAAATCTTTAATTTTTTAAATTAAATTTATATATTTATAAACCATGTAAAGAGTACTATAAATCGCAATAATTGTAAATTTAAAATAGTAAAAGATATATTAAAAATTTTACCGTCAATGATAGATTTTTTTGAATCTCGAATTCTTAAAAGTGTTACATAAATTGAGACAGAGGGAGTATATTCGTAAAATAAATTTATGTCAATATGGAGTAAAACTATTTATTTTAGTATGATTATAGCATTGCATGATAGGGAAACTAAAATATGTGGATCAAAGTCAGATTCAAGATGTTAAATTCATAGGTTCTAAATTTTAAAATCGATTGAGGCCAGCATATTTTTATTGTTAGGTGAGTTTTTGACACAAATATAGAGTATGAATCAATCCTACTGAGGTACAACTGAATCGATAACTTACAGTGTAGATTTGCCTAACTAATGATGAAACATGATACTTAATAATGATACAACTAAAAATAGTATAAGAAAAACAATAGGTCATATCATTTGGCTTTGTGACATCCTCCTATCTTGTTTATAAACTTTACCCTTGACCTATCAATAAAATATGTGATCACAACTTATAATTTTTTTCTGAAGCTTATATACTTATATTTTTTAATAGTAGATAAATTTGCGAGGACTAGTGACACATGGTTAGAGATTCTTGGTATCTTTCTCTATATTCTATTAGCAACCCTTTTTGTTATAGGGTTCAAACTCGAATCATGCACTTAACTCATAACATGTCGTGCTCCGACCAATATACCATACAAACGGAGGAAATTCATACATTGAGTTATTTATATACCTATTAAAAATATAGCTTAAAACTTTATCATGGACCCCTTTGATTGAAATTATCAGCATATACTGAATGGTGAACTTATGATTAAAATAAACAAACTTAAGATTATTGAATATGAACTGAGAAAGTCATAAAGTCTAGCTAACGTCAACCGCCACAAACTCACTTCTCAAGATGCAAGCATTTATCATCATTGCATGAATAATGCTACGTTCACTCCCTTCGTAAATCAATTGTATTTTGAAATGAAGTAATGCAAACTCGTTTTCCTACTATATCATATATAGGATTGTTTGGAAAGATACCTGGTTGCTATTAAAATTAACATTTTTTTGAATCAGTGAGTGTGAAGTAACATCATATAAGCAGAAAAAATGTCAACTTTGAAAAACTCACACTCAATTACCTAATGTGGCGAGCACCTCAAAGAAATATTTGAATCTTTGTTCAAATAAAGCTATGTAAGCCCCTAGTGAAAAGGAATGATCATTTGTATTGGAAAAACTCCACTTCTGGGTAATAGCTCAACAATTGATCTACCTGAAAACATGCATTTTTCTCATGTTCAAGGAAAGTTTATACGTATTTTATGTGTTCTTTTCGAGATTAAGAATAAAAAATAGAATTTTTTCACTATTCGATACACATTCGTACTGCTTCACGTGTTGAATTGCCTTGTATACTTTCCAAGGCTCAAAGAGCTCCCATCATATTCCTTTATCATCAACAAGTTCCTTGTATTTTCCTTTTTTTCTCTTTCCCGCATTAATCTTACTCGATACATTAAATTTTTCTTGAGACTTCCAAAGGCTTCAAAGAGTTCCCATTACTTTATATTATCATCAATAATATTTAACTATGCTTTGATTTTCTCTTTCCTGCATTTTTCCTACTCCACACATTAAATTTACCACAATACTTTTGATCCTAAAGAAGAATCTAGAAATTAGGTAGAAAAATATCAAAGGAGGAAGAAGATTCTTTCAATGATTAAACGTACCTATTATGACTTTTGTTAGTAACTAATCTTCCTGTAACTAACAACAAGAGGATTAGTTATAACTAACTCATGAAAAGACTGTTGAATCCATCCCATTTTTCGGTCAACTTTACCTATTCAATTGCTACAATAAATTGTTAAAAAGGAATAGTAATTGGAGTTGAAAATAAAAGATTTGGTGGTTGGCAAATTGGTAAGATTTGCAACCATTATTGCCAATGCTATATTTACCTATGTCAGTAGTGACATAGGCATGGTTTTATCCTTCTATAAATAGAGCATTCTTGCTCATTAGTAGAACACACGAACACACCAAATTAGAGAGAAAAAACATTTTGATAGAAAAGTGAGGTATTCCATAGACTATACATGAAAAATAGTCAATGAAGAAAAATAAAGTGTGAGCGATATTTTAGTAAGGTGGAAACCAAAAGAGTGTTCTTCCTTTTGAGTGTGCAGTAGTCACTTTGAGTATTGTATTCATGACTACACAGTGTAAAATTCTTTACTATAGTAATATCAGTTGCTCCTCTTGGCCCGTGGTTTTTTCCCTTATTTAGAAGAGTTTCCACGTAAAATTCTTGGTGTCGTTATTTTCCAATTTTATTTCCATTACTTTTAACAGATATATTGTTGTGTTTATCCGCATTTTCCCAGAAAAGTGGTATCAGAGACAAGGTTTTATATGAGTATGCTCTGTGGTTGCAGCACAGTCTGAACTTCCACATCAGAAAAGATTTACTCTGATTTGAAATAACAATATTTTTGGGGGAAAAACAATGGAAGCCAACACAAGTAGAATGTTTACTTTGAATGTTGTTAATTATGCCATTTGGAAGGGGAAAATGGAAGATTTTCTTTATGTCAAGAACTTTTACAAACCAGTATTTACCACTATAAAGCCTGATAATAAAACAGATGAAGAGTGGAATCTGTTGCACAGACTGTTTTGTGGATTCATTAGGCAATGGGTCGACGATAATGTGTTGAACTATATTTCCGGGGAGACACATGCTCGAACCCTATATAAGCATCTTGAAAGTTTGTATGCTCGGAAGACTGGAAATAACAAAATGTTCATAATGAAGCAGATGTTGAGTTTAAAGTATCATGATGGTTCTCCGATGACAGACCATCTGATTAATTTTCAGGGGATCATGAATCAGTTATCTTCTATGGGCATCAAACTTGATCAAGAAATTCAAGGATTGCTTCTACTTTGTTCCCTACGAGACTCTTGCAAAACATTTAGAACTTCATTGTCAAATTCTGCTTCGGATGGTGTGATTTCTATGGATTCCGTCAAGAGTAGTGTCTTGAACGAAGAGATAAGAAAAAAAACTCAAGGTTCTTCTTCGTTGGATTCTGGATAACTGGCCCTAGGGAGAGAAACAAAACTCGTGGTTCTCATAATAGAGAACAAAACAGGAGCGAATCCAGAGGCACACTTAAGGATATTGAGTGCTATCATTGTGGTATGAAAGGGCACACAAAGATGTTCTGCAGGATGTTGAAGAGGGAAAACAAAAACAAAGAGGAAACTAAAGAAAATGGCAATGAAAATGTCCTAGCCACCGTCACCACCGAAGACCTTGTTACCGTTCTTGATGCAGACATGATAAGTATTGCTTGTGATGAGTCAAGCTGGGTTATGGACACTGGTGCCGCATCTCATGTGACATCCAGGAAGGATTTTTTCTCTTCCTATACTCCTGGTGATTCTGGAACCTTGAGTATGGGTAATGAGACTGTTTGCAGGGTGGTTGGTATTGGTACAATTTGTTTGAAAACTATGTAGATACTAAACTAGTTTTTGAACAATGTGAAACATGCTCCTAAAGTTCGTTTGCACCTGATTTCTGGTGGTGTTTTAGATGTTAAAGGATATGTTAGTACCAACGGTGATGGAAAATGGAAGCATATTAAGGGTTCCTTGGTTGTGGCTCGTGGTAACAAACGTCATGGTCTATACTAGACTACAGCCTCTACTTGTATTGATATGGTGACTGCGGTTGAGAGTGATAACTCTTCAACGTTATGGTATAAGAGACTTAGACACATCAGCGAGAAAGGACTTAATGTTGTAGCCAAGAAGAAGTTTTTGTCAAATTTCAGAATTGCTAAATTAGAAAAGTGTGAACATTGCTTGGCTGGTAAAAAAATAGAGTTTCCTTTAAGTCCTACCCTCCTTCGAGAAAGACAGAGTTGCTTGAGTTGGTGCACTCTGATTTATGTGGTACAATGAAGACAAAGACATTGGGTGGTGCACTCTACTTTGTCACCTTCTTTGATGATTGCTCGAGAAAACTTTGGGTCTATGTCTTGAAGACTAATGACAAGTGTTAGGTGTCTGTAAGCAGTTTCAGGCTTCAATTGAAAGAGAAACTGGAAAGAAATTGAAGTGTATTTGTACTGATAATGGTGGTGAATATTGTGGACCATTCAACAAATACTGCAAGCATCAAGGTATTAGACACCAGAAGACTCCTCCCAAGACTCCTCAACTTAATGGTTTGGCTGAGAGAATGAATAGGACCTTGATGGAGAGATTTAGATGTTTGCTTTCTGAAGCAAAGTTGCGAACTCATTTTGGGGTGAGGCTTTATTGATCGCTGCACATGTTATTAATTTATCTCCTACTGTTGCTTTGCAAAGTGATGTACCAAATAGTGTTTGGTACGGAAAGGATATTTCCTACGACATTTTGAGAGTATTTGGTTGCAAAGCTTTTGTACATGTGCCAAAAGATGAAAGGTCAAAGTTAGATGCCAAGAGAAAGCAGCATCTTCATTGGATATGGCCTTGATGAATTTGGTTACAGGCTATATGATCCAATTGAAAAGAAACTTGTGAGAAGCCGTGATATTATTTTCAAGGAGAATCAAACAATTGAAGATATTGACAAAGCGGAGAAGCTAGAATCTTCAAGTTTTAATGGTGTAGTTCATCACGATGAAGTTTCTCACACAAGTGTGCATGATGTTGTTGGGCTTGATAATCATGGTGGCACCCATAATCATGTATCGAATCAACATGTTGATGTTGATAATAACAATGATATATTTATTGATGATCCTGTTGCTAATGAAGTTGTGGACGAATCAAATATTCCGCCTCGGAGGTCCACAAGACAGCGGTTTCCTTCCTCCCGTTGTTCACCCAATGAGTATGTGTTACTCACTGAATGTTATAAGAGGCCATGGAAGATGAGCACAAGAATCAATGGATTGAAGGCATGCAAGATGAGATGAAGTCTTTGCATGAGAACCACACTTATGAGTTGGTAAAATTTCCAAAGGGCATGAGATCTTTGAAGAACAAGTGGGTGTTCAAAGTTAAAGTTGAAGAACACATACTCATTAGGTGAATAACGATAGGATGGAAACCGCTGCCTTGTGGACCTCAGAAGCGGAATATTTGATTCGTCCACAACTTCATGAGCAACAGGATCATAAATAACAATATCATTGTTATTATCAACATCATCATGTTGATTCGATACATGATTCTGGGGGTCACCATGATTATCGTACCCAACAACATCATGCACACTTGTGTGAGGAACTTCATCATGATTAACTATACCATCAAAACTTGAAGATTCTACCTTCTCCGCTTTGTCAATATTTTCAATTGTTTGATTCTCCACGAAAATAATATCACGGGTTCTCACAAGTTTCTTTTCAATTGGATCATATAGCCTGTAACAAAATTCATCTAGGCCATATCCAATGCATTGCCTTGTCTTGGCATCTAACTTTGACTTCTCATCCTTCGGCACATGTACAAAAGCTTTGCAACCAAATATTCTGAAATAGTCATAGGAAACATCCTTTACATACCAAACACTATTTGGTACATCACTTTGCAAAGCAACAACATGAGATAGATTAATAACATGTGCAACGGTCAATAAAGCCTCACCCCAAAATGAGTTTAGCAACTTTGCTTCAGAAAGCAAACATCTAACTCTTTCAATCCAGGTCCTTTTCCTCTCAGCCAAACCATTAAGCTTAGGAGTCTTGGGAGGAGTCTTCTTTTGTCTAATACTTTGATTCTAGCAGTATTCGTCAAATGGTCCACAATATTCACCACCATTATCAGTACGAATACATTTCACTTTCTTTCCAGTTTCTCTTTCAACTGAAGCCTGAAACTGCTTAAAGAAACCAAACACTTGGTCTTTAGTCTTCAATACATAGACCCAAAGTTTTCTCGAGCAATCATTAATGAAAGTGACAAAGTAAAGTGCACGACCCAATGTCTTTGTTTCATTGGACCACATAAATCAGAGTGCACTAACTCAAGCAACTTTGTCTTTCTTGAAGGAGGGTAGAAATTAAAGGAAATTCTATTTTACCAGCCAAGCAATGCTCACATTTTTCTAATTTAGCTCTTCGGAAATTTTACAATAATTTCTTTTTGGCTAGAACATTAAGTCCTTTCTTACTAATGTGTCTAAGCCTCTTGTGCCATAATGTTGAAGAGCTATCGCTCTCAATCGCATTCACCATATCAACACAAGTAGAGGCCGTAGTCTAGTATAGACCACGACGTTTGTTACCACGAGCCACAACAAAGGAACCCTTAATGAGCTTCAATTTTCCATCACCGTTGGTACTAACATATCCTTCATCATCTAAAACACCAACAAAAATTAGGTGCAGACAAACATCAGGAGCATGTTTCACATTGTTCAAAACTAGTTTAGTTCCAACACTAATTTCCAAATAAATTCTACCAATACCAACCACCCTAGAAACAATCTCATTACCCATACTCAAGGTTCCAAAATTACCTGGAGTGTCACAAGAGAAAAAATCCTTCCTTGATGTCACATGAGATGCGTCACCAGTGTCCATAACCCAGCTTTACTCATCACAAGCAATATTTATCATGTCTCGCATCAAGAACGGTAACAAGATCTTCGATTGTGACGGTGGCTACGCAATTTTCATTGCCATCTTCTTTAGTTTTCTCTTTGTTTTTGTTCTCCCTCTTCAACTTCCTGCAGAACTTCTTTGTGTGCCCTTTCATGCCACAATGATAGCACTCAATATCCTTAAGTGTGCCTCTGGATTTTCCGCTGTTTTGTTTTCTATTCTAAGAACCAAGAATTTTATTTCTCCCCCTGGGGCCAGATATCAGGACATCTGACTAAGAGGAACCTTGATTTTTTCTTCTAATCTCTTCGTTCAAGACACTACTCTTGGCGGAATCCATAGAGATCACACCATCCGGAGCAGAATTTGACAATGACTTTCTAAATGTTTCCCAAGAATCTTTTAGGGAACCAAGTAGAAGCAAGCCTTGAATTTCTTAATCAAATTTGATGCCCATAGCAGATAATTGATTCATAAACCCATGAAAATTATTCAGATGGTCTGTCATAGGAGAATCATCATGATACTTCAAACTCAACATCTGGTTTATTAAGAACATTTTGTTGTTGCTAGTCTTTCGAACATACAAACTTTGAAGATGCTCCCATACGGTTCGAGCGTGTGTTTTCCCAGAAATATGGTTCAACACATTATCCTCGACCCATTTCCTAATGAATCCACAAACCTGTCTATGCAACAGATTCCACTCTTCATCTTTTTTATTATCAGGCTTTACAGTGTTAAATACTGGTTTGTAAAAATTCTTAACAAAAAGCATATCTTCCATTTTCCCCTTCTAAATGGCATAATTAAAACCATTCAAAGTAACCATTCTACTTGTGTTGGCTTCCATTGTTTTCCCCAAAAAATATAGTTATCGCATATCAAAGTAAATCTTTTCTGATGTGAAAGTTCAGACTGTGCTGTAACCACAGAGCATACTCAGATAAAACTTTGGCTCTGATACGAGTTTGTTGGGAAAACGAGGACGAGCACAAAAATGTATATGGTAAACATAATGGAAATAAAATAGGAAAATAGCGAGACCAAGAATTTTATGTGGAAACCCTTCTGAATAAGGGAAAAAACCACGGGCCAAGAGGAGCAATTGATATTACTATAGTAAGGAATTTTACATTGTGTAGTCACGAATACAATACTCAAAGTGACTACTACACACTCAAAAGGAACAACACTCTTTTGGTTTCCGTCTTTCTAAAATATCGCTCACACTCTATTTTTCTTCACATACTATTTACTTGTGTAGTCTATGTAATACCTCACTTTGCTCTCAAAATGGTTTTTCTCTCTAACTTGGTGTGTTCTACAAATGAGCAAGAATGCTCTATTCAAGAATGCTCTATTTATAGAAGGATAAATCATGCCTATATCACTAATGACATATGTAAATATAACAAAGTCAAGAATGGTTGCAAATCTTACCAATTAGCCAACCACCAAATCTTTTATTTTCAACTCCAATTACTATTCCTTTTTAACAATTGCTTGTACCAATTGAATTGCTAAAGTTGACTAAAAATTGAATGGATTCAACAGACAAGTGATCATAGCTTCTGTAATTACACAGTGGATACTTTACATCCTTAGTTATATTTAGTGAGATAACGTCCCTCACCCATGTAGGAGTTTGTGTATTTCTGGTAGACATCTTGGTAGGCCCTGGTACTGCAAACTCAACTACATGATCAACTTTTTCAGTAACTATATGAGGCACTACATTCTCAATTGCCTAATTAAAGCTATTAGTTACTTCTAGCTTTTGTTGTTCTGTTACTTCCTGCTCTTGCTGCTCTATGACATGCATATAATATCCTCTATCATCTAACACAACAGTTTCCTCATCATAGCTTAGTGGAATAGGAGTGGACTCAGTGAAGGCTTGAGACAACGACCCTGAACCATGTGATGTGTCTTCAAATATAGGATGATAATTAGAACCACTCTCATTTGCAAAAGGAAATGCATCTTCCTTGAAGATGACATGTCTTCTCACAAAGAAGGTCCTATTGGTCAGATAAAAAAGAACATATCCCTTCTAGACTTCTGAATATCCAATATGAAGAACTGGAATATCCAATATGAAGAACTGGACTTGATCTTGCCATCAGTTTGACATGTCTGGTGAGATTCTTAGCAAAATGAGACAGACCTGGTTGGCTTCCATACAATAACTTCTCAGAAGTAGTTTGATGACCTATCACACTACTTGGTAATCTGTTGATTAGATAAACTGCAACTAAGACATAGCGCCCCCCAAAACTTCAAAGGAATGTGTGCCTGCAATTTGAGTGCCCTAGTTACTTAAAGTATATGTCTATGTTTTCTCTCAACAACCCCATTTTGATAAGGGTATATGGACAAGACCTTATGAAATACAAGTAAAAAATGCATTAGCTTTGAGATATGCTCACTTTAGATCGTTGAACCCGTTCCATAGCACCCACAAGATACTCCTTATATGCATCAACTTCTTCCACTATGTTGATATTCTCCTCTTATGGTTCATAAGAACTGTTAGGTCCAAGGGAACAAATCGTTATAAAAGAGCAACACTTTTTAGAATATTTAAAAATAGATTGAACAACTCTTCAACCTTCTTTTCTCCTTTGGTTCACTTAGTATTTTTTGGAGCTTAGTAAGCTTCTCTTTATGAGCCTATTATAAAAATGCATTAAAAATATATCAAGTTACAGAGTTTTTAGTAATACTAAATATAGGCTTATAATTACTAACTTAAGGGAACCCCCTTTCTACATATTTCGCTATCAGAGTGATATATTTTAGGTGTTTTTAAGTTTACACAATCAACACTTGTTTGGAAACATTAAACCTTACATCAACAATAAAGCACATTGTCCAATCATCAGCATCGTAAAAACACCCAACAAAAATAACAAGAATTATTCAATCATGTAGAAAAGTACCACACAACAAAGAAATAAATCAACAGAAAAGAACTAGAGAAATATAGAGTGTCATACGTAGAAATATTTTCAATCATACCTCTTTCAAATTTTGATTGAACAAAACTTTGCATAAAATGCTGCAAAATAAAGTTCATGTTAAGGTCAAATGGAACTCCAAAGATTAGTAAAAGATGTGTAAAATTTAGTACCTCTTCATCTGGATTTGGAGTGTATCTTCAGCAAAAAAAAAGCATTTGAGTTAGTCAATTGAATGAAATTGGAGAAGTCTAATTCATGAATTTAACATATTAAAATAAACATACCGTCGATTCAGTTCATCAGGTTGGTTCATTGCTTTGATCATAATATCTTCAAAACTAAGCGATCAAAAGAAATTACATCATATTTTGTATCATAAACGAAACAGAGAATATTCAAACATAAAATATCATTCTAGAAATCTCATTAACATTTCTCCGCTAGAATAGCTTGTCAATTCACCATTTGGAGAAACCACTAACAGTGCAATATTTGACTTCTTAACAATGTTATCCTTACATTTTGAGTAGAACTATTGACGGGATACTGGTTTCTCAATTTTCTTCATCATAATCTTATTGCGATCCATGAAATTAAATGATGCAAACTAGAATTGGAAGTTAGATGCAAGGTCGTTCTTCAATGAAATGAGAAATATATAGATCAACAAAAAAGAAAAAGGAAAAGTTAGCTCAAAGAATTTAATGCAATAACACGGCAGTGTTAAGTTCAAGCAGTTAATATGTTACATTCTAATAGACAATCAAATAACTTTTTTTTACAAGAAACATCTTTATACATATGCATACATGTTATAATCTAATAGACAATCAAATAATTTTTTAGAAGAAACTACTTTCTACATATGCATACAATCGATGAACGAAAATTTGTGGGCGGTAACTTGTTGAGAGGAAAATAAAAATACCTTCTAAGCTCCTTCTTTCACATAATGATGTTAGCCAAGTCCTATTTATTACTTTCCTAGAATTTTAATGGCAATATGACATAATTTTAGTGTATAGAAGAATTTATATTTTGATATCTTAAGATAAGTACAAGGTGTATGGGCAAATTGTTAAAGAATGAAAAAAGTCCCACATTAGTGGTTAATGAGGTTTGTGCAATTCTCTTCCCTTTGAGCCAGATTTTGGGGTGTGAGTACATAATTTCACACGAATCACCTTTAATAGAACTAAAATTATACTCCCTCTGTACCAATTTATGTGTCACTTTTTGTGTTTCGAGAGTCAAGTGGTTTAAGTTTAACAAAAACCTTGTGCATGAAATCTTCAATTTTTTAATGAAATTTAAATATTTATAAACCATGTAAAAAGTAATATAAATCAAAATAATTGTAAATTACAAATCGTTAAAAGATATATAAAAAATTTGCTGTCAAAGATAGACTTGTTTGAATCTCAAATTCTGAAAACTGTCACATAAATTGAGACAGAGGGAGTATATTCGTAAAACAAATTTATGTCAGTACGGAGTAAAACTATTTCTTTTAGTAAGATTATATCATTTCACGATAGGGATATTAAAATATTTTTGTCAAAGTCGAATTCAAGATGTTAAATTCATAGGTTCTATATTTTAAAATCGATCAAGGCCAACATATTTTAATTGTTAGGTGGGTTTTTGACAGAAATATAGCATTTGAATCAAACCTACTGAGGTACGACTTAATTAATAACTTACAATTTAAATGTGACTAACTAATGATGAAACATGATACATAATAATGCTACAACTAAAAATAGTATAAGAAAAGAAAATAGGTCATATCATTTTGCTGTGTGACTTTTTCCTCTTTCGTTTATCAACTTTACCCTTGACCTAACAATAAAATATGTGATCACAACTTCTAATTTTTTTGATGTTTATCTACTTATATTTTTAAATAGTAGATAAATTCACGAGGACTAGTGACACATGGTTAGAGACTCTTGGAATCTTTCTCTACATTCTATTAGCAACCTTATTTGTGATAGGGTTCAAACTTGAATAGTACACTCAACTCATATCATGTCATGCTCCGACCAAATATCCATACAAGCGGAGGAAATTCATACATTGAGTTCTATATATATACCTATTCACAATATAGCTTAAGACTTTATTATGGACCCCTTTAATTGAAATTATCAACTCATACTGAATGGTGAACTTATGATTGAAATAAACAAACTTAAGATTATTGAATCTGAACTGAGAAAGTCATAACGTCTAGCTAACATAAATCGTCACAAACTCACTTCTCAAGATGCAAGCATTTATCATCATCGCACGAATAATGCTACATTCACTCCCTTTGTAAAACAATTGCATTTTGAGTTGAAGTGATACAAATTTGTTTTCCCACTATATCATATGTAGGATTGTTTGTCAAGATACCTAGTTGCTGTTAAAATAGGATTGTTTTCCCTAAAGATGACATGTATTCTTACAAAGAAAAGACCTATTGGTCAGATAATAAAGAACATATCCCTTCTAGACCTATTGGTGAGATTCTTAGCAATGCACAAGAACCCTAATATCCTAAAATGTGACAGACCTGGTTGGTTTCCATATAATAACTTCTTAGAAGTAGTTTGATGACCTATCACACTACTTGGAAATCTGTAGATTAGATAAACTGCAACTAAGACATAGTGCCCCCAAAACTTCAATGGAATGTGTGAATGCAATTTGTGTGCCCTAGTTACTTAAAGTATATGTCTCTGTTTTCTATCAACAACCCCATTTTGATAAAGGTATATGGACAAGACCTCTCGTGTATAATTCCCAACTCTTTGAACAAAGCACTGCACACAGAGTTAGCAAAATCAGTCCCATTGTGAGACCTTAATACCTTAAATTTCTCCCTAATTGAGTCCTAACATAGTGCATAAATAGTTTAAGAGAAATACACACATCAGACTTATGTTTAAGTAGAAGTACCATTGTAAGGAAGTACTTGTTACCATAAAAAATGGGTTTTTTATAAGGACCCTAGAAATCAACATGAATCAAATCAAAACAAGTACTTCTTTTTATACTACTTGAAGGAAAACAAGACCTAGTAAGCTTAGAACAAGGGCAGAACGAGAAATTAGAGACTTTACACATGCTGTCTTTGTTCATATCAAAGATTTTTGCAAGAACTATAGAAGATACATGACCTAATGTTTGATGCCACAACTTCATGTTAGAAAGTACTCTAGGAACAACAAATGTAGACTTCCACTTTTTACTTTCAGCCCCATGTATGAACTGTATGTTGTAGCAAAAAATACAATCCTTATTCCTCTTTACCGACCTCCTTCACCTTTACACTATAATGTTCCCAGAAAACATAAAAACGAGGAAAGAAGGTGACTCAACTACCTAGTTCTTTTGTATTTTCCTTAGGTACAGTAGGTTATACTGGAATGCAGTTAGGCAAAATCTATTTGTAATAGCATTGTTAGCTGACAAATCACAATTACCCACAAGAGTCACTTGAGTAGTATTACCACTAGGAGCATCAAGTTGTGTCATAGACCCCTTAGACATCATATCCAAGTTAGAGACCTCATGATGTGTAGCACTAGTATCTACAATCCAAATTTTGTTATTTTCAGAAACAATAAATGATTTACCTGCAGTATTAACATCATTGCAACCAAACATAGGCTAAATTTGACTTTTGCTAGAACATTTTGAGGATGTGATCATATTGGTCTTTTGTGAATGTACATCATTGAAGTAGTTGTTTGACATCTTTCTCTGCTTGGATTAATGACGTAAATCTTTACCCATTCAGTTGCATAATTACCACCATTACCAATTTGAGACTCATCAACCTTTCTCCCCCACTCAGATATCTGTACATTTGTGTTAAGAGCATAAGATAAATGAGCCTGGGGTACTGAAGTCTGATCATACTGACCAGACTCATTACCCTGAACCTTTCTTTTAGACTTGAAGTTAGGTGGATACCCAACAATTTTGTAGCAGAACTCCTTGATGTGGCCTCTACAGTTGTAAAAATCACAATTTGCACATAATTCTTCTTAAACCTTTACTCACCTCTGAATTACTAGTTGTTCTCACCCCTGAGCTACCACTAGTTGTCCCTTGCGAAACAGTCCAGTTCTTCCTCTAAAAAAATGACTCAACCCACCGGCAGCCACCCTTTTTCTGTTGCTGGTTTACAAGCATGTGGTTTATCAGGTGCATTCTACCAACATTGCTGGGATATATTGGGTAACAATATTTTTAAAAATGGTACAAGATTTTTTCATATGCAATTCTCTTCCTAAATCCATAAGTCACACTAATTTGGTCGTTTTACCTAAGAAGGAACAAACTCGTTCTCTTTGTGACTTAAGACCAATTAGTTTGAGTAAATTCATTAATAAGATTCTATCTGGGGTTGTTCATGACATAATTGAAGGTTAATCACCTAAATTGATCACCCACAATCAATCAGTTTTTGTTAAAGGTAGAAGCATCATAGAAAATGTGCTATTGACACAAGAGATTGTTACTAACATCAGAAAGAGGGGTAAACCATCAAATGTGGTCATAAATCTTAATATGACCAAGGCATATGATACATTATCTTGTTTTCTTCTGATGAAAGTTTTAAGAAACATGGGGTTTTCAGAATTGTTTGCTGATTTGATTTGGAGATTGATTTCCGACAACCGGTATTCAATGTTGATCAATGGCCAAACACATGGTTTCTTTGATTCCACTAGGACAGTGAAACAAGGAGACCCTCTATATCTGTCTCTCTTTATATTATTAGCAAAACTGCTTTCAAGGGCCCTAAATACGTTGTTTGAGGATGAATAATTTGTAGGATATGGTTTACCAAAATGGAGTGCTAAGCTTAATAAGACTCTCACTGATGCTCAAGTTGATGCCACGGTCAGTGATAGTCATATTGAAGGAGAAAAATTTTGAGGCGATCTTCATGTTCATCTCAATGCTAAAAAATCTAATTCAAACAGGTTGGAAGTTGGTGAAAAGGATAATGAAGGAACAATTAATGATGTATGGATAGGGGCTGAAAAGAGTGATGTTCAAGATCAAAATTTGGTGCCGCAAAATTTTGTCGAGCGTCTGGCAGTGTTAGACGACTACTCTTCTCCCAATCAACAAAGCTGTAATTCAGCTGATCGTGTTGAATTTGAAGAGAAACTTGTTGTGGATACAAATAAATCAAACGATGCTGAATTTGCGCAAAAAATTAACAAGATAAAAGAGAAGGGAGTTGTTGCTCAAAATTCAAGTATGAGGCAAGGTGATAAGCATACTCTTGAGAAACTTCACGATGCCATACAGACGCCAAAATCTGATGTGCAACTTGAGAATTTGGCAATTGATGGACAAAAATTTGAAGGATAAAAAATATGTGATTTGCAACCTTTTGAACCTATCGATTTGCAGGTTGAAATTTCATGTCGTGATTAGAATGCAACTGGGAATCGGAGCACAATTGCACAAAAAAAATCAATTTCTATGTGTATTAGTTCCTCGTCAAGTCGAAGTAAATCTCCATGTCTTGAAAATAAGCAATAGATAACTACTAATCTAGTAGCACAATCTAATGAACCGAATGACATTGTTTGTACAAATCCGTTTGAAGCACTTGAGGTGGAGAACGAATTATAGTTAGTTGATTCTAATCCCAAGAATTAGCAAACTTTATTTCGAGCCGATTTTGATAATAATATACAATTAGTTAGCACACCAATTGGAGTATGTAGAATGAAAATGTCACGACCCAAAACCGAGCCGCGACTGGCACCCACATTTACCCTCCTATGTGAGCGAACCAATCAATCTAAACCTTAACATTTCAATTTAATATCAACATAAAGCAATGCGGAAGACTTAAACTCATTAATAAAAGACAATTCAATAACTTCTAAAATTCAACATCTATTATTTCCC
>NC_028642.1:37838586-37838945 GCF_001406875.1 Solanum pennellii | reverse complement strand
AAAACACCTTCCTCATCGATTGTTGCTTCTTTAGCCTCTCCTCGCAACACTTTATCTCAGATTCGGATCAATTTCTCATCCCTAAACTGTTTTCCCTTGATCTTGTAAAGAAAAGAAGATCTCGCCTCCACACTGGCCAAAAATCCTCCCTTCTCATTTACTTCCAACCTCATAAGGTCATTAGCAAGAGTCTGAACCTCTCTAGCCAATGGGCGTCTAGAAGCTTGTAAGTGAGCTAGACTACCCATGCTCCCTGCTTTTCTACTTAAGGCGTCTGCCACCACATTAGCCTTTCCTGGGTGATACAAGATAGTGACATCGTAATCCTTCAGTAGTTCCATCCATCTTCTCTGTCTCAA
>NC_028642.1:37801723-37836771 GCF_001406875.1 Solanum pennellii | reverse complement strand
GACGGTTCGTCCTGCAGGTCCGTCGCCAAGTTCAGAGAGTCGATTTCAGTACCCAAATTTCAGAAGTCTAAGTCTTTTGGAACGAGACCCCCTCGACAGCCCGTCGTGCCCATGACGGTCCGTCGTGGGTTCCGTCGACTCACACAGTTTTTCCAGAAATAAAATCTGCTGCTCAAAATGACTAAACAGGTCGTTACAGAAGACTGAAATAACGATAGTGTTAAGAGTCCTACATAAATCTCTAATCGTGAACTATCTAAGATTAGTGAAGAAAGTGAGGCTACCATGTCGCTCAAACCCAATTCAATGATCAAGTCACCCATGGTCACATTGAATACCTCAGACCATGAGGTCTCGAAAGAAAAGTAAAGGGAGATGAGTACTCCTAGGTGGGCGGATATGGTTGATGAAGAAGAGCGTGTTTCACCTCCGCTTTTGAATAGAAAACTAAGTCCACAAGCTTTGGAATTTGTACCTAAAAGTATAGGTGCAAAGAAGGAGGAACAAAAGGCCTTAACATCAGAATTTAGTCCAACTAGGGTTATGATCATGATTTGGGAAATGACCCTTTTGATGAGGATGAGGAAGAAAATATGTTGGATATATGCTTTGACAAAGTGGCTAGGGATGGATATATCTCACCTCGGCATCAAAGAAGTGGAAGCAACAAAAATAAAAAGAAGACACATGGAAGGCAACACAGTTGGGATAGTAAACTGATAGGAGAGTTTTTTCCAAGGCACCTACCTATGCGACTGGCAAAGCAAAACCATATGACAGTGGCAATGACTTCAACAAGATCCACTACATCCAAGAAGAAATGATGAACTATCAAGTTTTGTTGGATGGATTTGAAGAATAAGACAAGATGAAAATACTTCAGGTCACTTTAGATGGGCTATCTATCATTTTTAATTCACACATTTGTAAAAATAAATTTGAGGTTGATCACTCACTTTCTTCTTGGATTTTATATTTGTGCATTTTTCAAGTATTCTCATTTGTAATATCATCATAGAGTGTATTTCAAATTCTGTGATGATAATAAAATATCTAGTTCTCTCTAGCTCTTTTTTTTCATGTTTGTTAATTAGTAGAGGTTTGTTGCTCATTAGGATTTAAAAGGTAAGTCCAATCCCACCCCTTGCATGTACTTATTTATATTGAGGATTTTTATTTTTAATAAAAAAACTACTAGACGCTCTGTCTAGTGGTATAAATTGAAAAAAAAAAAGAAAAAAAAGTGCAGGGGCCGCTGAGAAAGAATTGGTGGAGGAATATGTTGGTACGTCTGAAGGTCATTTTCCTTTAAAATACCTTGGTCGTCGTATCACCCACTCCAAAAAAGGGAAATATCACTACAAAGAGCTTATAAAGAAGGTGAGGCAAAATTTCAATCTTCGAAAGGAAATATAATGTCATATGGAACAAATACTGTAAGAAGCATATTCCAACTTTGGCTGAATGGAAAGGTACATATAAACTATGGAAAAATGTGTTACACAATAGGGAGTTCATTTAAAAACTTCAATGGTGGGAACCTAAGAGTGGGACTTCTTCTGTTTGATATGATAATTGGACCCAACTTGGGCATCTTTACACATATCAAACTGAAGTACAAACTTGTCAGTGATTGACGAACATTGATTTTTTCCTAATGGAAACATGGTTGGATTATGATAGTATGCATGATCATTTGCATGATCAATTGTGTAACATATCATACATCATATGTATCATAATAGACGAATTAATATGGACGGAGATCAAAACAAGCACCTGAAAGTTCTCAGTTAAGAGTGCTTCGGAGATTTTGAGAAAGAAAGTGGCAGAAAATGTGAATTTCAAGAAGATATGGGCAAGATCTTCCTGTCAAGATATCATTCTTTAGTTGGAGATTTTGGAATACTAGAGTTCCAGTAGCTGTTGCTATAGATAATTGGAACAGTCCCAACTTTGCTTATGTTGTACTGCCCCAACAAGGGAAACTATGGAAAACTTATTTTTGAAAGGTGAAATTGCATAGAGAGTGTGGCGATATTTCTCTTATGCAGCAAGAATATTAGGTCCTTGGATTCAGTTAACGCAGTCTATCAAAAAATGGTGGGATGTTCAATTAAATACGAGGCAAAACGTTATTTTCATGCTATTCCTAATTTGATTTTATGGTTTTTATGGAAAAGGAGAAATATTGTACTTCATGGTGGTAATTATACCACAAGTAAAGTGATTTTGGACGTAGAAATTCATGAAGTTGAGAGTCTGAATACACTTATATCCCTTCCACTTGGCCTCAACTAGTTGCTTTACTGGATGGTTTAAGTCCTGAGTTTATTTCGAAATGGCTTAAATGGTATCCTCCACCACGGGGTGGTAGAAATGTAATACAGATGGTCTTCGAGGGATAATGCTGGACCTAGTAGTACTGCTAACTTTTGTATCACAAACCATGAAGGAGATTTAATGTTTCCTAAGGGGTGCAGATTCCCGATTCTACGAATGTAGTTCTTGAAGATACTGCTATTAGAAAAAGTCTTCAATGTTGTTCGGAAAACAATTTTCAAAACATTATAATTGCAACCGACTCTTTAGCTTTGGTACATATTCTAAATGGAGGGTGCGAAATACCTTGGAATGTAACAATGGATGTCTATTCCATCAACATATTAAGAAACTCTATGTCAGTAAGAGTACAAAACTCCTTAAGGGAGGGAATACTCTAGCTGATTTTTTTCCTAACTTGGTTTTTCCTTCTGAAGGTACATATGAATTTAGATCTTTTCAAGAGGTTCCAAATACAATCAAAAGAATTATACAGCTGAGGATAAAGCATTCAAATACAACAGGGTACTCATAAATTTAACCATTTTCAGGAAGTCCCAAGTGAAGGAAGCATAATCATCAATTTAGATAAACACAACATTCAATAGTTGATATTAAGACAAACAAGTATGATTCAGTAAAGTAATCTTTATTGTATCAAGTCTCAATTCCATATGAAGTTTTAAATGTATCTTAGATTGAGTACGCTACTAACGTACCTCAAGATGTCTCAACTAGTTTATGGTTGTTAATATATCATGCACCTGGTGAGAGCATTGAGGTGTTACATATGATATAAAATCTGGACTTAAGGGGGCTAAAATAGCATATTTAGTCTATAATTATGTTAAATTTCATATACTGCTCATTCATGTATTGAAAACTACTGAATGATCAGTAGAGGAGAAACAAGAACTGAACGATGATTTAAATGTACTATTTTCTTACACAAGTGATGTGTAGTGTATCAACATAACCTCAAAAAATCAATTAGTAATATTTTTGTGGATTTGGGCTGTGGTTGTGGTATTAAATGTATTTGATTCAATCCACCAAATTCAAATTGATTAAACGAAAACTAATTTTACTCGAGATTTCTTCTACAATATCCAGATTCTAAGTTCCACAGTTCAATAAGATCATTTTTGATAGAAAACCTCATTCAAGTATTTAAATAGAGAGAGTAGAAAAAGTACACCTGAGAAGATGAAGTTGAAGTTCACCTCGTGGTTACAAAACTTTGTGCAGAAACTGGATTAGCTGAAAATGATGCTCGACCCCATCTCTGATGCCAACACCTCTATGCCTCTTCATCTTCCTCCATTTTAAGTAAATTAATGCTCACATATTGGTTTGTCTCTTTAGGTTTTGACTTTTATTTTGTTCTGTTTAGTTCAAACATTGGGCCAGTTTTGGGCCTAATTATTTTTGAAATGAAAATAAATATGCTATAAACCTAAAACATTTGGTTAAAAAAAAATCTCTTTCGAAAGAAAATACCCTCAACATACTCAAAGCCTTTTATCTTGACTCATTTATTCTTGGTTTAAATTCTCCTCCAAATATCATTATTGTCACCCTAACTTCAATCAATACCACTACACATTCCTCTACCGCTCAGTCACAATCAGAAATGTTGAGTTCAACCCAGTTTTTTGATCTTCATCATCTATCTCAAACTATGAGAAGTTTTACTACACACAAATTTGCAACTGCAAAAAGTCTAGTACAATACTTGGCATTAAGGAGCTAGCCCAAAAGGATGGGATAGTTCTGTACCTCCACTATATTTTAACCACTAGAGTGATACTAATGTCATCAAAGCTTCTAATTAATATGCCCCATCCATCTTATGGAAGCTACGTTTATTTTCAAGTACGCCAATGATGTTTTGTTTTTGTTCCTAGAAGATCACCAAAAAGTTAGAGATCTACTTCTCAATCAACTCTAAAGTGCCTTTAGGGGGGCTTAGGGTAGGGAGTGTGTAAATTGGATGGGATCACTAATATTACAACGCCATAAGATGTATTAGGGTGTTAGTTGTAAATTTGAAAAGATAAACCTCATATCTATGAGGTCATTATTATAAACAATTTTCATTAGAATTTTGATATGCATTTATAATTTATTTTCTCGAATTGAGAGCAAGACATGATTGATCAATAGAAAACTTCTCCATTATTAAGCATTTTCATCACCACAAATTTTATGTGAAATGAACTTTTATCTCCAAATAAAGCTTTAATTAATGAGGAATGGAGCTTCAAGTTTTTTTTCCAAATAACAACAGACAATTGTCCGGGCTTATTATTATATATTAAAAATTTTAAATTAGGCCCAACAAGAGCTTCTACAGATTTAAAAAGGAAACAAAAAATAAAAAACTTAAATAAGTAAACAAATTAATAAAAAGAAAACACTCGATCTGAAGAATTGGAAAGTTTCAGTCGTTTCTTCATCTACTCTCTTCTCAACTAGAGCTTCAACAATGGTGTGTTCGGTGCAATTGTTCCGAGTCAAAGAATATTGGTCGATTAATGGGTGTTGAGACACCCCAATTCTTGACCGGATTTTCTTTTCAACTTGCAAGAGTTCTATCAACCTGATGCTCAAGGATTTCCTTTACCATTCACATGTCTGATCTCTCATGTACTTCAGCAAAGTATGTCTATCTGTTCTGTTTTTTCTTTACATTGGTATTAACTTTTCTAAGTCTTAATGGGTTGAACCCCAATGGGTTTGACACCACCATTACAGTTTTTAATAAGTTAATACTTAATAATGAAACTTGTTATGCTTCTCTTTCTGTGCTTATGTCAATTCGATTGGAGTGGACTAATATCCACAAGAAGCTAATGCCTTGATTTGGAACCATTGGATGCCCCAAGCTCTCACAAGGCGTAAGTACAAAATTTATTGAATTTACTTCAAACACTAGCTTAGCTATTTAGAAATATTACAAACTCTTGCACGAGTCTGATTATAATCCGAAGAATATTTAATGTTTGGTGTTGTTGTTAGGTGTCTGTTTATTCCTTCGTGTTTCTTCTTATGTATGACGTTCCTTGTTTATTCAGATTGAATAATTTTCTTCCCTCAATTGGAGTATCTTGAAAATAGTTGATCAAAAAATTACCTGCAAAAGAGAAAATTGAATTCGTAAAAAAATCAGCAAGAGCATTTTCCTCCCTAAGGGAATGCTTTACTCTTGCTGACACTTCTTCATAATATCCTGATGGTACTAACTTCCAATGCCACAATCAAGGGTAGATCCCAATCGACCTCAATTATATGAACCATAGCTAGTGAGTTTGTCTCAATAATAAGATTAGTAATACCTTGCTCACTACAATATGAAAGGCTTTCCCTTATAGCTCTAGCTTCTGCCACCAAGATTGTAGTATCCTTAATCTTGAAACCCTTAGCAACCACCAGATTTTATACTCAAACTTAGGCTTATATTGCGCCAATCCTGATAGAATATGAGGCCAAGAATTTCTGCTTCAGTTAAATTTAAATCTTACATTCATGAACATTAAACTGTATCAATAATACTTGATATCACTCTATCATCTAAAAAAATACCTCCATGTATTTCTCCTTTTCCACAAAAACCACACAATGATATTAGGAATAGCATTGGATGTAGGATTCCTAATGCATACCTAAAATAATTTCATATTCTGGTAGCTACTTCTACATTAAGAAAAAGATGCTCAATTGTCTCTTCTACAGGAATAACACGACATCTACAATCACTTGAAAACCAAGTCCTCCCCTTTAAGGATGAGATTTTATCTATGAATTAAAAATTCCACAAAGATATTTCCAAACAAAGTCCTCCTCATTAAGACTGAGATTTTGAATGAAATACCTTTTATCCATAACTTTACATGTTTTCAATTTTGTCTTTCTTGTTTCTCAAAAGTCCCCAAAACTGATTTTACTGTATATTTACCATTACTAATTTCAGTCCATCAAGATTAATCAACTTTATTACTGAGATACGCAGGGTGCAGATTTTCCTGAAGATGGTCCACCACATATTCCGGCACAATATCTCTTATCACTGTATAGTCCCATCCTTCCTTTAAAAATTCACCAGTATCTTTCATAGGATAACAACTATGCACATCTGAATCACTTTATATGTAGGGGACCTAAGAGAGTTAATTATTCATATTTATTGATTTTACTTTAAATGATTGCATTTTCCATAGTAGTTTGAGAATAACTCAAAGGAAAAAAGTAAGAAATAGTGTTCAGTTTATTTCTGGTGTGCATTACCTCAACCATTCACTATTTTTAAATTGGAAAGAGTGATATATGTGATTTTACTAATAGTATACTTGCATATTTAACATACACGCGCAAAACGCATGTCCAAAAACTAATTATACTAAAAGGTTTGAAAAATATATTTAGAAGTGTTTTAAAGTCGTGAAATTTTAATTCTTAACCACTTACAAAATGAAAAAAAATAAATAGTTGTTTTAAGATCTCCTAACTTAAAAGTTGAATTACCATTTTGTACTTATTTAATTCTTAAATTAAATTAAATATTAATGTATAATTAATTTAATATTAAATAATCATATTTAAATACATGCATCTAGACACAATGGTTTAAATTCTAATTATTTACATACTAAGTAATAATTATATTATATTATACTAAATGCTAAAAATAAGAAGGTGTAAAGTCAAACTTGGAAAGACAAAAATATTTTATAGAAAATTGTTAGAAATGATTTCATAGGAAATTGTTAGGAATTACTTTTAAAAAAAAATAAAAATTATTTATTCTTTCTCTATTAATGTGATTAAATGATTAAATTTGTTATCCTCTCTCTTTAGTTAGTATAAATAAATGTATTGAATTATCAGTTAAAACAATCACCTTTCCCTCTACCCCATGTCTAAGATCACTTAACTTCTAAAAATTAACTTAAACAACTCTTCACCTTTTCATCTTATCCAATGAATCTTTAGCTATATATATGTATCATGAAAAAATAATTTTTCTTTACCAGTTGCCTCGTGTTGATGTGAATCATCAGACAATTTTCTGGTACTTTTTTTTTTGTTTTGAAATATTAATATTTGTTGATCCTCATTAGAATGATATTTTGTATCATAAATTTTATCTTTATCATTTTAGAATTTTTTTTGTTACGGGAGAAAAAAATACTCTACTCCTTGTGTATTTCTTTTTACTATATTTATTGTTATAATAAAAGTCTTAAGAAGGATATGAATGTTGTATTTATTCTTATCTGTTTAATTTTTTTGTATTCTTTACCGATTATACTTCTTTAATATAATCTTGTATGAAATTATGAATGTTATAAGTCTATTTTTATTAGTGCTGAAATTACTAATTTATGACATTTAGATTCGTTTTTAAATGTACTTTTATAATATTTATTTACTTTTATCTTTCCTTACTAATATAGTTTCTTTAAGTAGCTACATATTTGTGTACTTACTAATATGGAGCGTAATGAGAGATTATTAAGGATAAGTCATATAGATATATTCATATTATTAGATGCTATAGTAATATAATTATTTTTCCATATTTCTTGCTTGATTGTCAATGTACTATTCGATTATTATGAATTTTATTTAATTAACGAAATATAAATTAGTAAAACTAATATTTCTAATTTCGACATTATATAATAATTCAAATTTATAATAATTATATGGGACAAACGTGCAACGCACGTTTCTGAAACTAGTATATATATATATATANAAGGGAAGGAACACTACAAAGAGCATATAAAGAAGGTGAGGAAAAATTTCAATCTTCGAAAGGAAATATATTGTCATATGGAGGAAAAGAGGTTCTAATCACTAGTGTGCTACAGAGTGTTCTAATTCATGTCTTATCAGCTATAGTTCCTCCTATATGTGTGATTAAGGAACTTCATAGGATTTTTGGAATAAAAATTTGGAGTAATAAAATTACAGGTAAGAGTAAACACTTGCCTACATGGGAGAAATTGTATTTACCTAAACAGGAAGGAGGATTGGGTTTTAGATCCATGTTTTGATGTTTCTAAAGAAATGTATGCAAAATTATGGTCGATATTCATGACTCAAAATACCACCTTACGGGCTAATTTTATGTGGAACAAATACTGTAAGAAGCATATTCCAACTTTGGCTGAATGGAAAGGTAGATCTCAACTATGAAAAAAATGTGTTACACAATAGGGAGTGCATTGAAAAATTTCAATGGTGGGAACCTAAAAGTGGGACTTCTTCTGTTTGGTATGATAATTGGACCCAACTTGGGCCTCTTTACACATATCAAACTGAAGTACAAACTTGTCACTCATTGACGAACAATGATTTTTTCCTAAACTAAACAGGGTGGGATTATGATAGTATGCATGATCATTGCATGATCATATTATGGAACATATCATACATCATATGTATCATAATAGACGAATTAATATGGACGGAGATCAAAACAAGCACCTGAAAGTTCTCATTTAAGAGTGCTTGGGAGATTTTGAGAAAGAAAGTGGCAGAAAATGTGAATTTCAAGAAGATATGGGCAATTTCTTCTTGTCAAGATATCATTCTTTAGTTGGATATTTTGGAATACTAGAGTTCCGGTAGCTGTTGCTATAGATAATTGGAACAGTCCCAACTTTGCTTATGTTTTACTGCCCCAACAATGGAAACTATAGAAAACTTATTTTTGAAAGGTTAAATTGCATATAGAGTGTGGCGATATTTGTCTTATGCAGTGAGAATATTAGGTCCTTGGATTCAGTTAACGTAGTCTATCAAAAAATGGTGGCATGTTCAATTAAATACGAGGCAAAACGTTATTTTCATGCTATTCCTAATTTGATTTTATGGTTTTTATGGAAAAAGATAAATATTATACTTCATGGTGGTAATTATACGACAAGTAAAGTGATTTTGGACGTAGAAATTCATGAAGTTGAGAGTCTGAATACACTTATATCCCTTCCACTTGGCCACAAGTAGTTGCTTTATTAGATAGTTTTAGTTGTGAGTTTATTTCGAAATGGGTTAAATGGTATCCTCCACCATGGGGTGGTAGAAAAATGTAATACAAATGGGGCTTCGAGGGATAATCCTAGGCCTAGTAGTACTGCTACCTTTTGTATCACAAACCATGAAGGAGAGTTAATGTTTGTTAAGGGGTACAGATTCCCGATTCTACGAATGTAGTTCTTGAAGCTATTGCTATTAGAAAAAGTCTTCAATGTTGTTAGGAAAACAATTTTCAAAACAGTATAATTGCAACCGACTCTATGGCTTTGGTACATATGCTAAATGGAGGGTGCGAAATACCTTGGAATGTAACAATGGATGTCTATTCCATCAACATATTAAGAAACTCTATGTCAGTAAGAGTACAAAACTCCTTAAGGGAGGGAATACTCTAGCTGATTTTTTTTCTAACTTGGTTTTTCCTTTTGCAGGTACATATGAATTTAGATCTTTTCAAGAGGTTCAAAGTACAATCAAAATAATTATACAGCTGAGGATAAAGCAGTCAAATACAACAGGGTACTCATAAATTTAACCATTTCCAGGATGTCCCAAATGAAGGAAGCAGAATCATCAATTTAGATAAACACAACATTCAATAGTTGATATTAAGAAAAACAAGTATGACACAATAAACTAATCTTTATTGTATCAAGTCTCAATTCCATATGAAGTTTTACATGAATCATAGATTGAGTACGCTACTAACGTACCTCAAGATGTCACAATTAGTTTCTGGTCGTTAATATATCACGCACCTGGTAAGAGCTTTGAGGTGTTACATATGATATAAAATTAGGACTTAAGGGGGCTAAAAGAGCATATTTAATCTATAATTATGTTAAATTTCATATACTTCTCATTCATGTATTGAAAACTACTGAATAATCATTAGAGGAGAAACAAGAACTGAACGATGAATTAAAGGTACTATTTTCTTACACAAGTGATGTGGAGTGTATCAACATAACCTCACAAAATAAATTAGTAATATTTTTGTGGATTTGGGTTGTGGTGGTAGTATTACATGTATTTGATTCAATCCACCAAATTCAAATTGATTAAAGGAAAACTAATTTTACTCGAGATTTCTTCTACAATATCCAGATTCTAAGTTCCACAGTTCAATAAGATCATTTTTGATAGAAAACCTCATTCAAGTATTTAAATAAAGAGAGTAGAAAAAGTACACCTGAGAAGATGAAGTTGAAGTTCACCTCGTGGTTGCAAAACTTTGCGCAGAAACTGGATTAGCTTAAAATGATGCTCGACCCCATCTCTGATGCCAATACCTCTATGCCTCTTCATCTTCCTCCATTTTAAGGAAATTAATGCTCATATATTGGTTTGTCTATTTAGGTTTTGACTTTTATTTTTTTCTGTTTAGTTCCAACATTGGGACAGTTTTGGGCCTAATTATTTTTAAAATGAAAATAAATAGGCTATAAGACTGAAACTTTTGGTTAAAAAAATCTCTTTTAAAAGAAAATACCCTCAACATACTCAAAGCCTTTTCTCTTGACTCATTTATTCTTGGTTTTAATCCTCCTCCAAAAATCATTATTGTCACCCTAACTTCAATCAATACAACTACACATTCATCTACCACTCAATGACAATCATAAATGTTGAGTTCAACCCAGTTTTTTGATCTTCATCATCTGTCTAAACTATGAGAAGTTTTACTACACACAACTTGCAACTGAATAAAGTCTAGTACAATACTTGGTATTAAGGAAGCTATCCCAAAAGGATGGGATAGTTATGTACCTCCACTATCTTTTAACCACAAGAGTCGTACTAATATCATCAAAGTTTCTAATTAATATGCCCCATCCATCTTATGAAAGATACATTTATTTTCAAGTACGCCAATGATGTTTGTTTTTGTTCCTAGAAGATCACCAAAAAGTTAGAGATCTACTTCTCAATCAACTCTAAAGTGCTTTTAGGGGGGTTAGGGCAGGGAGTGTGTAAATTGGATGGGATCACTAATTTTACAACGTCATAAGATGTATTAGGGTGTTAGTTGTAAATTTGAAAAGATAAGCCTCATATCTATGAGGTCATTATTATAAACAATTTTAATAGATTTTGGATATTCATTTATAATTTATTTTCTCGAATTGAGCGCAAGACATGATTGGTCAATAGAAAACTTCTCCATTATTAAGCATTTTCGTCACCACAAAATTTATGTGAAATGAACTTTTATCTCCAAATAAAGCTTTAATTGATGAGGAATGGAGCTTCAAGTTTTTTTTTTTTAAATAACAACAGACAACTGTCCGGGCTTATTATTACATAATAAAAATTTTAAATTAGGCCCAACAAGAGCTTCTACAGAATCAAAAAGGAAACAAAAAATAAAAAACTTAAATAAGTAAACAAATTAATAAAAAGAAAACACTCGATCTGCAGAATTGGAAAGTTTCAGTCATTTCTTCATCTACTCTCTTCTCAACTAGAGCTTCAACAATGGTGTGTTTGGTCCAATTGTTCCGAGCCAAAGAATATTGGTTGATTTATGGGCGTTGAGACACCCCAAATCTTGCCCGGATTTTCTTTTCAACTTGTAAGAGTTCTATCAACCTAATGCTCAAGGATTTCCTTTACCATTCACATGTCTGAGCTCTCCTGTACTTCAGCGAAGTACCTCTATCTGTACTGTTTTTTCTTTACATTGGTATTAATTTTTCTATGTCTTAATGGGTTGAACCCCAATGGGTTTGACACCACCATTAAAGCTTTTAATAAAATCCTACTTAATAATGAGAACTTGTTAAGCTTCTCTTTCAATGCTTATGTCAATTCGATTGGAGTGGACTAATTTCCACAAGAAGCTAATGCCTTGATTTGGTACCATTGGATGCCCCAAGCTCTCACATGGCTTAAGTACAAAATTTATTGAATTTACTTCAAACACTAGCTTAGATATTTAGAAATATTACAAACTCTTGCACGAATCTGATTATAATTCGAAGAATATTTAATGTTTGGTGTTGTTGTTAGGTGTCTCTTTATTCCTTCGTGTTTCTTCTTATGTATGACGTTCCTTGTTTATCTAGATTGAGTAATTTTTTCCCCTCAATTGGAGTATCTTCAAAATAGTTGATCAAAAAAGTTACCTGCAAAAGAGAAAATTGAATTCGTAAAAAAATCAGCAAGAGCATTTTCCTCCCTAAGGGAATGCTTTGCTCTTGCTGACACTTCTTCATAATATCCTGATTGTACTAACTTCCAATGCCACATTCAAGGGTATATCTCAGTCGACCTCAATTATATGAACCATAGCTAGTGAGTTTGTCTCAATAATATGATTAGTAATACCATGCTCACTACAGTATGAAAGGCTTTCCCTTATAGCTCTAGCTTCTTCCACCAAGATTGTAGTATCCTTAATCTTGAAACCCTTAGCAACCACCAGATTTTATACTCAAACTTAGGCTTATATTGCTCAAATCCTGATAGAATATGAGGCCAAGAATTTCTGCTACAGTTTAATTTAAATCTTACATACATGAACTTTAAAACTGTATCAATAATACCTGATATCACTCTATCATCTGAAAAAATACCTCCATGTATTTCTCCTTTTCCACAAAAACCACACAATGATATTAGGAATAGCATAGGATCTAGGATTCCTGATGCATACCTAAAATAATTTCATATTCTGGTAGCTACTTCTACATTAAGAAAAAGATGCCCAATTTGTCTCTTCTACATGAATAACACAACATCTACAATCACTTGAAAACCATGTCCTCCTATTTAAGGATGAGAATTTATCTATGCATTAAAAATGCCACAAAGATCTTTCCAAACAAAGTCCTCCTAAATAAGAATGAGATTTTGAATGGAATACCTTCTATCCATAACTTTACATGTTGTAAATTTTGTATTTCTTGTTTCTCAAAAGTCCCCGAAACTGACTTTATTGTGACTTTACCATTACTAACTTCAGCCCATCAAGATTTATCAACTTTATTACTGAGATAAGCAGGGTGCAGATTTTCCTGAACATGGTCCACCACATATTCCGGCACAAAATATCTTATCACTGCATAGTCCCATCCTTCCTTTAAAAATTCACCAGTATCTTTCATAGGATAACAACTATGCACATCTGAATCATGTATATGTAGGGGACATAAGAGAGTTAATTATTCATATTTATTGATTTTACTTTAAATTATTGCATTTTCAATAGGAGTTTGAGAATAACTCAAAGGACAAAAGTAAGAAATAGTGTTTAGTTTATTTCTGGTGTGCATTACCTCAACAATTCACTATTTTTAAAATGGAGAGAGTAATATATGTGATTTTACTAATAGTATACTTATATATTTAACATACACGCGCAAAACGCATGTCCAAAAACTAATTATACTAAAAAGTTTGAAGAATATATGTAGAAGTGTTTTTAAGTCGTGAAATTTTGATTTTTAACCACATACAAAATGAAAAGTAAAATAAATAGTTCTTCTCAGATCGCTTATTATATATTATTATAAGTGGGAAGATCCTAACTTAAAAGTTGAATTACCATTTTCCTTATTTTATTCCTAAATTAAATTAAATATTAATATATAATTAATTTAATATTAAATAATCATATTTAAATACATGCATCTAGACACAATGGTTTAAATTCTAATTATTTACATACTAAGTAATAATTATATTATATTATACTAAATACTAAAAATAAGAAGGTGTAAAGTCAAACATTGAAAGACAAAAATATTTTATAGAAAAATGTTAGAAATTATTTCATAGGAAATTGTTAGGAATTACTTTTTTAAAAAAATAAAAATTATCTATTCTTTCTCTATAATTAATGTGATTAAATGATTAAATTTGTTATCCTCTCTCTTTAGTTAGTATAAATATATGTATTGAATTATCAGTAAAAAAACAATCACCTTTCCCTCTACTCCATGTCTAAGATCACTTAACTTCTGAAAATTAACTCTTCACCTTTTCATCTTATCCAATGAACCTTTAGCTATACATATGTATCATGAAAAATATTTTTTCTTTACCACTTGGCTCGTGTTGATGTGAATCATCGGACAATTTTCAGTTAGTTTTTTTTTTATTTTGAAATATTAATATTTATTGATCCTCATTAGAATATATATTGTATCATAAATTTTATCTATACCATTTTAGATTTTTTTTTTTGTTACGGGAGAAAAAATAACTCTACTCCTTGTGTATTTCTTTTTACTATATATATTGTTATAATAAAAGTTTTAAGAAGGATATGAATGTTGTATTTATTCTTATTTGTTTAATTTTTTTGTATTCTTTACCGATTATACTTCTTTAATATAATCTTCTACGAATTATGAATGTTATAAGTCTATTTTTATTAGTGTTGAAATTACTAATTTATGACATTTAGATTCGTTTTCAAATGTACTTTTATAATATTTATTTACTTTTATCTTTCCTTACTAATATAGTTTCTTTAAGTAGCTACATATTTGTATACTTACTAATATGGAGCCTAATGAGAGATTATTAAGGATAAGACATATAGATAAATTCATATTATTAGATGCTATAGTAATATAATTATTTTTCCATATTTCTTGCTTGATGGTCAATGTACTATTCGACTATTATATGGGACAAACGTGCAACGCACATTTCCGAAACTAGTATATATATATATATATATCTAGCTTCTAATTTAAAAATTTAGATTTAAAGATTTAGAAAATTAACAAAAACTTTATAAACTATGAGGTTGTAAAAGTTATCAAATTAAAATAAAAACCATATCAAACAAACCGAATTACTTTCTACTTCAAAACACAATATCTATGTTTTGCTATCATATAAGAACTATTAAAGTTGCATTAATAATATGCATATGCAACATAATTTATATTGTTGCTTGCTTGGTTGGTGCAAGTTATTCATTCTACCAAGTTTTTAAAAAATAAACTAGTATATCATAATTCTTTGTTGAATCTGTTGGACACATACAACTACCTCTCCACTGCCATCCAATCTGTTTCCTCAAATTCCATCCCCTACTGGTTCGTACAAATTTAGAGAAACAACATTCAATATATTCCTCTGATTTTAAATGAAGTAGTGCGGATATCACATCAACTTGTTTGAGACTGAAGTATGTAAGTTATTGTATAGATTTACTAATATATATACCATTCGATGACTAGTTTGATAATAAAGATTATTCGTCACAAGCCATATCCTCTATATTACCGAATCCATCTTGAGATCATAATGTTAATAGTCAATTTCATACAAGATGTTTGAAAAACATTATTTATTCCTTCAAATATGACACAATAAAAAAATGTCTTACCGCGACATTTTCATTTCTCTTGAGACATTCCTGGTTATCCAAGAGTTTTTCCAGGTAAGAAGAATATAAAACATGATCATGCCAATCTGAATTCAACTAACAAATTTGTGCCATTTTGTGTACGTGTGTGTATTGGAGGAGTGTGAGTCAAGTTTTGAGCTTTATGTTTTTTTGGAGTCTCTTGACCTAAAGAAAATAGAAGTTAAAAAATGCATGCTTGTGATAGGCTCACTTTGGATCGTTGAATCTGTTTCGTAGCACCCAGAAGATACTGCTTGTATGCATTAGTTTCTTCGACTGTATTGATATTTTCCACTTTTGGTTCACGAGAGCTGACTGATCTAAGGAAACAAATCGTTATAAAAGAGGACATTTATAGAATATCTAAAAATAGAGTGAAGAAATCTTTAACCTTATTTTCTCATGTGCTTCACTTAGTGTTCGTTTGAGGTCATTAAGCTTCTCCATATGAGCCTATTATGAAAATACATTTAAAAAAAATATCAAGTTACGAGTTTTTAGTAATGATAAATATAGGCCTATAACTACTGACCGTATGTGATCCCCCTTCTAAATATTGCCCTATTAGAGTGATAATCCTAAGAGTTTTTATGTATACACAATCGACACTAATGTGGAAACATCAAGCCTTACCTTAACACTAAAGCACATTTTTCAATCATCAGCATCGTAAAAATATCTAACAAAAATAACAAAAAATATTCTATCAAGTAGAAAGTACCACAAAACAAAGAAATTAATCAGAAGAAAAGAACTCGAGAAAAGTAAGTGTGTCATACATAGCAATATTTTCAATCATTTCTCATTTAGATTTTGCTTGCGCGAGACTCTGCATCAAATGCTGCAAAATAGAAGTCAAGGTCGGATGAAACTCCAAACATCAGTAAAAGATGTGCAAAATTTAGTACCTCTTCATTTGGATTTGGAGTGGATCTTAAAAAAAACATTTGTGTTTGTCACTTGAATGAAATTGGCAAAGTCTAATTAATGAATTTGACATATTGAAATAATCATACCATTGCATTGATCATGATATCCTCAAAATTGAGCAATCAAAAGAAATTACATCACATTTTATATCATAAACAGAATATATAACATTCAAACATAAAAAGGAAAATCATTCTAGAAATTTCATCAACCTTTCTCGGCTAGAATAGTTGATCACTTCACCAGTTGGAGAAAACATTAGCAGTGCAATATGTGTATCATATAAAAACCCAAACTCACTCATTTGACTTCTTAACAATGATATCCTTGCAATTTGAGTAGAACTATCGATAGGATGTTGGATCCTCAATATTTTACATTATAACCTTATTGCAACCCGTGAAATTAAATGATGCAAAATAGTTCAAATAATTAAATGCAATAACATTCCATTTTAAAGTTAAAGACGTCAGTATGTTACCATCTAATATACAATAAGATAATCCTTTTTTTGAAATGAAAACAGCTTTCATTGCTAATCTTTAGTCAAAATTAGTGTTTTTCTACATAATTACACAATTGCTGACCAAAAATCTGTGGGCGGTAACTTATTGACTGGAAAATAACAATAACTCCTAAGCTCCTTTTTTTATAGAACGGAAAAGGGCTTTAAATACCCTCGAAGTATTGGAAATGGTACAAAACTACACTTCATCCACCTATTGGCTCCAAAATGCCTTCTCATCCACCTCTATGCTACAACATCAACTCCTATTATTTAGTTTTACTAAGTCTGCGGTATGTCTATATTTTAGCTTTCAGTTGATAGTTATTTTCTTTTTACTCGTGATAGTCTTTCGATTGTATAGTATTGCAGAATTGTGTTTCTAATGTTTAGGTGAGTTGGTCTAGTGGAATTACATTAGTGGCTTAGTGGAATATGATTCCATAAAATGTAAACTTATATAAGTCTACAAAGTCTATTAAATAATATCATCCAGTAATAATCTTTGCAACAAATTTAGTTATCTTTTATTCTTCCTCTAATTTCCTGTTTTTCAACTATTGGGTTTTTCACGCCCGAGCTACTCCCGAAACGCAGACACGGGACCGAGGACCACAATTGATCCTAAGCTAACCTAGCTGGCATGATCTTAAACATACTAAAGATAATAACATGTTGCAGAATCTATATCATAAGTAAAATGAAAATATAGGAATACTTATATGCTGTAACTGAGATATATAAAAACTGATGGTTCAATAGAAAGAAGATATTTACTCATACTAAGCTCAAACTAACTATGTCTGAAAATAGCCTCTAACTGACTAGAATACTGAAAACAAAATCATGACTATTGTCCTTCAAGAATGAGGACTCGTTACTGATTATGCCGAACTCGAGATCGGGAACCGATCTAAGTGTGATCTGGATGCTGTGACCATGACCTACATCAAGAGAAGATGTAGCGACGTATGCGTTAGTAATTGAAAGGTACTGAGCATGTAGGATAGAGTAAACCTGAAATAATATATAACTGAACAAGCACAAAAGCAAGTATAATATTATGAACATGATATACTAAATGCTAAGCTAATTGGATGCAATGACAAAATTTATAACCTGCTGAGATTGATTACTAACTGAACTGTAAATATGTTCAATGCAATAGAGTCTGACGAAACTGTGGGAGCTACTAATAACCGATAATAAAACCACATGAGCTAAATGTTGAGTATAACGTATACGCTCCATCGAGAGGACCCAATATACCCTGCCAGAGGTATAAAGGCATATTGGCGTGATCATTAAACTAATGCGCACTGAGGGGACTTACAACCTACTTGGCTAGTAGTTCTGGGACTATTTGGGTGTGTTATATCCCTAGTCTAACTCGGTGTTATGCTACTCCCAATGATTTAAGTAGTTAACTGATTATGACGGAGTTTCTATAAATATTGGATAGCTTAAACTCAGCATGAAAACTGAGAATGCAACAATTAATATGATCATGATGCATTAATAATTGAGGCATGCATAACTGAATAACTTAAATATCTGACCCAATATGTGTAATTCAAGAAATAAAAAATACATAGCTAGGGTTATGAAATTCATGCGATAAACTAAATATTAACGTAATAATCTGATTTGGATCATTCCAATATCTACGAACCCTTCTAACATTCAAGAAACCCTAAGTCTAGTCATGATTTGGGATTCAAGAAACTTACTGAAATCTAGGGATCTAATGGGTGAAAGGAACCCACTAGTGAAATCCCTCATACCTAGTGATGAAATCAACGGAGAAATCTTTAGATTTTGGGGCTGGAATTGATGAAACCTTGTTGCGTTCTTGAACTAGGGTTCTTGACCTTTTTTCTCCTCTCTTGCTTCTAATTTTCTAAGTTTTGATTAATGATTTGACTTAAACTGACTAAAATCTCATGATTTAGGGTTTAAACGATGTATAGGGGTTGAAAGAACTAGGAAAATACCAAAATACCCCTGAAATAATTTTTGTCGGAGCAATCGACGACCTAGATTGACGGTCCGTCATTTGAGTTTGTTCGACATGCCTTTACTAAAATGGTCATTACGTTTTACTCGGAGGTCGGTTTTTAGCAAACTCAGCGGCGTTGGAAAGAGGATTCAATTTTCTATCATATATAGGTCATAGGACACCTAATTCATTTTGTTCTAAGATTTATGACCTTTTGAAGTTCACCCAATCAGCAATTTCCCCTTAACTAAATGCTAACTTCACCTACGGTCAGACCTACGGATCGTAGATCGAACGAGGACCATGATGGTCATCCATAGTTCATGTCAAAGGCTGTGTAACAGGGTTCTCAATCCAAGAATGAACATTGACCGTTGTCTAACTTACGGACCTTAGTTTTGTCTGTGGGTCGAGACTTAGTCTATTTTTTTAGTTGAGTTTTGGGAGGGGTTGCAGATGTCAACTACGGACCTACAATACGGGCTGTAGATCAGACTACGAACCGTAGATGGTGATCGTAGATTCTACCTGCAATTTCTGAAAAAGTAAAATCTTGTCTGTTTTAGATACGGGGCCTTACATTTTTCTCTATAAGTTATCACGCCTCGAGCTATACCCGAGACGCGAACAGTGGACCTAGAATCATAAGTGATTCCAAGCTAACCCTGCTGGCATGATCATGAGCATATAAATATAATTAAAATGAAAAAAATGGGGAATACCCATATAACTGAGATATCGGAAAACTGATGAGTTTAATACAAAGAAGATATTAACTCAATAATAAGCTGAAACTAACTATGACAGAAAATAGCCTCTAACTGATTATCTAACAAAACTAAAACTATAGGACTAAAAATATCGAAAAGAAACTCATGACTATTGTCCTCGGAGATTGAGGATTGACCACTAATTCTGCTAAACTAGAGATCGAAAATCGATCTAAGAGTGATCAGGATGCTGAAAACTTGAACCTACATCACGAGAAGATTTACTGCACATATGCGTCAGTACTTGAAAGGTACTGAGCATGTAGGATAGAGTGGAGTTGAAATAATACAAAATTGAACAGCCCAAAAGGAAGTATAATATTTTGAACATCATATACTGAATGCTGAGCTAACTGGATGCAATGACCAAATTTATAACATGCTTAGACTGAATACTAACCGAACAGTAAATATGGTCAATTCAATAGAGTTTGACTGAACTATGGAACTACTAATAACCGATAATAAAATCATATGAGGTAAATGTGTTGTTTGATGTAGAGAAAAGACAGAAAGTCACTACTGAAGTTGTCCTGACTTTTTAAAAGGACACCTTAACTTTGCAACCTATTATCCCACTAAACAATTTTGAATAGATATAATTACATTATTTTTCGTCCATCTAACAAGAGTTGTACACTCTCTCAAAGAGAGTGAGCACCCTAAAATAACTAATATAGTTTTATTTTTATAAGTATTTTATCATAAAATATTTTTTCTTATTATTTTTGTTATTTTAACTTTTTTTTTCTTTTTATTTTTCTCTTTCTTTCTTCTTTCTTTTCAAAAATTGATTTTCATCTCCATCCATTGAAACTTCTTACTTTCATTGTCATTTTTATCACAACTTCACATTTTTTATTACTATTAGTTTTACTCTCTTTAATGTTAAAATTTTATCTAAATATTTTCTTATATTTCGAACAATTCGATAAACTCATTAGATTTGAAGATGATTAGGAAGTATCATATAATTTTTTTATTCGATTTTGACTTAAGTTCTTTCAGTTTTTAAGAAATTAATTGAATATTTTAAAATTATAATTTCTAATTTTGAATGTATATGAAAATGAGTAGTTGATAATACCTTCAAAATTTTAAATTTTCTTTAAAAAATAATTAGTTTTGTTATCAATGATTCAATATAGTCTAAATAATAGTATGAATTTTATAAAGAATTTGAACGGAGAAGAAGAACAAAAAAGAAAAGAAAAAAAAATGAAAGTGAGTTTCAATTTGACATGGGGGTTGGAGGATGAAGAAAAAAAATGAAAATGAAGGGATGAAAGTGGGAGATAAAAAGAAAAATATAAAGGGAACATTTTAAATGAAAAAATATATAATTTTAATTAACACGTGTCATGAAAACATTGGGGTGTGAACTCACTTGCTTGTTAAAATTTGGGGCTGATCGAAAAATGATATAATAACATGGTTCAAAATTGTTTAGTGGGTTAATAGGACAGTCGCAAAGTTAAGGTGTCTTTATGAAAATCCAAAACAACTTCAATGGTGACTTTATATATTTTCTATTCAATGTGTACGCCCCATAGAAAGGACCCAATATACCCTGCTAGAGTTATAAAAGCATGCTGGCATGACCAATAAACTGATATCCATCGAGGGGATTAACAACCTACTTGGCTAGTAGTTTTGGGACTATTTGGGTATATATGTTTTAGTTTTTAGACAGCAGGGGTACCAATGTCCCTATAGTATGACGGAGGGTATCTGCATACCATTTACGATAGTTCGGGTGTATATTTGTCCCCTTTCGCATTCTAATATTCAAGAAACACTAGGTCTAGTCAGACTAAGAGAATCAATAAACTGACTGAAAACTAGGGACCTAATGGGTGAAAGGAATCCACTAGTGAAATCCCACATACCTGGTGATGAATTCCACGGATAGATCTATTGATTTCAAGGCTGGTATTGATGGAAATTTGTTGCATACTTGAACTAGGGTTCTTGACCCTTTTTCTCTTCTCTTGCTTGTAATTTTGTATGTTTTGATTAATGATTTGACTTAGCTAAGTTCTAGTTACGTTTCTAGACTTAAACTAAAAAAACTTAATGATATATGGTCTAAACGACATACCTTAGGGGTCCAACGAAATAGGAAAAGACAAAAAGACCCCTGAATTAATTGTTGTCGGAGTCATTGACGGAGTCGAGTGACTAACGTAAGTCAATTGACGGTCCGTTCTGGTCGACCATCATTTGCGAATGAGGATTGAAAGCCCCATGGACGGAGTCGACTGACGGACCATAAGTTGATTGACAGTCCGTATTGGCCGACCGTCGTTTGCGAGTAAAGACTGACAGTTGACTTGCCTATCAACGGATTCGACTGACGGACAGTAAATCGACTGACTGTTCGTAGTTGGATCTGTGGCTAGCACCTGCAACTTTTGAAAATCTGCTTTTTTGGTGTATTTTGGAAATGGGGTGTCACACAAGTTGTCTACATCATTTGGTATTAAAGTTGTGTTTAAAAGAGAGAAAGAGATGCCACACATCTATTGCGATGACTGATTTACAAGCCATAGGTGGAGTTAAGAAACTCAACCATCAAAATTACAAAACATGGATGACATGTATGACTTCCTAAAATAAAGGTCAAGATCTTTGGCAGGGCGTCAATGGAAGTGAAGTCAAACTATGGGTGGAAAAACCGAATGGCAAATTGATAATATGGTAGATTAAAGCAGGAAAAACATTTTTTGCCATCAAGACCACCATCAAGAAGATGTCTTAGAACATATACGAGATGCTGCCACAGCAAAGGAAGATTGGGACACGTTGGCTGCACTCTTTTCAAAGAAGAACGAGACACGACTACAAACGTCACGAACCAAAAACGGACTTGATGGCACTCGTCTTATCCCACCTAGACAAGTCAGCATAACCCGATAATTTTTATAAAATACAGAAATAAAAGCAAAGTCTGATAACGATTACAAATACAGAAACAATTCAACTTAATTCAATTCCCAAGACCTGGTAGTCACGTGCACAAGCCTCTAATGTAAATACTAGAATTGAAATAAATATACGAGTCTAACATGAAGTTGTCTTTCAAGTAAAAACAAAGTCATAAACTGGAGTAGGAAAGTTCGCAGAGATGACAAGCATCTACCTCACAAATACTACACAAGATGCCTCGGAAACGAAGAGAATGGAAGGTATCACAAAAATCCGCGCTCGTAACCTACTAATATTTGTAGAAGCAAGGGGTGAGTACCAAACCATGCGGTACCCAACAAGAAAACCTCTAAACACCAGTTAAGGGAAAAAATACGGGTACTCCTTACACCCTATCTGAACCTCCACACTACAAACAGTTCACAAATTACCAAACACACAACTCAATACCACACTCTATTAGTGTACATATTCCCAATAACAACCCAATATTCAACAGTAACAATTTTCATAGAGAAACACTAAGAAGATCAGCAAACAACGTATTCAAGTTATCAATAATAAAAAAATGTGTAATGCCATGAGATGCAATGTCAAGAATAGTAATGCATATCTTTCATAACGATACACACCCGCTGTCTCTCTGTCTGGGACCCTGGGGGACATATCTGTCAATGTATCTGTCGCGGCGCACGACACGACCCTAGATAATAGAAACCATCACGGCTCGTGATACGTCCCTCAAAATATAATATCCATCGCGGTGTGCGATACGACCCTCGAAATGGTAAATTCTCTGACCACAACCATGTCTTAGATACAGTGCAAATGACATGCTCAAATGAAAATGAGGAGATAACCATTTTGATAACAAAGAGCAATTTACAACAAGAATTATAACACCAACAAATAATAAACAAGTCTCCAAGTCATTCTCAACACCACACAAGGAAATACAAGAATTTGATGCGCTTAACAAGGGTTTAGAAATCCACTTGCCTTAGTCAATCGAATAATCACTCTAGGACATGAGCCTTCTCTTTTCGTTGAACTTCTGAACCAATACAATCTATTCAAATATATATTCACAATACGATTTCGGAACAAAAAACATCCACATTATTAAGTTTTGAACCTTGAACATAAAATTCACCCAAATGTATAATCAAATTAATAATTCTTGATGTCAACTAACATTTCAACTATCATATTTTCCATGTTCCAAGTCTAAGGTTAAGTCCCTTTTTTTTCCAATACCAATTCTAATAATTCATATACGATATAATACACCAATAACTAATTTTCTATCTTAGTGTAGCAAAACTTGAATTATAATATGACAACAATAGCAAGTATATTTCTACAAATTTACTATTCTATACTTACCCATCTAGTCAAACGCTTAATTAGTAGAGGTCACTATCCTGGTACATTCTCAACTTTGCAAAAGTACAAATATTTACACATATTTTCTTTTCAAATAACTTCCAACAACCAATTCAATAATATCTTATTTTTATAGAATTATTAATGCCTATTATAGAGTTTCCTCGTAAATTGTATGTCATGCAACCATTATTCTCCACTTACAATTTTATATTGCATTTATATTGTGCCTATCAAGAGCCCATTTTAATACAAATAACAAAATGTTATTCACATTCAAGCATACATAACCAAAGCATATCTCAGCCATTATATTATTTATTAATTAATTACTACTCAATCTCTTACAAACCTACCAACCATTTTTTTTTCTTTAAACTCGAGCAGATTTTTTCCTCAATACCGTGTATGCATCTTTCCTAATAATAATAATACAATATTTATAATAGTAACATTGTTTCTTGTCTTGTACTTCTTCCAAAAATTTCAAAGAATTATGCACAATATCATATGAATTATCACTGCCAAATTCCCTTTATCATACTATTACTATACTAACCTAATAATAACACGGTTAATTCTCTTAGGAATAATTCAATAAAACACTCAAATATATCTTAGAATTAAAGTGAATCTGAGAACTTTTCAATTGAAAGATTCCATTAACCTTACCTTTTTGTTCACTACATTAATGCCTTTTGTCTTTTTCCGTTTTCACTATTCCCACAATAACCTTAATTTGTCCAAAAAGATAAAATAAAATATGCAGACCATCCAACATATATATTAATCACATTGAAAGGAAGAAAATCTCGATTACTTTACCTGATTCACAAAGTTTTCTTTTGTTCTTGTTTTTCCCCGCAGTCAGTCCTCTCGTTCTCTCAAGGCCACACGTTCTCCTCTTTACCCTTTTCAGTTATGTCCCATATGTTAACTTTAAATAATTTAATTCACTTTAACCCATGGTGTATAGAGTATTATTAAATTATTACTTTAGTCCATTAACTACTTATTAATTAATTCAAGTTACACTAATATTCAAATTTTCCAAAAATGACCTTCCGGGTCATTACAACAACTTTTACAAAGTGATTTATTGTAGATAGCTCAAAATGATATGAGCATTGCACAATACTTTCACAAAGTGAAGTCGATATGCCATGAAACTTCAAAAGTGCAACAAAAAACTACAACAGGAGAAACCAGGATAAACAGAATAATCATTCATGGTTTGATATCTGAGTGTAGAAACATTGTTACCGAAGTACAGGGATGGAAAATTCAACCATCACTTGTTAAGTTTGAGAATATGCGTGCTAGGCAAGAAGCCATGGCTAAGCAAATGGGCGAAGTTTCATAAAAAAGTGAGGAGGAAGCACTCTATATCAACAAAAGCAGGGGGGACTCAATTATACAATGTAGCTGTGACGAAAAGAAGTGGCGATATGGAAAAAAATCATCAAGGAGAGGAGAATTATCATCCAATGAGAGCTTCAAAGAACTATTGGGGCAAAAATAAGAGGTTTTAAAGTGTCATCACTACAGAAAGATGGGACATAAAGCCAAGTTTGCTGGTTCAATAAAAAGGCTGTTGAGAGCAATGCTGCATTGTATACTATCCAAGGCTCAAAGAGCTCCCATCACTTTCTTTATATTTAGTAAATGAGAAGAAGAAAAATGTGATAGTCATTTAGATGACAATAAATATGAAACCTGTTCATATAGGCTCCTAATAATGCCATCTTCAAATAAGACCTTTGGCTTTCTAAAAAAATTAAATTAAATTAATCCCTCATAAACTACTACCACATTAACTAAATTTATGTCAGTTAACCTCTTTTTATATAATATGGAGAATTCAAAAGGTCAATAAGTAATTAAAATTGAAAAAGAAATACCAAACAAAAAAAGTATAAAAGGGAGAAAGGATTTACATCTGAATATTTTTTAGCAATTTTTATGTAATCTACTCATTGTTGTTTTCTTCTTTGTCAGGAAACAAAACATTAAAGGAAGCATGCACAACAGTTAGAAGTTGGAATAAGAATTTTGCGTAATAAGATCCTTGTTAGAGCGAAATACCTTCATATAATATTTATTGATTTGAAGGTATCCAATATTTATGTGGAACTATCTATGAAATTTTATGTCTTTTACTATATTAATAAATAGTATCTTTATTTTTACAAATTTGGATGTTCTCCTTGTACTTTAGTTTCTTATTTATGTAAGTCAAAATTACCCGTCATTACCAAATCCATAAACATTATAAAGAGAGTGTTTGTACTCTAGTAATGCAAAGAGAATATTTATGTCTCTTTCATTCTCTTCTTAATTAGAAGGTATATGTTATTTTTTTTGGAGAAGTGTCTAAAGCTTCAATAGAATGATTTGCAAAGTTATGTTGGAACTTTTAAGATCATGGCTATTTATGATCTATTCGAAATAACACAATTGTGTCTATCATTTTATTATTTTTGTAAAAAAAATGCCTTTTGTCTTAAAGCAAATGGTTAAGAAAATGCAATAGAGAACAATGATCCGTTTGAAAGAGTTAAAGAAATAAAATTATGGTAATTAGAAAATTGTAGTCAATAACATGATATATATATATATATATNATATATATATATATATATATATATAACAATAAATATGAAACATGTTCATATGGGCTCTTAATAATGTCATCTTCAAATAAGACCTTTGGCTTTCTATCATAAACAAAACATAGAATGTTCAAACATAAAAGATCAATCAAGAATTCTTATTAACCTTTCTCCTCCAGAATAGCTGGTCACTTCACCATTTGGAGAAACTATTAACAGTGCCATATTTGTGTCACATAAAAGACCAAACTCATTTGACTTCTTAACAATGCTGTCCTTGCACTTTGAGTAGAACTGTTGACGGGATACTGTATCCTCAATTTTCTTCATCACAATCTTATTGCGACCCATGAAATTAAATGATGCAAACTAGAATTGGAAGTTAGATGAAATGTTTTTCTTCAATGAACTGAGAAATATATACATCAACACAAAAGAAAAGGAAAAAGTTATCTGAAAGAATTTAATGAAATAACATGTTAGTCTTAAGTTGAAACAGTTAATATGTTCCAATCTAATAGACAATCAAATATTTTTTTTAGAAGAAACGACTTTCTACATATGCATACAATTGATTAACAAAAATTTGTGGGTGGTAACTTGTTGAGAGGAAAATAACAATAACTTCTAAGCTCCTTCTTTCACATAATGATGTTATACAAACTCCTATTTACTACTTTTCCTAGAATTTTAATGGCAATAGGATATATTTGTAGTCTATAGAAGAATTAATATTTTGATATCTTAAGATAAAGTACAAGGTGCATGGGTAAATTGTTAAAAGAATGAAAAAAGTCCAATTTTAGTGATTAATGAGATGGGTGGACTCCTTATAAGACTTGAACAATCCTCCTTCCTTTGAGCTAGCTTTTGGGGTGTGAGTTAGGCTTAACGCATAATTACACCCAAATCACCTTTAATAGGATTAAAATTATACTCCCTCTGTACCAATTTATGTGTCACTTTTTGTTTTTCGAGAGTCAAGTAGTTTAAGTTTGACAACAAATTTGTGCATGAAATCTTTAATTTTTTTAATGAAATTTATATATTTAAAAACCATGTAAAGAGTACTATAAATCACAATAATTGTAAATTTAAAATAGTTAAAATATATATTTAAAATTTAACTGTCAAAGATAGATTTTTTTGAATCTCGAATTCTTAAAAGTATAACAGAAATTGAGACAGAGGGAGTATATTCGTAAAACAAATTTATGTCAACATGGAGTAAAACTATTTCTTTTAGTATGATTATAGCATTGCACGATAGGGAAACTAAAATATGTGGGTCAAAGTACGATTCAAGATGTTAAATGCATAGGTTCTAAATTTTACAATCGATTGAGGCCAGCATATTTTTATTGTTAGGTGAGTTTTTGACACAAATATAAAGTTTGAATCAATCCTATTGAGGTACAGCTGAATTGATAACTAACAGTATAGATTTGCCTAACTAATGATGAAACATGATACTTAATAATGATACAACTAAAAATAGTATAAGAAAAAAATAGGTCATATCATTTGGCTGTGTGACATCCTCCTCTCTTGTTTATCAACTTTACCCTTTACCTAACAATAAAATATGTGATCACAACTTATAATTTTTTTCTGAAGTTTATCTACATATATTTTTAAATAGTAGATAAATTTGCGAGGACTAGTGACACATGGTTAGAGATTCTTGGTATCTTTCTCTATATTCTATTAGCAACCCTTTTTGTTATAGGGTTCAAACTCGAATCATGCACTCAACTCATAACATGTTGTGCTCCGACCAATATACCATACAAACGGAGGAAATTCATACATTGAGTTATTTATATACCTATTAAAAATATAGCTTAAAACTTTATCATGGACCCCTTTGATAGATATTATCAGCTCATACTGAATGGTGAACTTATGATTAAAATAAACAAACTTAAGATTATTGAATGTGAACTGAGAAAGTCATAGAGTCTAGCTAACATCAACCGCAACAAACTCACTTCTCAAGATGCAAGTATTTATCATCATTGCATGAATAATGCTACGTTCACTCCCTTCGTAAAACAATTGTATTTTGAATTGAAGTAATACAAACTCGTTTTCCCACTATATCATACATAGGATTGTTTGGAAAGATACCTGGTTGCTGTTAAAATTAACATTTTTTTGGAACAGTGAGTGTGAAGTAACATCATATAAGCCAAAAAATGTCAACTTTCAAAAACTCACACTCAATTACCTAATGTGGCGAGCACCTCAAAGAATATTTGAATCTTTGTTCAAATAAAGACATGTAAGCTCCTTGTGAAAAGGAATGATCATTTGTATTGGAAAAACTCCACTTGTTGGTAATAGCTCAACAATTGATCTACATGTTCAAGGAAAGTTTATACGTATTTTATGTGTTCTTTTCGAGATTAAATATAAAAAATCAGAACTCTTTCACTATTCCAAACACATTCGTACTGCTTCACGTGTTGAATTGCCTTGTATACTATCCAAGGCTCATAGAGCTCCCATCACTTTCCTTTTTCATCAACAAGTTTCTTGTTTTTTCCTTTTTTTCTCTTTCCCTCATTCATCTTACTCGATACATTAAATTTTTCTTGATACTTCAAAAGGCTTCAAAGAGTTCCCATTACTTTCTATTATCATCAATAAGATTTAACTATGCTTTGATTTTCACTTTCCTGCTTTTGTCCTACTCCACACATTAAATATCCCCCAATACTTTTGATCGTAAAGAAAAATCTAGAAATTAGGTAGAAAAATATCTAAGAAGGAAGAAGATTTTTTCAATGATTAAACGTACCGATTATGACTTCTGTTAGTAATTAATCTTCCTATAACTAACAACCTGAGGATTAGTTTAACTAACTCATGAAAAGACTGTTGAATCCATCCCATTTTTTGGTCAACTTTAGCTATTCAATTGCTACAAGCAATTGTTAAAAAGGAATAGTAATTGGAGTTGAAAATAAAAGATTTGGTGGTTGGCAAATTGGTAAGATTTGCAACCATTATTGACTTCGCTATATTTACCTATGTCATTAGTGACATAGGCATGGTTTTATCCTTCTATAAATAGAGCATTCTTGCTCATTTGTAGAACACACCAAATTAGAGAGAAAAATCATTTTGAGAGATAAGTGAGGTATTCCATGGACTACACAACAAAAATAGTCTGTGAAGAAAAATAAAGTGTGAGCAACATTTGAGTATTGTATTCGTGACTACACAGTGTAAAATTCCTTATTATAGTAATATCAGTTTCTCCTCTTGGCATGTGGTTTTTTCCCTTATTTAGAAGAGTTTCCACGTAAAATTCTTGGTGTCGTTATTTTCCAATTTTATTTCCATTACTTTTAACATATATATTATTGTGTTTATCCGCATTTTTCCGGCAAACTGGTATCAGAGCCAAGGTTTTATCTGAGTATGCTTTGTGGTTGCAGCACAGTCTGAACTTCCACATTAGAAAAGATTTACTTTGATTTGAGATAACAGTATTTTTTGGGGAAAAACAATGGAAGTCAACACAAGTAGAATGGTTACTTTAAATGTTGTTAATTATGCCATTTGGAAGGGGAAAATGGAAGATTTTTCTTTATGTCAAGGACTTTTACGAACAATTATTTACCACTGTAAAGCCTTATAATAAAACAGATGAAGAATGGAATCTGTTGCACAAACAGTTTTGTGGAATTATTAGGCAATGGGTCGACGATAATGTGTTGAACTATATATCTGGGGAGACACATGCTCGAACCCTATAGGATCATCTTGAATGTTTGTTGCTCGGAAGACTGGCAATAACAAAATGTTCTTAATGAAGCAGATGTTGAGTTTAAAGTATCATGATTGTTCTCCGATGACAAACCATCTTAATAATTTTCAGGGGGATCATGAATCAGTTATCTGCTATGGGCATCAAATTTAGTGAAGAAATTCAAGGCTTGCTTCTACTTGGTTTCCTACCAGACTCTTGGAAAACATTTAGAACTTCATTGTCAAATTCTACTTCTGATTGTGTGATTTCTATGGATTCCGCCAAGAGTAACGTATTGAATGAAGAGATAAGAAGAAAAACTCAAGGTTCTTCTTCGTTGGATGTCCGGATAACTGGCCCCAGGGACAGAAACAAAAATCGTGGTTCTCAGAATAGAGAACAAAATAGGAGCAAATCCATAGGCAGACTTAAGGATATTGAGTGCTATTATTATGGTATGAAAGGGCACACAAAGAAGTTCTGCAGGAAGTTGAAGAGGGAAAACAAAAACAAAGAGGAAACTAAAGAAAATGGCAATGAAAATTGCCTAGCCACCGTCACCACCGAAGTCCTTGTTAGCGTTCTTGATGCAGAAATGATAAATGTTGCTTATGATGAGTCAAGCTGGGTAATGGAAAGTGGGGCCGCATCTCATGTGACAATAAGGAAGGATTTTTTCTCTTCCTATACTCCTTGTGATTCTGGAACCTTAATTATGGGTAATGAGACTGTTTGTAGGGTTGATGGTATTGGTACAATTTGTTTGAAAACTAGTGTTGGAACTATACTAGTTTTGAACAATGTGAAACGTGCTCCTAATGTTCATTTGCACCTGATTTTTGTTGGTGTTTTCGATGATGAAAGATATGTTAGTACCAACGCTGATGGAAAATGGAAGCTCATTAAGGATTCCTTGGTTTTGACTCGTGGTAACAAACGTCGTGGTGTATACTAGACTACGGCCTCTACTTGTGTTGATATGGTGACTGCAGTTGAGAGTAATAACTCTTCAACGTAATGGCACAAGAGACTTAGACACATCAGCGAGAAAGGACTTAATGTTCTAGCCAAGAAGAATTTTTTGTCAAATTTCAGAAGTGCTAAATTAGAAAAGTGTGAGCATTGCTTGGATGGTAAAGACAATCGAGTTTCCTTTAAGTCCTACCCTCCTTCGAGAAAGACGGAGTTGCTTGAGTTGGTGCACTCTGATTTATGTGGTCCAATGAAGACAAAGACATTGGGTCGTGCACTCTACTTTGTCACCTTCATTGATGATTGCTCGAGAAAACTTTGGGTCTATGTCTTGAAGACAAAAGACCAAGTGATAGGTGTCTTTAAGCTGTTTCAGGCTTCAGTTGAAAGAGAAATTAGAAAGAAATCAAAGTGTATTCGTACTGATAATGGTTGTGAATATTGTGGACCATTTGACAGATACAACAAGCATCAAGGTATTAGACACCAGAAGACTCCTCCCAAGACTCCTCAACTTAATGGTTTGACTGAGAGAATGAATAGGATCTTGATGGAAAGAGTTAGATGTTTGCTTTCTGAAGCAAAATTGACGAACTCCTTTTGGAATGAGGCTTTATTGACCGTTGCACATGTTATTAATCTATCTTCTACTTTTGGTTTGCAAAGTGATGTACCAAATATTGTTTGGTACGGAAAGGATATTTCCTATGACCATTTGAGAGTATTTAGTTACAAAGCTTTTGTACATGTGCCAAAAGATGAGAGGTCAAAGTTGGATGTCAAGACAAAGCAGCTTCATCATTGGATATGGCCTTGATGAATTTGGTTACAGGCTATATGATCCAACTGAAAAGAAACTTGTGAGAAGCCGTGATATTATTTTCATGGGGAATCAAACAATTGAAGATATTGACAAAGCGGAGAAGCTAGAATCTTCAAGTTTTGATGGTATAGTTCATCAAGATGAAGTTCCTCACACAAGTGTGCATGATGTTGTTGTGCTTGATAATTATGGTGGCACCCAGAATCATGTACCGAATCAACATGTTGATGTTGATAATAACAATGATATTGTTATTGATGATCCTGTTGCTCATGAAGTTGTGACGAATCAAATATTTCGCCTCGGAGGTCCACAAGACAGCGGTTTCCTTCCTCCCGTTATTCACTTAATGAGTATGTGTTACTCACTGACGGGGGAGAACCTGGATGTTATGAGGAGGCCATGGAAGATGAGCAGAAGGATTAATGGATTCAAACCATGCAAGATGAGATGAAGTCTCTGCATGAGAACAACACTTATGAGTTGGTAAATATTTCCAAGGGCATGAAAACTTTGAAGAACAAGTGGATGTTCAAAGATAAAGTTGAAGAACACAACTTGAAGCCCAAGTAGAAAGCTAGATTGGTTGTTAAGGGATTTGGTCAAAGGAACGGTATTGACTTTGACGAAATATTTTCTCTTGTTGTGAAAATGTCCTCGATTCACAAGTTCTAGGTTTGCCTACTAGTCTTGATTTAGAGATTGAGCAGATGGATGTGAAGACGGCTTTCCTTCACGGTGACGTAGAAGAAGAGATTTATATGGAACAACCCGAGGGCTTCAAAGTAGATGGTAAAGAAAATTTTGTGTGCAAACTCAGAAAGAATCTATATGGCCTAAACCAAGCTCCTAGACAGTGGTTCAAGAAGTTTGTATCTGTTATAGGGGAGCAAGACTATAAGAAAACTTCATCTGATCATTTTGTATTTGTACAAAAATTTTCTAACCATGATTTTATCATCCTTTTGTTGTATGTGGTGATATGTTGATTGTGGGAAAGAATACTTCCAAGATTGACGACCTGAAGAAATAGTTGTGTAAGTCTTTTTCTATGAAAGACTTGGGTCATGCCAAACAAATTTTGGGCATGAGAATTACTCGTCTCAGGGACGAAAGGAAGATTTATTTGTCCCAGAAGAAGTACATTGAACGTGTACTAGAGCGCTTAAATATGAAGAATGCTAAGCCTGTTAGCACACCTCTTGATGGTCATATGAAGTTGAGCAAGAAGATGTGTCCTACAACTAAAGAGGAAATAAAGAGCATGACCAAAGTTCCATATTCCTCCGTCATAGAAAGTCTAATGTATGCAATGATGTGAATTAGACCTTATATTTCTTATGCAGTTGGTGTTGTCAGCAGATTTCTCAAAAGTCCAGGAAAAGAGCATTGGGAAGCTATGAAGTGGATACTCAGGTATCTTTGAGGAAGATCAGATGAATGCTTGTGTTTTGGAGCATCAAATCCAATCTTGAAAGGCTATACAGATTCTGATATGACAGGTGACCTTGATAACAGAAAATCCACTATTGGATATTGTTTACTTTTTTAGGGGGAGCTATATCCTGGCAGTCAAAGTTGAAGAAGTGTGTTGCACTATCTACAACTGAAGCTGAGTATATTGCGGCTACTGAAGCCGGCAAGGAGATGATATGGCTAAAGTGATTTCTTCAAGAGTTTGGTTTGAATCAGATGGAGTATATTGTCTATTGTGACAGCTTAAATTGCTATAAACTTGAGTAAGAACTCCATGTATCATGCAAGAACAAAACATATTGACGTCATATATCATTGAATTTGTGAGGAAGTGGAGAGTAATTCATTTCACGTCAAAAATATCCACACAAGTGAATATCCTGCAGATATGCTGACAAAGACGATACCGAAAGACAAGTTCGAGTTGTGCAAAGAGTTTGTGGGAATGAGCTCTCTCTAAAGAAAATGAAGATATCTCCTTTAAGTGAATTTTTAAAAGGACACCTTAACTTTGCAACCTATTATCCCACTAAACAATTTTGAATAGATATAATTACATTATTTTTCGTCCATCTAACAAGAGTTGTACACTCTCTTAAAGAGAGTGAGCACCCTAAAATAGCTAATATAGTATTATTTTACAAGTATTTTATTATAAAATATATTTTCTTATTCTTTTTATGATTTTAACATTTTCTTTTCCTTTTTATTTTTCTCTTTCTTTCTTCTTTCTATTCAAAAATTGATTTTCATCTCCATCAATTGAATCTTCTTACTTTCATTGTCATTGTTATCACAACTTCACATTTTTTTTTATTACTATTAGTTTTACTCTCTTTAGTTTTAAAATTTTATCTAAATATTTTCTTATATTTTGAACAATTCGATAAACTCATTAGATTTGAAGATGATTAGGAAGTATCACATAATTTTTTTATTCGATTTCAATTATGTTCTTTCAATATTTGAGAAATTAATTGATTATTGTAAAATTATAATTTCTAATTTTGAATGTATATAAAAATGAGTAGTTGATAATACCTTCAAAATTTTAAATTTTCTTTAAAAAATAATAGTTTTGCTATCAATAATTCAATAAAGTCTAAATAGTAGTATGAATTTTATGTATATATATATATATATATATA